>NW_006292443.1:54472-95156 GCF_000327345.1 Myotis davidii
CAATGTTTCTAACTTTCTGTCCCTTTCCCTTCCTCTTTGTAATATCCATAAAATATATACTTTTTTAAAAAGAAAAAAAAAAGTTGTAAGCTAGGTAGAGTAAATATTTTTTGTTGATAAGTTGGTCAGATACTTTAAATTCATTTAAGCAGCATCATATGCAAAATTCTTAAGAGTTAGAGAGACAGATTGCTTTTCTCATTTAGCTAAAGTGTGCATCACCCTTCAGGTAAACTAGCAATGTCATCCTAAGGGGGAAAAAGGTAAGTAGCAGTACTGATAAAGGCAATCACTGCTGCTTTCTTCATTTCACACTGAACATCCGTAATTAGAAGCAGTTCATGGACTTCCCTAGGGAGGTAACAATAAGAGGCTCAGGCCTGAATCTGTCCTGTGCCCTTTTTTCCTTCAAGAGAGTAGGTCTCGTGCCTTGTTTTGCCACCTTGATTTTGAGAAATGTTCTCATCCCAAAGGACAGTGGGATACTGAAACTGTCATGACTGGACCAGGCTGAGCAGTCATTTTGGGGTGAAGGGCATTCAGTCACCCTTTGACTGTCAACAGCCAAGCCCAGAAAAGTGCTCCAACTTTATTAGCTGTGTCCACAGTGTCAGTTACCAAATCAGTTAGTTATTTGTTAAACCAAGGTAGCCTAAATGAAGTTTCATTAAGGGTAAATATACTCACTGGGTATAAAATGGCTTGAAAAAGCTTAACTATCATTGTTTCTTAGAATAACTCAAACCTTGGCTAGGAGTTGACTCTGACCTTGTGCAATAAGCCATCAGCATTTAATTTGTTGAGCCCCTTGATTTGTTGATTACAGCGCATCCAGGACATGAATGTGGATGTACCCCATGCGGCGTGTTCAGCTCAGCGATGCTTTTCTGAAGCTACTTGTCTGGCGAGTTTCAAAGGCTCATGAATGTTTGTGATTCTAGAATAAGTCTTCTATTCCCATCCTTGGCCTTTATGGTTATTTTTAATTTACTGCAACCTGATTTTTAAATCCAGGGAAAGAATGCTTTGCAGTTATTTTCCTTTTCAGAATCTTAGCTCCTCCAAAGGACACACCTCAGCCTGTGAACATCTAGCTCATTTACAAATAGAAGAAAGGGGTTTTGAACTCAAAGTCTCTAAATGTTGTTCGACACAATTTTTACTTATTGCTTCTCCTGGAGGCATTTACATAGGCTAGAAACACCAAGAAATTGACATGTCGTGTGCATTTGTGTATGTATATTTTTGTATCATCTATATCAGGGAGCATAACAGTAGGTCTCAAGTGTAGCCGAAACCAGTTTGTCCTGAGCTTTAGCTTTGCTGTTTTTCCATATTGCAGGCTGCCTCCAGTTTTCCCTTTTATTTCCAGGACAAAAGAACATTTTTTTTCTAATCCTCACCCGAGGATATGTTTCTATTAAATTTAGAGAGAAATAAGGGAGAGAGAGAGAGAAACATCTATCGGTTGCCTCCCATACATGCCCCGACTGGGGATAGAACCCATGACCCTTTGGTGTACGGGACAAGGCTCTAACCAACTGAGCCATACCAGCAGCCAGGGCACAAGAAGAACATTTTTCAAAGTTAAATACATATTAGCAATATGTTCACATTGCCTGTGTTCTGTCTGAATGATGGGCAACCAGACAACCATACCTTCCCTCACTACTGCTTTCTTCATTTCACTTTCTCCTTTTCACCTGCTATTACTGCTTTTCTTGTGTTGGGCTTGGAAGTTGTGAGGATTTGCTGCAGCTCCAAGAGTCTGGGCTGACATTAGAGGCTCAGTCACTAGAATGGGATTCGATTGATCTGGAAATGATGCATCCAGTGACTCAGAGCCTCGTGCTGCTCACATGATCAGCAGCATTGTGTCTGGAAGCCATGAGGGTCCCTGTGCCGTGCAGTGTCAGGCACAGACCGGAGCTACTGGTCAGGGAGTAAGCATGGGAGCAGGTCTGGCCTCCTCTGGGTTGAGGGCTGTGTGGCCTGCTGCAGTGCAATTTCAATCTATACATAAGTCACATGGGTTTCTCTCTTATGTTCTCCTCCATGGGAGTGGGAATGGAACTGGCTATATTTACAGCATAGATTGCTTAGAGCTGAGGGAGAGTTGATGTTATGAAAATAATGATGACTAAGAGACGGTATGTATCACTCACTGTAGTCTTTGTCCAGATTGGGATTAGCCTTTCTCACTGGGGTACAGACTTACCTTTTGTTTACTTTCCATTTTCTAGGGGAAAGCTTATACAACCTTACTTGTTCAAATGAAGTGTACACAGGTATTTTCAAATGTTAACATTGGAATTGGCACCAGGTCTAGATGACATCCCAAATGTGACATCTGTGGGACTTTGTTAATAAGGTTCTGTTTATATTAGCAGGTAGAATATTAAAATCCTCCTCCAAACAGCTTGAAACATTACAGTGGCTTTATTTCTGAAGCATAACAGGGATGAAGCACATTACTAACGTAGAAACTAGGTGGAGTGTCTTCCTGCCCCTTAGAATTCAGTGATGCTCTTTGAGGGCAGCTTATTAAAATCGTAACATCGTTCCAGAGTTTTGTAGTGAATTCATTATCAACATCCCATCCAGGGAGCCCCTCCATGTGCATTGCTTTATTCTGCTGGTCCAGCCCTCTGCTCTCTTTTGTTCTGATGAATTAATTGCTCTCCTTGTCTGTCAGTCAGATCTCTCACTTGTTCTCTCGCTCACTGTTGGGCATTGTCTTGCTGATCCCTTTTTCCCTTCCTGGGCCAACTCAAGAAGACAGGTCTTGATGTCTACATTACCCCCCACCCCGCTCCCCAAGAAAACTATACTGGCTAACTTATGCACTGCATTGTGAAACAGAGTGGGCTTACTAAATAGGTCCAATTTCTATTCATAGTGTCACCATCTTCACCCCTTAATTCATACCGACAGTGCTATGAACAGAGGCCCTTATTTTAGAAATAGTTCTGGGTTCAAATTCCAACTTGGAAGGCTTTCTAACTACTCTAAGCTCTGCCTTCTTGATTGTAAATGATTTGTTTATCTATTCATCTATGCCAGGGGTCCTCAAACTTTTTAAACAGGGGGCCAGTTCACTGTCCCTCAGACCATTGGAGGGCCGGATTATAGTTTTTAAAAAAAAACTATGAACAAATTCCTATACACATTGCACATATCTTATTTTGAAGTAAAAAAACAAAATGGGAACAAATACAATATTTGTATTTGCATGTGGCCCGCGGGCCGTAGTTTGAGGACCCCTGATCTATGCATACATTCATTCAGTGAGTAGCTAAGTGCCTACTATGTGCCAAATGCTGTTCTTGTACTAGAGATGTGATAGTAAGCATATAAAAATCCCTGCCTTCATGAAGTCTAGTTTCTGGTGAGGGAGCTACTTGGCAGTCAAGCTAAGCAAGTAGAATTTAGAGTCTGTTAGGATAAGTGTCAAAGAGAAAAAAATGAGCCAGGGAAAAGGGGATATAAAGTGGGTAGTTGATATTTTATTCATTTTTGGTGGATTGACATTTTAGATAGGGCCAGGGAAGGCCTCACTGAGAAGGTGACCTGAGCAAAGACAAGATGGAAGTGAGGAGTCACATGAAAGGACCATCCGGGAGATGGAGCAGCAGGCATAAAGGTCCAAGCGGTGAGTGCTCCTGGCTTGAGGAATCACAGGGATGGATGTCTGAACAAGAGAGCACAGGAGGTAGAATATTGGGAATGAGAACAGAGAAGTGATGGGCCGTACAAACATGGTGAGGACTTTGACTTGACTGTTAAGAGTCAATAAAAATATATATTTAAAAAAGGATACTTTAAAAAAAAATGTTACACTTCTGATTCAAGATGGCAGAACCAAACGAATTACAGCTAAAATATAGAGCAATCAACCTGAATAACCAACTGAAGACTGGCTGAAGAGAAGTCTTACAACCATGGATTTACAGAAAAGGCTGCATCAAGACTGGTAGGAAGCATGGACACACTGAAAGGGCTGGCCCCACTCCCACAGGCAGCAGTTGAGCTTCTGGAGGGATATCTCAGCTGCAAAGGTTCCCCCTGATTCTTGTGGAGTTTCAACCACAGACCAGGCTCCCCAGAGCAAGAGAACTGGGAAGAGACAACCACATAAAATCAGTTTGTGGAAATCATCAGGGATTCTGTCCACCAGGGAAAGACATAGTCTGCTAGGGACACATGTGCCTCTTAAAGGGCCGATGAACAAAATCTCATTTGCAGACACTCACCATGGGAGGGTGGAGCAGACTAGAGTCATATGACTAGAGTCTGGGGTTTGTGGCTCTGGGGGAGACCCGAGGGGACAGTTGTTGGGATCCCCCTGCACCACAGATACAGTCTTTCATGGATGGAGCTCTGTCTCTCCTTACAGCATCAGTTTCAGGGAAAGACAACAGCTCCACCCTCTCATCTCCCTGTCACACCACGCTGCAGAGCCCATGCCCTTCTGAAGTGTCAGTGACTTAGACCAGGGTGTAGAGGTCTGGGCAGACTCAGGGGGTGTCAGTGAGTGAATTGTGTGGCCTTGGGGTGAGGGCCATTCCCCCTACTTTCCCATGAACCTGGGACCCTCTCCCTCACAGGAGACCTCCTCGTCCCACCTTCTGGGCTCCTAGAAGCCCCACCCACCCTCTTGACTCTTGGTGGCTCCACCATGCTTGGGTCAAGGCAGAATCCGGCTACAAGCCTGACCAGCATCTTCCACTCTCCCAACTCTGAGCAGCCCAGCCCTGTTGAGATTGGGCTCCTGGAAGACATTAGGACAGACTGAGTTGGTTGGCTCTGGGACAGCAGAAATTTTTGCCTTGCATAGATGACGAGTACAGAGCCCTACCTTCACATGGCCGAATCTTGGTCTATTAGGGTCTCATAAACTCTGCTGGCCCCAGACTGATGACTCCCTGAGCCCCACTACAAAGGTATATGAACACCCAGTGGGTCACAACTAGACTTGGTATACCCTAGGACATTTGCTGAGTGGCCTCAGACCCAGCACTGGCACCAAATTTGAACCTGTATCAATCTGGTGAACACTACTTGTCCATAATTGGTGACTCCCTGGGAACCTATCTCATGCAATTTGTACTGCCAGGAACTCTTTCAGCGACTGATCCTAACAGGCAGGTGGAAGACAGAGGCAGGCAAAGGTGGATCTCAGGTTTCCTTGCGACTTTTGCTGGCCTGCTCCTGGCTGGTGCTGGTAAAAGCCAACCTTGCTGCACAGCTTGAAATTTCCTGCACACATCCAAACCCAGCAGAGGCAACCACAAACTGTGGGTTGCTTTATAGTTCCAAACAGGTTGCCCACGGTCAGTCAAAGGCAGCCTCTAATATTGGCATGCCCCAGAGATGCCCCCAAAAGGCCCCAGAACCAATACACCCTGTGGCAAGCTTCACGCAAAATCAGAGCAAGATCCAATTACTTCACAAGTAGAATATCTGAAGGAGGACCTTGGCAGGCACAAGACCCTGATGAAGCAAATTCTTCTCTGTGTGGTTAGCACCTGTATAGTGGCTCATACCCTATATTCAGGGTTGATTCTCATAGCCATCCAGCCTGAGGGTGACCTCACACATAAATGGCCCAATACAAATCAAGATTCATTTACAACAGGAGGGCCGATACAACCCACATAAGAGTCATTCCTGGAGCACCCAAAACAGGTGATCAAGGAGACTGAGCCAGGGTTTTCCATAGAAGATTTACTACATAGGCCACCCTACCAAAACTGGGAATCATAGTAGATCTACCTAATACATAGAAACAAACACAAAGAGAAAGCCAAAATGGGGAGACAAAGAAACATACCCCAAGTAAGAGAATAGGAGAAATCTCCAGAAAAGGAGCTAAATGAAATGGAGGCAAGCAATTTACCAGATATAGAGTTCAAAATAATGGTTATAGGATGCTCAAGGAACTTAGTGAGAACTACGACAACATAAAAATGACATAAAAGGCCATAGCCGGTTTGGCTCAGTGGATGGAGCATCGACCTGTGGACTCAGGGGTCCAGCGTTGGATTCTGGTTGGGGGCATGTGCTTTGGTTGCAGGCACGTCCCCGGAGGGGGCTGTGCAGGAGGCAACTGATCAATGTTACTCTCTCATCGATGTTTCTGACTCTCTATCCCTCTTCCTTCCTCTCTGTAAAAAGTCAATAAAATATATTTTTTTAAAAATGGCATGAAAGGAGAAACCAAGATGGCGGCATAGGTAAACACCTGAAATTGCTGCCTCACACAAGCACTTCAAAAATACAACTAAAAGACAAAACGGACATCATCCAGAACCACAGGAAGGCTGGCTGAGTGGAAATTCTACAACTACAAGGAAAGAGAAAAGTAGCAGGTGAGGGCCATTCCCCCTACTTTCCCATGAACCTGGGACCCTCCCCCTCACAGGAGATCTATAAATTCAACACAATTTCTGTCAAGATATCAATGGTGTATTTCACAGAACTGGAAAAAATATTCCAAAAATTTTTGTGGAACCAAAAAGACTCCAAATAGTTACAGCAATGTTGAGAAAGAACAAAGTTGGAGGAATCATACTTCCCGATATCAAATTGTAGTACAAGCCTATAGTAATCAAAATATCTTAGTACTGGCATAAAAACAAACATATAGATCAATGTAACAGAATAGAGAGCCCAGAAATAAGCCCACATCATTATAGTCAATTAATATTTGATAAACATACTATGGGATAAAGAAAGTCTACTCAACAAATGGTGTTTGGAAAATTGGACAGGTACATGCAAAAAAAATGAAATTAGACCACCAACTTAAACCATACACAAGAATAAACTCGAATGAATAGAAGACTTAAATGTTAGACACAAAACCATAAAATATCCTAGAAGAAAAGATGGGCAATAAAATCTCCGATATATCCCAGAGCAGTACTTTCACTGATATGTCTCCTTAGGGCAAGGAAATAAGGGGAAAATAAATAAATGGGACTACACCACACTAAAAAACTTCTGCACAGCAAAAGAAATAATCAACAAAATGAAAAGGGAACTCATACAGTATGAAAGAATATATTTGCCAATGATACATCTGATAAGCAGTTAATATCCAAAATATATAAAGAACTTATAAAACTCAACACCAAAAAACAAACAATCCAATTTTAAAATGGGTAAAGGACCTGAATACACACTTCTCCAAAGAGGACATACAGATGGCCAATACACATATGAAAAAAGATGCACCCTTGTGTTCACTGCAGTGTTATTTACAATAGCCAAGATTTGGAAGCAGCCCAAGTGTCCATGAGTAGAGGAGTGAATAAAAAAGCTGCGATACATTTACTGAATGGAATACTACTTGGCCATAAAAAGAAGGAAATCTTACCTTTTGGGACAGCATGGATAGACCCGAAGATAATGCTAAATGAAATAATTCAGTCAGAGAAAGACAAAAACAATATGATTTCACTTATATGTTGAATCTAATGAACAATCTAAACTAACAAACAAAATAGAAATGAGCCCATAGATACAGAGAACAGACTGCCAGCTGTCAGAGGGGCGGTGTTAGTGGCGGATGGGTGAAAAAGTGAAGGGATTAAGAAAAAAGCTTCATGGACAGACAATATGGTGATTGCCAGAGGGAAAGGAAGGTTGAGGGAGGTAGGAGAAGGTAAAGAGGGGAAGAATAGTGATGGAAGGAAACTTGACTTGGAGTGGTGAACACACAGTACAATATGCAGATGATGTATTATAGAATTGTACTTCTAGAACCTATTTAATCTTATATAATAAAAAGGTAATATGCAAATTGACCCTAACAGTAGAATGACCAGATGACCAGTCACTATGATGCACACTGACCACCAGGGGGCAGACACTCAATGCAGGAGCTGCCCCCTGGTGGTCAGTGTGCTCCCACAGGGGGAGCTCTGCTTAGCCACAAGCCCAGCTGATGGCTGTGAGCACAGCTACGATGGAGGGAGCCTCTCCCGCCTCCACGGCAGCACTAAGGATGTCTGACTGCAGCTTAGGCCCTCTCCCTAAGCTGCAGTCGGACATCCCCCAAGATCTCCCAGGGTGCCAGAGGGATGTCTGATTGCCAGCTCAGGCCTGATCCCCTGGGGAGTGGGCCTAAGTTGGCAGATGGACATCCCCCAAGGGGTCCCGGACTTCAAGAGGTTGCAGGCTAGCCTGAGGGACACCCCCCTCCAGTGCATGAACTAGGCCTCTAGTTGTATTAATAAATGTCACCTCAATAAATTCAATTTTAAAAAAATAGATATTGCTATATTTCTAACTAATGTAATAAGGAAAAAAGAGAGAAGACACAAATATCAATATCAGAAATCAGAGGGTGACATCTATGTCAGGCAATCGGAATTTGTATGAACAGTAATAAGTCAATGGGATGAGATGCAATGTGATGAGAATAGCACTTAACCTCTCTGGTCATCCTCCCAAACCAACAACCTCAGCTAATCATGAGAAAAGCATTGTATAAATTTCCTACTGATACACATCCTTCAAAATGCCTGACCAGCCCGGCCAGCATAGCTCAGTGTTTGAGCCTTGACCTATAAACCAGGATGTCACAGTTCAATTCCCAGTCAGGCCACATGCCTGGGTTGTGGGTTCTATCTCTAGTAGGGGGCATGTAGGAGGCAGCTGACCAATAATTCTGTCTCATCATTTATGTTTCTGTTTCTCTCCCTCTCTGAAATCAATCAATAAATATATATGTATACATATATATTAAAAATACCTGACTAGTACTCCTCAAAACTGCCAAGATCATCACATACAAGGAACGTCTGAGAAGCTGTCTATCCAAGATGAACCTAAGGAGACAGGTGATCCCAGACAATAGGTAAAAACTAAGGAAAAATGAGTAAAGTATGAGCTTTAGTTATTAATAATGCATCAATATTTGTTCACCAAATGTGACAAATGTACCATACTCATATAAGACGTTAATGATAAGGGACACTGATCTTCACAGGACATCAACATGAAAACCAGAACAGGCTACCAGGGGAAGTGAAGACCCCAAATCCTAATGTGCCTGGTTGGCAAACTGATGAAACTGCTGGTAAACTATTAGAAAACAGGCCACCTGTAACAGGAAGACCGTCTTACTTAAGAAGGCTGGTGGGGGTGATCTGAGATTTTGGCCCCTAGTAATCAACTTTTTTGGTGACTCTTGTTAAATCTAAATGTCCACTTTGTACTGATACTCCAAAATCAGAGTCATCCATTGGTCTCACACACAGAAGATAGCCCATATCCCTGCGTAGCTGGCTGGGTGCTTGTCTAGGAATGGGTTGTTCACTGAAGTGGTGCGTCCTGTTCTGCTCTGTCAGGGTTCTTTTGCACAGCTCGTACACTGCTGCCATCTAGTGGCAAACCTGTGCAACCCACCAAAACTAAGTTGTTATCGTTTCTTTCCAAATTCCTCAACAAATATTTTGTCAACTGAGACTCTTAGGTCTTAGGCCAACCATCCAGGAGGAAAAGGGCATGGTGATGGGCACACAGGACCCCATATTAAACTGGAATTAAGTGTTTAACGGCAAAGGACCATTCATCTGAGTAAGAACTTGGGATGGGTGGATACTGAGTGGCAGAGGCGCAGTGGGGTGTGGGGGAAGGGGGGGCGAAGAAGAGGGAGAACTGGGACGGAGGGAGGGAGTTATAATTCCAATGGAGTAATCCTTTGTGAACATTATAACATTTCAACAAGTAGCCTCATATTAGATCTGCAACTGATAGAAAACTTATTGGGCAATGAACAGTAGGACCAGAAAAATAGGACATCTGGTCAACTTGGTCCTATAAAAGTTTACATAAAAAGTTCCAACTTGGTCCTGTAAAAGTTTACATAAGAAGCTCAAGTTAATGATCAGATTAGTGCCGTTAGAAATGAACTGGGCCTGAGATACACAGACAATGTGCCTCTGGGTTCTGCAGTAGCAGACTTCTCCATTCTTGTTCTTTGTTCTATTTTCATTTTTTAAGACTCCTGAATTCATTGTGGAATCTTTCCCATCCCCTCAATTAGTTACCTTGCTTGTGTACCTTGTAGTTTATAGTTCTGGCACAACTCTAATCACAATTATTTGTTTATAAGTCTGCCTGCCACTCCAGACTGAGACTTCATGTGATCATTTTCTATTGTGTCTGGGTTTGGTGCGGGATCCACCTCTCCACAAACTGTCAGGTGAGGGAGATTCGCGGAGGTATGTGAGCACAATCCATGCCACTCTGCCTTTCTCTCTGCCAGGTAAGCCCCGCATGAAGGGGATTTGTACATGAACAAAGGACAATTGGGTCAAGTGCTGAGGTCATAACCAGGAGATCTCTCAGATGCAGTTAGAACCCATGGAGTCTGGCATAAATCACTGCAACACTTTGAGACTCAATTTCTCATTTTTCTTAAGATAAAAGTGATAAGATTACCATCTAGTGGAGACTAATTCTGTAATCAACCTGAGTGTAGTAAAATCAATAGTGTTTTCCATCCTTCTTCTACTTCTATCACCCATATGTTCCTTTGGGGAACTCCCCCTTCCCTAGTGTGGCAGAGACAATGCTCTATGTTAACTAAACTGGTTCCTTGTCATCCTGAGAACACAGAAAACCTGTATTTCCCAAACCACTTGCTTGTAGGTGGGTTATGAAATGAGTTCTGACCACTGGGATGCAAGTTAAAATGATGTGCCTATTTCTAGGCCTGACCTACTCTTCTCTCTCTCTCTTCTGCCAACACTGGAAGGCAGGTGTTGAGGATAGTGGTTTCAGGAAAATGGAAGGATCCAGGGTCACTGTGTTACCATTTAGAGGAGAGACACATAGGAGAGCCTCCTGAACACATATGGTCATGCTGGAATTTGCTGGAATAAACTGTCATTGAGTTAGTCACTTTATTTAAATGTCCTATGTTCCAAAAAGCTTACAGTCTACTTTGGGAGATGAAACATGAACCTTAAAAAGAAAATGAAAATAAGAGCAAGCACTGCTATAGTGCTTATGATGAGCCAGGCATTGTTGCAAGCACTTCACATATAATAACTTACTTAATGCTCGCTGCAAACTTATAAGGTGAAAACATTATCTCCACTGTGTGGATGAGGAAGCTGGGGCACAGAATACTTAAGTCACTTGCTCAAGAGCACACAGCTAGTGACAGGTCTGGGATCTGAACCCAGATTAGTGAGGCTCCACAGTCTATGTTCTTAAACACTATACTGTCTGCTGATAACACAGCTCAGTTGACATTTATTCAGCACCTATTTGTGCAAGAAGCTGTCCTAAATGCTATGGGGGAATAAATAAAGCATGTCTCTATTTTTAAAGAACTGATAATCTCCTAAGGCAAATTTGAGAAGCATCTACTGAATACTGAGTATTATTAAGTACTGACTGTATTGAGTACTGAGTATTGACACAATAGAGGTGAAAGAAGGAAAAGCTAGCAATGCAGTGAGTATAACAATAACCAACACCTACTGAGCACTGAGTGGACCAGGCAGTGATCCAAGTGCACGGTCACACACTAACCCATTTAAGTCTCGCAACAGCCATAAAAAGGACGTACTGTTATTATCCCATCCTACAAAGGAGGAAATAGGCTCAGAGGTTCAATGACTTGACCGCACACCCACCTAGGAGACGGCTAAGCGAGGATTCAATCTACACAGTGGACTGCAGAACCCACACTCTTACCTGCTATCACCTCTCATGACTCAGCAAAAGAGTCATCCAGGATGACTCATGGATTTCAAATTATGCCATTTCCACGACTATGAGACTGAGCTCATTATTTAATTTCTCTTAGCATCAGTTTCCTCATAAAATGGAGCTAACAGTTTTCTTTTGCTCACTAAATTATACTTACTAATATTATTGATACTAGAAAAATTTGTGCACTCGGGGGAAGGGGGGGTCCCTCAGCCCGGCCTGTGCCCTCGCAGTCTGGGAACCCTCGGGAGATAATGCCCTGCTGGCTTAGGCCTGCTCCCAGGTGGCAGAGGGCAGGCCCAATCCCTAGGCGCAGCCCCTGGTCGGGCTCAGAGCAGGGCCAATTGGGGAGTTGGGGCGCTGCCCCCTGTCATGCACAGAGAAGGGCGGATTGGGAGGTTGCGATGCCCCCTTCAGTCACGATCAGGGTAGGGCCAATTGGGGGGTTGGGGCCCCGCCCCCTGTCACACTCAGGGCAGGGCAGATCAGGGGGTTGGGGCACCGCTACTGTCACACAGGGCAGGGCAGATGGGGAGGTTATGACTCTACCCCATCACACACAGAGCAGGGCCCGTGGGGGGGGTGGGGGCGCCACCCTCTATCACCTACAGAGCAGGGCCGATCAGGTGGTTGGGGCGCCACCACTCTCATACTCACGGTAGGGCCAATGGGGAGGTTATGGCTCTACCCTGTCACACACAGAGCAGGACCCATGGGGGTCAGGGGGGTTGGGGCACCTTCCCCTGTCACAAACAGAGCAGGGTGGATAGGGAGGTTGTGGCCCCACCCCCTGTCACACACAGAGCCGCAGGGCGATCAGGGGGTTTGGGCGCTGCCTCCTGTCATGCTGATCCCGGTGCTGGGAGGCATATTACCCTTTTACTATATAGGGTAGAGGGTCTGGTGCATGGGTGGGGCTGGCTGGTTTGCCCTGAAGAGTGTCCTGGATCAGGGTCGGGGTCCCCACTGGGATGCCTGGCCAGCCTGGGTGAGGGGATGATGGCTGTTTGCAGCTGGTCACACACCCTTCAGGGTGGGGGTCCCCACTGGGGTGCCTGGCCAGTCTGGCTGAGGGGCTGAGGGCTGTTTTCAGGCTGGGACTGAAGCTCCCAACCGCTCCTTTTTTCCTTTTTTCTTTTTTTATTCTGAGCCAGCTTTAGCTCTGAGGCCTCGGCTGCTGAAAACAGGTTTCTGGCCTTTGTTTACCGTCTGTATTTGATACAATGCTGTGGTCCGGCTGGCTGAAGTTACTTAGAGTTGCAGCTGAGAGGCCGGCAAGTCAGGCGGGAAACGTTGGAGTCCTCCGTCACTGAAGCAAGCAAGCCACCCTGTTCGCATCAGCTGCCTGGCTGCTGGCCGCCATCTTGGCTGCCAGTTAATTTGCATATCTCGATGATTAGCCAATGGGAAGGGTAGCGGTCGTACGCCAATTACCATGTTTCTCTTTTATTAGTGTAGGTTATTATTACCAGTGTTATCATTAGATATGGAGACTAACAAAAGAATGAAGAAGAATGTGTTCCAACCAAGCATACTGAGGTAGAAACACACAAAGATGTGTGACCCTGCTGCAAAAGGTCTTGGAGGGCCTGCCAAGTATGAAAAATAACTCAGTCTTACTGAGTCAGTTAGTTGCAGTTATACCTGGTGAAGATGTTTCTTTACTATTTTGTCAGGAAACTTTCCATGAGTGAAGATTCTCTGGGCTTCCTCTAGCTTCCTTTTCTACCACTTAGCTTCAGGTCATCAGCTTCGTCCTATTCTGTTTCCTGTACTTGAGCTAGCAGTCCCATGAACAACAGTGTTTTGTTGTTGTTTGTTGTTTTTACTTATTTACTAGAGGCCTGGTACATGAAATTCATGCACGGGAGAAGGGTAGGGGGTCTCCTCAGTCCAGCCTGCACCCTCTCCAATCCGGGAACCCTCGGAGGATGCCCGACTGCTAGTTTAGGCCTGATCCTAAACCGGCAGTTGGACAGCCCTCTCATAATCCAGGCCTGCTGGCTCCAAACTGCTCCCCTGCCTGCCTGATCATCTCTAACCGCCTCTGCCTGCTGGCCTGGTCACCCCTACTGCCCCCCTCATCCCCCCGCCAGCATGGTCACCCTTTACTGTCCCCTCTGTCAGCCTTGTCACCCCCAACAGCCCCCCTCTGCCAGCCTGGTTGCCCCTAACTGCCCCCCACCAGCCTGGTCACCCTTTACTGCCTTCCCTGCAGGCCTGATCACCCCTCACTGCCACCCCCCCCCCACCAGCCTGGTCGCCCCATGTAGCCTACTGCTCAGTAGTTTGGTCATTCCTCACTAACCCTGCTGCCAACCTGGTCGCCCCATGCAGCCTGCTGCTCAGTCGTTTGGTCATCCCTCACTGCACCCCCTGCCAGCCTTGTCGCCCCACTCAGCCTGTTCGGTCATCCATTCGGTTGTCTGTTCAGTCGTGATGGCCCCTGCCTCTTTACATATATAGATTTTATTTTTATTTTTTATTTCATTGTCTAAAGTTTTACATGTGTCTCCTTTTACATGTGACCAATTGACTCCCCCTGCCCCAGCCAATCCCACCTTGGGCAAGCCCCCACCACCCCCAGTGTCTGTGTCCGTCAGTTAGGCTAATATGCATGCATACAAGTCCTTTGATTGCCCTCTAACCCCCTCCCCTACCATTTGTCTGAACAGTTTTTATATCATTTGCTGTGAATCTTTATCTTCTTCAGAGAGGAGCACCTATATAATGGGGGGGTGGGGGGAGTGGTTAAGGTAAAACCAAAAACCTCATCCTCTCTTGCTGACATGGATCACCTCTAAAGGCATAATTCCAAAGCATCATTTTGCCAAAAGGTCCCCTTCGCACCAAGCATAAGAATGGGATGGGGCAAAGGAAGTGAAGAGGACGGTATATTTGGAAAACCATAAGGAAACTAGTCTGGCTGGTGCAGATTTCATTTAAATCACGTAAAGAATTTAGTAAAAGAAAACCTGAGAAATACAAAGTTCAAATTAGCATATGAGGCCCAGGGAGGAGAAACCATTTTTACAACCAAAGCCATGCCTGATAAAGTCTACATGTACCAGCCAACCTCAGTATAGGCTGCTGGGATGGGGCATACAGCGTGGGCTGCTATTGGTCAGGAGGTCCTTCACCGGGAGTGGTTGCTCTGAGGACAGAGCGGTGCAGGGGCTGCAGGCTGGCAGGGCTGGGTCTGTGGTGGGGGCTCCAAGCTGGGGTGTGTTCAACAGTTACAACGGGGGGACATGGATTCAAGGAAATTGTGAGAACTAGGAAGAGAGTTCAAATGATTGCCAAGGGGTTCTGGTGAGATGCTAGGAAAGCTAATAGTCGGAGGACAACCAAGTCACATGGCTGAAGGTGCAGGACGTTAAAACCTGAGTGTGGCGGGAAGGGTGCGAAGGAAAGCTGGTCAGAGAGCGGAAAATAAGAGTAGGGGCCCATCTGGGCAGGACACCCAGCAGACAGCTAGAGTCCGCCCCTAGCTCTCCTGAGAGAAAAAGCAGTCCTGAGGACAATCTCTGCTTTCTCACAGCTTCAATATGTAGGAGAGAAAAGAGGTGTCCAGCAGAGGGAGTGCAACACCATGAATACGCCAAGCTCCTGAAAGAAGCTTACTGGGAACCAGAGGCTCTTGAGTTGCTGACGGGTAAAAATGGCGAACCTCTGGCGTGAGAGGAAAATCAGGGGAAAGAGCCACCAGAAATGGAAAGCCCAGTGCACAGCTAGTCTTTTCCCAGGAAGGACTGACCCTGAGGAGCTGTCACGGCAAATCAGTAAGTTCCCTGCTGCCCCTTCTTCTCTGGGGGTCCACATTTGGGACTATCATGGTTTCCTGGTGCCTCCCAAGTCACAACATGAAGCTGAAAACAGCTGACCCTGGGCAAGGTCATCGAGGCGGGAGGCTGGCCCACCTGCCTCTGCGCTCTGCCCGGTCCCATCACACACCCCAGGGTGCCAGGCGGTTCTGTGCTGTGGGATGCACTTTAGTGGAATGAGGACTGTTTGTGTAACTATAGCACAGCTTAGCTGTCAAAATTACTAGTCACATAATCTCAATACAATTAGTTATTCAAACCATAAATCTCTCTATGCTCCTCACAGCATGTCCAGCTTTGCAAGGAGCCACATGTCCCCTTCCTAACAGCACCGCCCTCTCCTGACATTAAATCTTCTTGAAATGGCAAGGCACTTACATGTCTAGGTCTCTTTGCTCCTTTCAAAATATTTTCAATAGGCATTATTTTGTTCATGTTTGCAATATCCTTATAAAAGTATTTATGTGCATATAGACACTGGCAATTTTTCTTTCTTTTTTTTTTATTGCTTAAAGTATTACAAAGGGTATTACATATGTGTCCATTTCCCCCCCCCTCCCCGCCCTTGACAGTCCCCTAGCCTCCCCTATCCTGACACTGGCAATTTTTCACCAAATCAACACCATTTCCCCAAATCTTGTATGCAAAATTTAATGTACCCAAACTATTATTATTGTTTTCCTTTGCAGCTTTTGCCCTTCTCCGAACCATTTTTTCTCAGGACTGTGTATCTTATAGCCCTCTCATTTCTTTTTACCTAGAGCCCACATAGCTCCTGATCGAGTCGGCTTCGTGAGATCATGTATTCTTTTCTGCAAAGCTCGTCTGTCCACAGTTTTGCTCCTGAGCCTAGCTACCTGCACGGCCTTATCCTCTGGCCCTTGCCACCTCTTTTCCCCACACCCTAAGGGGAGCTTTCCCATAGATGGTAGAATAACAGTGATCAAAAACACGGCCACCGGATCCCAGCGGATCGGTTTCAAAGCCTGTTCTGGGCCAGTTGTTAACTCTGTGCCTCTGTACAGTGGCAACAATTATTCTGGGTTGTTGCAAAGATTCACTGAGTTAACATGTGAATGCCCTTAAAGTGGTACCTGGCACGTAATAATAAATGTTAGCTATTAGCAATGTGCCTCTAACCCGATCGTTTTAATTAACAGCCGACATCATCTCTGATGTCTCACAGTTCTGTGATCTCTGCAGTTAACTATCTATTTCTATTTTAGAAAGAGACACGTAAGACACAGTTCCCAACAGTTTCCTATCATTCCTCTGCTCGGCCCCATGTCTGATTTTTGGCTTGCCCTTTCCAATTTGGACTTCAGCAGGGAGTTAGGCTGAGAAGATAACACCATCTCTACCTTGCAGAGTAAATACGACACAAACCTAATCAGTAGCACAAAACTTATCCCCATCTCAGTTGATGGAAAAGGAATAGCTCTGCCTTCTCTTAGAGAATGTGTGCTACAGAAATTGCCAGAGGCTGTAACTTCCAATTCCAGGCAATGCAAGGCGAAACACTTGCTGGAGGATATGCATTCCACTTACCTTTTCTAGATGCTCTTCAGTCTCCTTGGATTAAATCATAGTTATATAGCTGGCCCACTGTTTAGCCACATGGCACCCATGGAGTTTCCTCTTTAGAGTACCTGCCTCTTGGCCATCCTCCCATAATTCCCTGCTCAAATGGACCCAAGCCTGTGGTCCATGCCTACTCTGGCCTCTGCTGGGTTGTCCTTCAGAGCAGAGCTCACCGCTGCTGCAGGCAGCCTCAGGATGTTTGCTAGGTGTGGGGAAAAACTTCGATGTGAACTGGGGTGTCCACAGGCATAAGCATGAGCCCTGAGTGTGGGAGGAAGCCAGAGTGGGACCAGGAGGATGGGCTGTGTGCCTGGGATGTTTAACACTTGGCCCAAGTCCCAACAGTGTTAGGGCCAGCCTTTATGGCCCCTCCCCACCCCCCACCTCAGCTCTTGGACAGCCTTGAATTTCCTGGATCCCAATGCTGTCGTGGGCACACCATGGAGGCAGTGTCAGAGCCAACCCTAGACACCCACACTGGCTCCTGGGGTCCCCACACTTGTCCTCAGGGTGAGGACCAGGGTCTCTATTTCTTCTGAAGGGTGCATTTCTCTTCTGGTCACTGTAAATGTTTCGCCTCTGGCCATATCTCCATTCTGATTTGTTGCTAGGACGTTCTGAGCTCCCTCACAATTTCCCAACCTCATGGCAGGCGTGCTATGCTAACCCCAGGCCTTATCTTATTTTTCCTGCTCTCATTTTCCCTTTGCTCAAGTACTGTTTACAAAAGCTTGTGGAGTGTATATATTTTTGTAAACCACCTGATATCCTGTTTGGACAGTGGGGATAGAAAACAAAAAGAGGCCGAAGCCGGTTTGGCTCAGTGGATCGGGGGATAGAAAACAAAAAGAGAAAGGAAGAGAAAAAGATGTCATCAGCCCTACGATGGCCTGGGAGCCCCCAGCACACACCCTCTTCACTCTCTTCACTCGGTGTTGTCAGAATCAAAAACACCAGTTAGCGGGGCTGCGGGGCGAGCATGCTCGGCACTGGCTTGGGGACAGAAAAGCAAATGCTTTATGTCGAGGTTTCCTGCAAGCTCCTGGACTGATGCAAATCAGCACACATTAATCTCTCATCTTCCACGTCCCCATGTAGCGCAAGGGTGTCCCAGGGAGCCCAGAGGTCACCCACACTAACCAACATGGTCCCATGGTGGGTCCGTAGCTGGATTCCGGGGCTCTGGTGGCCTCCCCAGTACAGTCAATGAATTTGACCCTCAGCTCCGCCATGCAGAGCTCTGCTGGGAATCAGACCTCAGTGGCCTGGACATGCAGTGACAACTCTGGAACTGGGACAGTCACCAAAACAAGGTCAAAGGGCCCAGGAAGGGAGGTGGTGTGGGAAGGCCAGGCCAAGCAGCTGCCTCTTGAACATCTCAACACAAACACAGCTGTGAAACAACCACATTTTGCTTTATTAGGCGTTCCATAGTAATATAACACAGAGTTCTTAAGGAATAATAAACACGAGACTTATTTGTTTGTTTTTTAACCATAATTATTTTGTCATTAAGACAGTGGTTACAAAAAAAAAAAAGGTACTCTTCTGGCTACACACGATGAGCTTTAGCACTGAAAGTTCCTCCTCATGGGTCACGATCACAATTCCAAGGATTAAGAACCATCTATTATGAAATCTTACACTGTTTCAGAGCATCAAGTCACTGCAGTTATTCAGATCTGAGACACTGTCGATTTATGTTAGCATTTACACATGACATTCGTCTAACAGACACACAAAGCAAGCCAACAGGTACACATGCTTACACAGCCTGCGGGAATCTCCAGGTTTCAAGCAGCTTTAAGGAAACAATCCAAAGAACCAAAATGACCAGGACCTGGTACAGGAAAGACAGGAAGACTCAAGTGAACACTGAAGAGCTGCGAGTGTTTCTTAGAATTGAAACAAAAAATACTTTTTCCAACTGGTTCAAATTTCTTCTACGTGAAGGTGAGAAAAAAAGCAAATATATTAAGTTAACCAATTATTCTTTAAAAGTGCAATTTCCTTTTCAAATAACAAATAAACAACAGCAGTAATAAAAAATACACCCCAACCATAACCCCAAAGGCAAAATGTGTGGAGAGACAAGTGGAATGACGGGATGACCTACTTTTGTGTGTGAAAGCAGCTGGGTCTTCTGAAAGCCTGCAGACAGACAGCACTTAGGAGAACCTGTACACACGCTTGGAAGGACACGCAACACAAATCAGCAAAGACAGGGACGGGCACAAAGGCAGCGAGTGAGAGGGTCACTGAGACAGAGGGAAGATGCTGACCCAGGTCACCTTCGGTCTCTACGGGCCTCATGTTCGATGTGTAAGTTTCTCCACAAGCAGCTCTGATGTGACATCGCACTCATTAAACAGATGTTTCCTTTTGCAAAGTAAAAGGGGCTTAAGGCCAATTTCCCAAGATTTTTCAGAGCTTAAAAGGCCTCCCGGTATTGCATGATGCCTTTTGAAATAATGGGACAAGAAAAAAAGATTTTCCCCCAAAGTGAGAAGCCCCATTGTGTTCAGGAACCCCAAGACACTTAGCCAGGAAACAGCAGGCTCTTGGGGCCACTCCCACCAGCTCAACAATGCTAAGCTGGTGGTTGGCCTGAGGGACTGGTTGGCTCACTCGGGTTTGGGGCTCACTTTACAGATTTGATTGTGTCTAACCAGGTAGCACTGCCTGGAGGAAAAACTCACACGTCCTGTAGCCTCAACTTCTGCCACATCTCGGCACTGCTTCAGGGTCTATTCTGGGCCCAGGTGTGCCCGTGAGGGTGGGCACCTCGGCCCTTCCCTGCACCTGGGAGGGTCTCAGACCCACATGCATGTCCTCATGGTGATGGGTGGGTAGCACCAGTCTTACAGGGACAGGACAGCAGATTACTATGGTTGTGATGACAAAGCTCACACCCTCCCAGGCAGGTTCTTATGACCACAGTAGAATGGTAGACCTGGTCATTTGAAGAGGCAGTGGGGAAGGCGAGAAACCAGTGTCTCAGAGACAAGGGCTGGAGGAAACACAAAGAAAGAGAGAGGCATGAAACGAATTAAAGAGAGAGAGAGAGAGAGAGAGAGAGAGAAGAGGTAAACCGAGAAAAAGACTTAATCTGCAGCAAAATCTGAGCCAAAAAAAAACAAAACTGCCCTAAAAGCAGTCAGCCCAGAAGACTACGGAATGGTGATGTGGACATTCTGGAACCTCAGGAGGGACACGACGAGTTTGCCGACCACCCTGAATCAGCGTGATGGTTACATAATTGCATCATTAGGATGTCCAGTTCAAACCCCTTGTATTAGTATTGAATTAGGCTTTCTAATTTAGTATTAAAAACAAAATCTCCCCCCTCCCCCACCCATCCCTTCCCAGTCCCATAACGAAAACATTTTTTTTTTAATTTAAAAAGAAAAAGGCAGCTCTGGGCAATTCACTTTATCTTCCCTCCCAATGAAAAGGAAGATGATAAATACAACAGAGGTTGGAGATGAGAAACACCCTCAGGTGATTTGCTCTGTTTCGCATGTCTGAGTGTTGGATGCGGCCCCCTGTACGGGGTTGGTGGGCAGACGTGGTGTGATGTTTGTAGATGTGTAGAGAAGTGGGTGAGCAAAGTCAGTGACTCCGGGTGAGGGACGGAGTGTGAGGCCCAAGAGGGAGCCCCGGGAACTGGCTGCCCCACAGTAACTATCACAGGCTCTTTAAAAAAAAAAAAAGGAAGGAAGTCTCAGAATGTCCTCAGTGTCCCATCCCCCAACCCCTATCCCCCAGTGGAATGGGCCCTGGAACTCTAGCCCAGGCTGGTGATGTTGGCACGGCCACCAGGGGGCGCCACGATGCGCTGGGTGGTGCGACGGGGGATGTTGTCATCAATCTGAGCACCTGGAGAGGAAAGAGGGGTGAGGGTCACAAGCAGAGTTACAGGAGTTCCTGTTCTAGGGCCAGACCCATTCTTTGTCCTCTCAACACTCCCTGGAAGTTTAAACGACAAAGAAGTGATGGGCTTAAGGTGGCCAAAGACTCAGACGGTATAAAGCAGTACCTGCAGAAGCCAGTTGGATCCATCACTTGAAAAAGTAAAGCTACATATAAAGGAACACTCCATTCCAGGCTGTCTCCTGACGCGTTACAGCCTGCCCCTATTCTGGTAGTCAGTTGAGTGCAGCTTTTCCGAAGTCACAGCCCTCTGGCCTTATGTTCCCCTAACACTACTCACCTCACTGTCTAATGTGATGGTTCCTTATATTAATGGCCTGGTGACATAAGACAGCACACCATTAGCCCATTTTAATTTATGACAAAACTAAGGTTCATTATTATTAAATCTTTCGAAAATGGGTAATCTGTATATGGCATATATGGCAATGTTCTAAAAACCAATATATCTGATCCCCCCCCAAAAAAGGGTCTAATTAACTGTTTAACACACCATAGAAATCTGGATACATATTTGTGGTTCAGAAGGCTAGAAAAGTGGAAGGGTTCTTTCTAGTTATGGGCCAAATGAAGGACTGGAAGGAAATTTCCAGTGTGGGAGCTCTAAAATCTTGACCCCTTCCTCTCATCATCCCTAATATCACATATTTTATTCAAGCAAATAGCTAACAATTCTCAAATGGCTCTATTCTGAGCTCTTTGCATGCACATTAATTCATTTAATCCTCACAACAACTCCATATGGTAGCTACTACTATTATATCCATTCTATAGATGAGGAGACTGAGGCACAGCTAGCAAGCATCTGGACTACGGAGTTAAGCTGCTGAAACTCCATAAGCTGAACTATACAATATACAGTTGACTCTTGAACAATGCAGGGGGCAGGAGTGCCAACCACCTGTGCAGTCAAAGCTCTGTGTATAATTCTGACTCTCTCAAAACTTAATTACAATGGGCTCTTCGCATCTGTAGATTCAACCAAACATGGACCAAAAACACTATTTTAGATTTGTATCTGGGAATCTGCGAATGCAAAAATATTGTTTTTGATCCACATCTGGTTGAACTGTATTTATTGGAAAAAATCCACATATAAGTGGACCTGCACAGTTCAAACCCATTGTTCAAGAGTCAATTGTACTGCATATTAGGGGAGAAGAGAAATCCTGAAATACCACCACATCTTTTCCTAGGATGGCCATAATACAGAGAAAAAAATGTCCTGTTAATATACTGGGTATTGCACACAGTGTACACATCATGCCATTATATGTGACACAAACTGATGTCAGGACTCTGAAACCCACTGGCCACTGGCTGTGAATGACATCTCTGGTGATGTCAGTATTTCCCACTTTGGGGAAAATGGGAATACCACTCACTCCTGCTTCTTCTCCTTCTACAAAAGTGATTCCAGACTCACCAGCCCCCTGCAGAACTGGGCCCTCCCCAAACCATAACCATACCAGACAAGCTGAATCCAGACTGGTGCAGGTTCCGGACGGGTGGGGCCTGCTGCTTGGCCGGAGACGTCTTAGCCGACGAGGCTGGAGTGACTGTCTTGGGTGTCACAGACACCTCGCACACAGGCCCATCGTACAGGCCACGGGGAACCCCTCTCAGCTCCGCCAGCTGCAAAACACAGGCCCCGCCCCCCGACTCAGGCGGCATTCGGAGGATGCCTCCCTGGGCACCCTCCCGATGTGGAAGAGGAGAGGCTAGAACAGAGGCTGGTGAGATTTAGAGATAGGGGCGCTCCTTATGGAGGGCAGGGCAGGGACAAATGTCAGCAGGGGGCCAGCTCCAGGACTCCAGGCTAGTGATCCTCCTAGGTGGGTCATGGGTAACTGGTTACTGTATGAAAATTAACATTTCTTACCATTTTCCCCAAGGCACTTCCACTTAAACCTACAGAATTTCCAAATATATTGTGAAAGGATCTGTTTTGATGGTCAAGATCTGGCCCAAACTTTCTTTCCAATCTCACTCTCCCTTTAATACCCTTCCAACTCTACTGACCCAGCCTGACACCTCCCCGCCCAGTGCTGTAGACTACTCTCCAAGCCCTGAAGGCACCATATATTTTCCGTACTCATAACATTCTCTCTACATACTCCTGTGTCTCCCTTCTTTGACTTGCCAATCTCCCACTTAACCTCCAAGACCCAACTCAGAATGCCCTCTCGCCATGACACTTTCCCCCCTGACTCCACAGCAGTGGCTCCTGCCCCGAACCCTATCGCAGCACATGTCAGCCTCACTTCATTCTGGCTGGCTGTGGACACGGCTGACTCCTCTGCTGGTATTCTCAAGTCCAGGAATTTAAAAAGTTTCCTTTTTCTCTGAATCCTTCGTACTCATCTTGATATTCTGACTCAAAGTGCTTAGAAGGGTTTATGAAACTGAAGGTAATCGATGACAAAACAATCATATGCTCCAAGCTACTCACCCTGCTCCTTGCCTTGATACGCTTGTAAACAAAATCAGGGAAGGGCTTCCGGGGGATGTAGCGCCCAGAGCCTTCGGTGACATGAAGGGTGCCGTCTTCCAGGACAATCTTCCCCTGGCTGATGACCACCAGCGGAGAGCCACGGCACTCCATGCCTTCAAAGATGTTGTACTCGAGAGCCTGCAGGAAGAGGGCACAGGACACTTAGATACGCCTGCCACCCTGGCTAGATTTCACCAGGCAGGCAGCACCCCCTGCCCCACATCACATGGACAAAAGAAAGACCCAGAGCTGGAGTCCCTGCCCCGCGGACCACACCAGCAGGCATTAATCTCCAAGTCTTAATTTCTCTGTCTAGAACACGGAATCATCTCTTCCCACCAGAAAAGCATGAAGACTTATAAATGCTACAAAACATAAGAGAAGGATTCCACGCATTAGCAGCGCCCTTGTTCTCACTAACTGACGCTCCAATCAGGTTGGAAGCAGAGGCCTTCCGTGACCGAGTTCTAATGTTAACCTTGAGTGGCCATCCTGGGCTAGGGTTTCCCGCTGGTGAGCCTGGCTCTCCATACTGTTAGCGATGTGGTGAAGCTGCAGTCCCTAAATGAAAAGACTGGGGTAATTTAAGGGGCTTGCCTTCATGAGATGTTTGAGGTTTAGTTCATTTCCCAAACATGCAGCAATCCAAGCTTTTCAGGATGAAAGAGTGGTGTATCTGTGTGCCCTCTTGGAAAACGGGCTGGAAGCAAGGCAACAGAAATCGGGGGCACTGTGCTCCCCACAAAAACCCCACTGTCAGTCTCCTCCCGCAGCTTCGGCTCACCCAAGGCCACCCTGACTCCCGGAGGCCTCCTGCTCCTTCCTGCCTGCCCTGTCACAGGCACCAATGCCTGCGCTGGGCCCAGGAATGGAACATAAATAGGCAGCTCCAACCATACAAAGCCACTTGGGCTTCTGGGAGAATTCAGACCAGGTTATCAGCACTAAAGGAGTTAGCCTGGTAATGAGCTGCCCCACTGCAGGTCAGCACCTCGGCTGGCTCCTTAGCTCACATTCGGTGTCAAAATGCAGTGGCGCTGGCCTGGCCAGTGTGGCTCAGTGGTTGAGCATTGGCTCATTAGCCAGGATGTCACTGTTCAATTCCCAATCAGGGCACATGCCCAGGTTGCTGTCTCAATCCGTAGTAGGGAGTATGTGGAAGGCAGCTGATCAATGAGTCTCTCATCAGTGATGTTTCGCTCTCTCTTGCGTGCTCTCTCTCCCTCTCTCGCCCCCCTTCCTCTCTGAAATCAATAAAAACTTTTTTTTAAATGCAGCAGTGCTGACTGAGAACAGCAACGAGGGAGAGTCAGTACTGCTCTGAGGCTCCGAGGACTCATATGGAAACAACCGAAAGAATGAGGCAGAGAGCATCTCGGAGGAGGGACCCAAGTGTGTCCTCAAGTCTTTCGTCGATTCTAAGACTTCCCTGAAGTCAGAATGTGTCTTACAGCAGGTGGACCTGCACAGTCAGTTGCTGTCAGTGGAGACTGAACCGAGTGCTTCCAGGGGGATCTGGGTGTGCTTTTCCCTCTGGCCTAGAGGACGACCACATGGAATCCACTGGATTTAAATTCCCAGCTTCAGGTTCTTCTGGACCCTACAGGCAGCAGGAACTCAGACCTCCAACGTGCATCAGTACTGGCATTTGGGTCATACTCTCCGAGGAGGCATTCTGCCCTCTCTGTACCCAAAGCCAAAGTCAAGGCTCACAGGCATTGGCCGTCACATCCTGCGAGGCAGATTCCCCTCTCACTTACCCTACGCTGAGCACAAGCTGGTCCTCGGTGGCTCAGCGTATTTTTATAGGTTCTGCCTCACCTTGACTGTGATGTGTCCCGATGGTGGCACATAAACTAATGGAACATCTGAGCACCGATGGCATTCAGATGTGGTGAGATGCAGAAGCTGTGTGACCATGGGCAGCTCACCCAGCCCTGCTGCTCTCAAAGGCTTGGTGACGAATGCAACACCAAAAGCATCCTACGTGTTCAGATCCCTGAGAGGATCCTGTCAGCTCTGAAATGACCTTGGAGAGGGTGTCATCCTTTAAGGGCTGGATCAAGCTCCCTCTCTGTCTTGTTACTCCACAGCTAACTGTCTATATTCTTACAGACGCCCCTGCGCCCTACTGGAGCAATGGAGACAACCTTGGACCCAGTGCCATTTGCCTTGGGTTCACATCCCGGGCCGCTATTTGCCACCTGTGTGACTTAGGACAAGTCCCTTACACTCCTCTGATCCACAGCTTCCTTGTCTACAAAAGGCCCACTTTGCAGGAATGGTGCTAGGATCACAAGAAATAGAAAAACAAGAGCAGCTAGCATACTACCTGACACAAAGCCGGCATGCAGAGAACATTCCCTCATCCACTGTCTGGTTTTTCATTGCTCTGTCCCAACAAGATCGCAGGCCCTTTAGTGCCAACAACATTGTAAGACACGTGTATTGAGTTTAACTGCATGTGAAGACTGAGCATAACCCGCTGCAAGAGCTTTGGGCCACCTCCCATTCTGAGAAGATGGAGGAACCAGCCCCATGTCCCTAAGTGACTAAAAAATCAACAAGTCAGTGGTCAGATCACAGTGCTCTGGGTGTTCAGAGCCCACCCTCTGTCAAACCATGAGGCGGTCTGGCTTGATCTCTCCCCAGTGTAGATGTGTTTAACCTACATCCAAGGGGCCCCTAAATTACTCATCTGGCTGGATGCCTGGAAGATCCAAGCAGGCTGTCAATAATAGTTATCTAAATGCTCCAAATTAACGCTAATCAGCGCTGTGGTAGGAAACACTGTCACATGGGACAGCCTCCTGTCTGTATTCTCCCAAATGATGAATGCTGCACAGGCGTGCTTAGTGTGGGCTCTTTAAAACAAGTGAGGATGAAAAAGAGGCACTTCTGGAAGTCAGCATGTCTGAGATGAGGTTGCCTGGAGGTAAAGCCAGGGCAGTGCTATCGCGTCAAAAGGTTCAGGTGGAATACCTGGAGGGAGAACCTGTCTTCTCGAATCATCGCTCCTTCACCCAGGTTAAGGTGCCAAATGCAAGCTCCCTAGTGAGGTCGTCTGCAGTTTAAATAATGAGTCCAGCTCCGCCTCCTCAGGAAGCACCTCTGGGAAGGACTGCTTCTGCACTGAACCCCGACCCGGAGGCGGCATACGCAGTCTGGCAGGGAAGCGCGCTGGACAATTCTGGGTTCTAATTCTGGCTCTACCGCAAAATAGCTATGTAACATTAGACTTAGGCTCTCTGGGCCTCCGTTTATTTATCTTCCCAATCGGGATAATAATACCATCCCCTTCCTGAAAAGGCCAAATGAAAGAGTAAATGGGAAGGAATATGATGTTAACTGCATAGGACTATGGGGGTTCCCTGGGCAGGATCCGCTACCTGTAAAGAAGCCACCCTGGGCCCCAAGAGGTTGTGATTAGGTTACAAGTCGGAGTGGCCGTGAAGCTATGCTGCAAAGCTAAGCCAGCCAGTGAGAAAGGGGGATGAAAGTCAACTACAAATAAATACCAAGGGCAGAGCAGCCTTCCCGGAAGCCACCCACCATCCCAGCACCCACAGGTGCCGGTAGAGGCTAGTGAGCACACCTCAAACCCCTCTGCTCAAATGGGAGAGGACTGGGGTGCAGCAAAGGGCCCAGGGCTGTCCTGGAGAAATGCCAGACGCCCACCCCTGAGCTGTGGTGGTACCTGGGAGTCAGGCTAGCTGGCGTGGACAGTCTAGAATCAGATTCCCTACTGAGCCAGCTTTCAATTCAGAACTTTAATTCACTTCCAGATTCATGAGTTTCTGACAAAACACGTCTGTCCTGTGTCCATTTCTTTTCCAAAGCTCCCTTTGCCCATATTCTTTCAATGGTATATCTATACAGATACATCAATATATCTGTACAGACACATACACATGAAACTTGTTCTGTAAAAAACCTCTGCCTAAGGCCCCTGACCTGACTCACAGGACATCCAGAGACCTCAACTAAATCCCACACTCGCAACTGAGGAGCTTGAGGCGTGACATGAGTTACTTGCCCAAGGTCCCATTAACAAGTCAGGGCACCGCCAAACTCTGCAGTCTGGACTAAGAGACAAGAGTCACTCCAGGGCCTTGGCCGGGTAGCTCAGTTGGTTAGAGCGTTGTCCCAATATGCCAAGGTTGCAGATTCAATTCCCGGTCAGGGCACATACAAGAATCAACAAATGAAAGCATAGATAAGTGGAATAACAAATCTCTCTCTCTCTCTCTCTCTCTCTCTCTCTCTCTCTCTCTCTCTCTCATCAATAAATGGGTTTTAAAAATTAAAAAAGTGACACCCCAAACTCCAGATTCTAAAACCATATCAGAATGGCTGCAGGGAGTATTTCTTCTATTTGGAAAGAAGTCAAAGTCAATTAGTTCCTTGAGGACAATAAGAGCCTCTGTCATTTATGTTTCTATAGGGCAACACTGACATGAGAAAACAACGGCTTAAAAAAATAGACATGCCCAGTGGGCACCTCAGGAGTGTTTATTTAGGTCCCCTGCACCAAGTGCCGCCATGGGAGGTGCTGCACCAAACTAGAAAAATGGAATGGTGTCTGACTCCTAGAAGCTCCCAATGTCCTGCATGACTGGCTCTGAAGGTCTGTAAGTAGAGACTCTATCTGTAAGAGAGCCTGTGGTACTCCAAAATGATAAGCGTAACTTACCGTCAGTCTTTTTGACCTCACTAAAGAAAAAAAAATTTTTTTATCAACAAAAAGGAAATTATAATATATCCCAGGAAACGTTCATTCCTGTCACAGTGAGTTCTCTCCCTCAATCCTGGGACTCTCCATCCTCTGTCTCTTTCTGTGACTGTGATCTGTTTGGATTGGCTGCGCACAGTGAACAGGCCTTACACTGTTGTGGGTCTTGGCAGAGATGGTTTTAACGCTGTCGGGGTCCCAGATGACCAGGTCCGCATCGGATCCCACAGCAATGCGGCCTTTCCGGGGGTAAAGGTTGAAGACTTTGGCTGCGTTGGTGCTGGTCACGGCCACAAACTGGTTCTCATCCATCTTCCCAGTGACCTGCAGAGTAGAATACACACACACACACACACACACACACACACACACCAAAAACAGGTCAAGAGGTTGAAGGGTGGACCGCGACTCAGCAATAAAAATGAACACACTTTTCATACATACGACAACTTGGATGTAAGGGCATTATGCGGAGTGAAACAACCAATCTCAAAAGGTCACATACAGTATGATTTCATTTATATACACATTCTTAAAATAACTAAGTTACAGAGAAGGAGAACAGACTAGGAGAGAAGAGGGTAGGGATGGGTGTGACTATACATGGGCAGAGTGAAGGGGCTCCTTGTGGTGACAGGGGACATCTGTACCTTGTTTGCAGTGATGGTCACATGAATCTCCATAGGACAAAAGGACACACACACACACACACACACACACACACGGCACCATCGTTGATTGCTGGGCTTTGATATCTTACTATAATTATGTGAGATGCAGCTACCAGGGGAAACGGGAGGAGGGTACACAGGCCCTCTCTGTCTTCTCTTTGCAACTTCCTCTGAATATAATTATTTCAAAATGAAAAGTTAAAAAAAAAGGTGACGGGGATACAAATGCCTCTTGAGGAAACATCATTAGACTTGAGCGGCTGTCCTTTTCAAAGATACGGTTCAGACCTAGGCTTCTAGTCTAGCCAATCTAGAGGTCTCAGCCCCATGTCTGGGTTTCTGCAGCCAATGACATTTCCTCATGTCCTTCCTGCCCTTTCTCATCTCTACCACGTGTGCTCTATGTCCTTTCAAAAGCAGAATTTGAGGACGTGCCTGCATAGAAAACTACCCTAAAGTAGTAGAAAACTGGGCAAAGGAAATGAGCTGGTATTAAGAGGAAGAGAAAAATATCAATGGTCCATAAGCATATGAAAACATACTCACTCCCATTAGTAACTGAAGGGATTGAATGAAAGACAAATTCACCCATCAAATTAGCCACATTTTGGGGGTTTTGATTATCACACCAATGAGGACCAGGTAGAAGAGACTGGGGGATGTCACACAGGCTGGTGGCACACAAATGGATGCAATCTTCCTGGAAGTATATATACTTTGGCAATATATATAGCAAAAGCCCAAAAAATATACATATCCTTTGATTCAGCAATACCACTTCTAGAAATTTCTCCTGGAAGCATAATAAAAGATGTGTCCAAGGATAGTCATCCCAGTAACAAAACCAGGTTTCCTATGGGAAGCTGAGCACTGGATCAGTCCAGTGGACGGCCTGACAGGCCCAAGAGGCTACCCATTTCTTCAGTGGGGTGAGAAGTGGTTGTTCTATTAAGGTACAATTCAATGACATACCCAGATGCAATTGTACAACTCGATTTCACTGTTCATTTGTATCACCAATAAGGAAAATATTGCTGGGTGACGGTAAGACATAAAAGTACATGACAGCGCAGCCAATGTGGCTCAGCGGTTGAGCATTGACCCTCAATAAGGAAAATATTGCTGAGTGACGGTAAGACATAAAAGTACATGACAGCCTGGCCAATGTGGCTCAGCGGTTGAGCATTGACCCACGAACCAAGAGGTCGCTAGTTCAATTCCCAGTCAAGGTACATGCCCAGGTTGCAGGCTTGATCCCCAGTAGGGGGCATGCAGGAGGCAGCCGATCGATGTTTCTCTCTCATGGATGCTTCTATTTCTCTTATCCCTCTCCCCTCCTCTCTCTCTAAAAAATTCAATAAAAACATATATTTTTTTTAAAAAGTGCTCTGAGGCTTTCCTAATTCAATTCTTTGGACTCTGTATGAGAAAAATAACTTTTCACTGCTGATGCTTCTCAACTTATAAACATGCAATTAAAAATCACTTTCAAGACCACTTATGCAGTTACCACCAAACTACTGTCAAAACAGAAATAAACTTTTCCTGCATTAAAAAAAAATTAGAAACAACATAAATGTTCAAAGAACATAAAGAATAAAAACAAGTTTTTCAGGTATATTTCAGAATGTGGAGACCTTTTCATGATGTATTGTCTTAATAAAACAAGCCGTGGTGTTTACACACTCACACACACACATATCATATACACACATGTGCACTCTTGCACTGACAAAAAATGGAAAGACATTTGGCCAACATATTAGTTGTCATTAAATCTGAAAGATGGTGTCATGAGTAGTTTTTATTCACTTCCATTCTTTCTGGAACAAGGATATATTGTTTGCATAATTTAAAAAATTCATTAGGAAACAAAACCTGTACTGCTGTTATGTTTTAAAGCACTGAAAATGCAAAAGTCCCAAGACCCTTGAAGGTCAGAGTATGCTCAAAGCAGGCCCGCCACCAGCTTGTAGTTGTCATGGGTAGAAATGCTGAGCCCAAAGAGCCCTAAAGACACTTTTAAGGAGATGGAGTCCATTTCTAAGAATAGAAGGTTAACTAAGAAAGTCACCAGGTCTCTAAGGAAGCTTTTTCCTGACTAATCACAAAAGAGTCACATTTTAAAGACTGTGGGGTATTGTTTTTTTTAGTCTCCACTGATCACAAATGATAATGATAAAAAATGTATATAAAATGTTTAGAAGGAAATGAACTATATAAGGCGAGATCTTGGATTCCCAAACCTAAGAAATATTGTCATACAAATACCAGCTTCTAGAATTTTCTCAACTGCCATTGCAAGGCTGACATGAGACCGATGGCCCTCAGATAAGGAGGCCGGAGAAAGCTGGGGCCAGCCCAGGAGGGAGACCACTGCTCCTTACCACAGCCTTATCCCAGACGACGGACATCCGCTCCTCAGTGCCATTGGTGCCTTCGGGGATCAGGGTGAAGTTGTCCTTTCCGACCGCCTTCTGGGCAGTGTTGAAAGTACAATGGGCACTGCCAGTGACCTGGAGATCTCCACTGGAAGGGAAACAGATGACACCTATTTGTAAGGCATCTTAGGGTGTCACCGCACCACAGTGGAATCCTTTGGATATCGCATTCATCCCTGTCGGCTGGCCCACGTTTTTATTCTAAATTCCCCTCCCCAGAATGGTGCCAAAGTGACAATCCCCTGTTCCCGTTTAGCCAACTGAGTCTGGAGAACACAGGTCTGTCTGCAAGCCTTCTTTTGCCACCATGCTGTAACCCACCAGGTCAGGTTGGTCTGAGCGAAGACTTAAGAATGGAAAGTATGAACAAGTCGCCAAGACTCACCAGGACAGCAAGGAGTTCAGAAAGTCCGGAGTGGTCGGGTCAGGGCTCAGGGGTGGGGAGGTGACAAAAGCAGCGGCCTTGGCCCAGTTCTTGCTCCAGTAGTGGGAGCCATCAGTTCCCAGGCTGGCGGTGACGGGCTCGCCGTACACCACGGTTCCTGACAAAGAGAACAAAGCTGAATACCATGCAATGAGGGAGAAAGGGAACCAGCCTTGTTGGGAGCAGCCACCTGCCCAGCAGCATGTCAAGGACTCTCACCAGCCCTTCAGAGAAGGTGCCAGCCGCATCTCACAGGTGAGGACACAGATACCTGAGGCCAAATACCTCACCCACCAAAGGCACCACCTCAGCGTGTGTTCCCTCAGAGTTCACCTTGGGACCTTGCTCTTCTAACTCAACACACTCCGTAGGTGATCCCAAACGTGCCACCTCCTACACTGCTCATTCCCAAATCATTAACACTCTCAGACTGCATTCAAGCAACCAGGCCCAAGTGCTGTCTAGACTCCTATTTTGGGGATCCATAGCATCTCAAACTTAACCTTACTGCCCACCAAATACTCCCCCTACTCTCCCAACACTTCCCAGCCCCCCTCACAGTGTCTAGTTCTAGCTACTGAGCTGAGAGAGGGGATTAGATGTTATACCAAGGAGCTGAAGCATTTGAGAGCAAACAGATCTGCCCACGGGACAGTGTGGCTCCCTGAGTACCACCTGAAGGGAACTGCCATTAGCACCCCGAGTCACAGCTGGCTTTGTAGGAGAAACAAAGGACTTTGCAGTACATACTGCGAAATACACTGTAAAGAAAGACGGTCAGTTCCCCCATGCCCAAATCATGTCCTTCTCTGGCCATTCATGTGCAAGCCGGACAGGTGGGAATCATTTACATCATGGAATGCCAATGCTTCACTGGCTGAAGCCCATCCTTTCCTCCACTGCGTGTCCCATCCCTTAGCTCATTTCTCCCCCAGCTCATTCCAGCAGAGCCTCCCAATCAGAGTTTAGATTTACTTTTGCTTTCCTAACCTTCCTCCCCAGCTCTCCATCCCTTCTCCATGACATTCCCGGAGTGATCTCCCTAAGACTGTCTTCCCAGGCCACTCCCTTCAAGAAGTCCTTCAAGGAGCATTTGCCTTCAAGCACAAAAACGAACTCCTCGCTGCCACATCTGATGCAAGCCATTGTCCGGCGGCCTAACAAAGCTTATCTCCCCATCATGTCATCCAAAACTCAATCCAGTCGCCACTCCAGTACTCCAATAACCACCCATTTTGAATTTTTGGATTCTCCCTAGATGGAGATACCCTAACGAACACGACTCTGCCTGCACATAGGAGGCTGAACTCAGTAAGTGTGCGTTAGGGTGATCTTTTACTAATGAAAGGCATCGGAGCTGAAAATTGATGCCAGGCCAGCCTTCCCACCTCCAGGAATCCCCTCTCCTCACCTCCTCCTGCCACAGGGCTACCCCCCCACCCCCCCCCAGCGGTCCTTCAAGCCCTTCCTCATTCCCCAAACACAGGGTCCTCAGGGCCAAACACTTCTCAGTCAGGAATGTGTCTCCTTCCTCTCACAGCCTTCCCGAGGCCTTACCTCCAGATAACTAAACCACAGGCCCTCTAGGCCACAGCGGCCACTCTAGCTGGCTCCTCCCAGCTGTGCCCTCCAGCCTTAGGAATTTCATAAAGGAGTCCCGGTTCAGAGGCCACAGCGGGCAGCTCTCCAGGGGAATCGGTAACAGTCCTGAAGCAGGAGGGAGGGCTCCACACCCGGGAAGGCTCACCCAGAAGGAAGGCCCCGGAGCCAACGCTCAGAACGCCCTGGCAGGTCTCCTGGGGGCCGGACCTTCTCAAAGCCTCTCAGGCAGAATTCGGTCTGAGGAGCCAGCTGGATGTAAATAGCTCCAGCTCATTCCAAAGTAGAAAAACTCCGCACGCCGCGAAGGCCCTGGCTGGAACCAAGTCCATGATGAAGACGCAAACGGCTGAGCAGCACCCCGCCACACGGTTCTCGGGACTCTGCTCGGGCTCTTCCCCTCCCGGCTCCGCGCAGCCGGGCCTGCAGCCCTGCTGGCTATTGTCATAGCACAAGGCAGAAGCTGGCACAGGCATCAGGAAAACAAAGGACTCATAACCCTAACGTGTCCAGGTTTTGTTGACATGAAAAAGTTCGAGAGAGCAGAACCACCTGGAGAAAAACATCCTGGACCATAGCGTTCCCTGGTTTTCCCGTAACTTGCTCCTGCTCATCCTCGGCCTGAATCTGCCCTGCAGTCCTGCTTTGGGAACCTGAGAGCAAGGAGGGGCTGGCTCCTGAATGCATCCTGAATCCCCCTCAGTGCGTGCCCTTGACTGCGGCCCTCACCTCAGTCTGTGACATACAACTGCTGGCGGCGCGGGGCTGGTGCACAGAGCATGCACTCACCACGAAAGAATGAACTCAGCCTTCAACCTCTGGAAAACCCAGAAGTGGGTCAGAGCTCCAAGGCCACTGCTGGGCAGCCCTGCCTGAGGCCCAGGCTGAGCCAGGGCTCCGGGGCCGGGGCCAAGCTGGGACGGGGGCACTTAGAGACGGAGAAAGGCAGCTTGAGGTTCATTTCTGCTTTGTCCTTCCTGTTCAGATTCCAAGCGATCCTAAGGTGCTGCGGTCTTTTGGTTTATTCCTTTTCTTCGGCCCCTAAGGGCAGGGCAGGGCAGGAGTTAACCCATCCTGTGGGAGACCCCTACCCTAGGGGGCGTGTGGGCCATGCTGGGGGCTGGGGGCTGCTCCCAGCACCAGGGCGAGCTCCTGTTTGATGCACTGTACCTGAGCAAGCCGTGTGGGAGCTTCTGACCCTCAGGCCACAGACACCACTGAGCTGCCTTCCAGAAACAATCACCACTAATCAGAATAAACCACGGTGGGCTCAATTGGCCAATCGGCACTCCTCCACACACACTGCTGAGTCCTTCTTGGCGGAGGTCAGACCTTCCGATGTCCTTCTCCAGGGAACATCTAAACTGAAGGATGGGACCCTGATCCAGCAGCTGGCAGGCTCCCCAGGCCAGCCCGGAACTGCAGGGCCCGCGGCTGGTGCTGAATCACAAGGGACTGGGGCCTGAGAATATTCATGCAGAGTAAATGGGAGGCTGGGCTGTGACAGCGCCCCCATGGACAAGAAGCAGGGCAAACCCAGAGCAGAAACAATGGAAGACTGAGTACATGTATTTCAACACACAACCACAAAAGCACAGTGAAACACTGGCTGGATCTCTCGATCTCTCTCTCTCTCTCTCTCTCTCTCTCTCTCTCTCTCTCTCTCTCTCCTCTCCCTCCACAGCCCACCGCCCCAGGAGCCAACAGCCGAGCCTACCCATGAGTAATCCCGTCAGATTCTGGTACCCAGAGGGTTCCAGAGGAAGAGAACCAACGTTCCCTGAATGAGTCTGGGGTTTTGGAATTGCCCCTCTAATCTAATTTGTTTTAAGGGCACTAATGACTCATTTCCACTAAGAAAGAGGGCAACAGGGAGGCGCAAAATATCCCCACCACAGACACACTTACTATTTACTCTAAGAAGTAACGTTTGGGTTGACTGTGTGTTCGATACCTTAGGACATTTCTGTCAAATGGAGTAATCGTGCTAGACCACGTGGTAAAGAAAGGAGGGGCTCGGGGATGCGAGCTCATGGCCCAAGTGCAGCATCTGTGACCGGGGTTCCTGCCTGCCCTGAGGGAGATGTTTTCTGCAGCAGCCTCCGGCCTCAGGCGCGGGAACCTGCACAGACTCCCATCCTGCAGCGGCTGCATTACAGTGCAAACTGCATTCCCAAGGTCTGTGTCTGCTGCCGAAGCGAGGGCTTTGTCTGGGAAGGAATTTTTGCCTCCAGACAACCTTGGGGCTCCAGCTGCAACATCAAGTCTTCCCTGAGTCTCCAAGCCCCCAGGCCAGCGTGCAAATTTCAGACTTGCCAGTGCCTACAACTGAGGGAGATTCCTTAAGATCTCTCTCTCTCTCTCTCTCTCTCTCTCTCTCTCTCTCTCTCCCTCCCTCCCTCCCTCCTGTTTCGCTGAAGAGCCCTGGCTAACAGATTTCTATGGCATGCACAAGCCAAGTCGTGTGCCCCTCTTTGGGTCCAAGACTGCTAGGCTGTGATTAGCATGACACTAAGGATCCATCCCCAAGTTGGGGTGGTCCTCCTGCCTCATCCATGACCACATGCTTCTCATTGTGCCTGCGTCATTCCTATTGACCCGCAGGGCAAAGGAAGTCTTGTCTCGGTTTGGGCTCCCAGGGTTTAACGTCCCTCAGTAACCACCAGATGTTGTGAACATTTCTGCATCTGGTGGTGGGGCTGGGTAAGGAGGAGGCTGGAGAAAAGTGTCTGCTGGCTAAGGTCGGGCACTCACTGCCCACACACTGTCATCCACGCGCGGGAGGCATCACGGCCACACTGGATGTCACACGTAGACAAAATGCAGCCTGAGGGAGCCACTGCAGAGCAGTCCCAGAGGGGCCCTCAGTGGAGAGGGGGCTGCCCGGAGTCCCGATCCCGGTTTCGGTTTCTCATAGGATGAATGAGCTGGGGAGCACGATACTCACTTCCACAGTTCAGTTTCTCTTCATGCTAGGAGCCTATTAAATCGGCCAATGTCCAAGTGCTTTTGAAGAGTAAAAATTGCCCAGGGCGGCCTGGTCCTGGCTGTCCCAGTGGATGGCACAGAGGAGGGAGGAGCAGGTGCAAGGCCGCCTCTGGGGAACAGTGTGGTCGTGGTGGGTCAGGCAGGCATGTGAAAACAGTGCTCATTTATGTTTTTCCTCATATCCTTGCTTCCCCAAACTCCCCGTTTTAGATGTAGGACCAGCACATGGGAACCAATCAGAGAAGCAGGTGTAGGGTTAGGATTTTCCCGTAGCGCCCATCTGCAGAGACATGGCGAGTCCTCCCCTGTGGCCTGAGATAGGCAGTGTGTGTCTGTAACAGTGGCACCTTCCTCCGCGCTCTGACCACACGTGGCTGCACCTCTTTGGCAGCACTGACCATCTGCCTTTGTGACTTTCTGCCCGTGTCCCCACCCTGCTGGTGAAGGAGCTGAGGGCTAGGACCATTTCGACCACAGCACAAAGGCCTGAATTATCACACAGTAAAAGGAAACAGTAGCCCAAGCCAGCTTTGCTCGGTGGTTAGAGCATCAGCCCTCGGACTGAAGGGTCTTGGGTTTGATTCCGGTCAAGGGCATGTACCTCGGTAGCAGGCGCAATCCCTACCCAGGTCAGGGCATGTGCAGGAGGCAACCAATCAATGTTTCTCTCTCACATTGATGTTTCTCTCTCTCTGTCTCTCCCCCTCCCTTCCACTCTCTCTAAAAAGCAATGGGGAGAAAATACCCTCAGGTGAAGATTAACAACAACAACAACGAAAGTACATAGTAAAAGCTCTTGAATGAATGGAAAATCTCTCCAATTTATAGATGAAGAAATGGAGCAGTGGAAAGTTGGCCTCACACTTGCCTCCAGGGCCAGAAGAATCCACCTGAAGAAAAGAATCCTTCGTAGAAAATCCTCGCCCAGGTCAGCAGGCGTCTTTCTTTGCTTCTCTGACCAGCCCTTCACTCAGCAGCCATGTGAGTAGCAGGTATGCGTGTTACACGCATCTTTACGAACAGCGTCTCACGCGAGCATCACTGCCGTGCTGTGCGGTAAGCCAGCATCTCGTGTGAATGCACAGGGACCTGGCATCTGTCAGCACAGGAGGTTGATGCCAGAGTGTGAATGCTTATACAGCCTCATGTTGTTCTTCTCGGCCCATATTGTCCCAGGCTGTGCTGGGCACAGGCTTTAGTTTTACCGGGCTTGTTGAGGAACTGAACCCCAACAGATACCGACAAGAAGATGGTCACCACATTTCCCAAACTAAAATAATCTCAAAGCATCGAGTCCCATATTAACATGGATATGCATGGCCTGAGGCCAGCTATCCCACCACTCGCCAGCCTCGGGGGTCAGTTTACTCAGCTGCCAAGTAAAGCAAAGTACAACGACGCCTGCCCGGCCACCTCTCAAAGTTGTTACAAAGTCCCAACAAGACAGAAGGAGTCTTAAGAGCCGGCAAAGCCAGCTAGGATTTCCATTCTTCCTCACGAGCACGGGATGCACTGGAGGGTTCCTGGCGGCTCGGTCCCTCTGAAGCAAAGGCTTTCCCGGGCTACCCAGTGAGCGAGAGTCTGAATGCAAGAGCTGCCCTGGGAACCGCAACGCGGGCACAGTTGGGACTCATACCTGGAAGGTTCTAAAACAAACAGACTTCGTAGTCCCTTCTTCACCCTCACACCCTAGTACTCACACAGGATCAAAGTCATAAAGACAACGGAGAGACAGCTCGGGCACCGAGTCTCAGTGCATTAGAACAGGACTGTTTGTATAACAACATTCTCCAGCTCCACATCTTCATGTGGGGAAACTAAGGCACAGAAAGGAGAGGGTCTCCAGCGCACCTGCCAGGGCTGGCCCAGACCGGTCTGGTGGGAGGCCCTCCTCCTGTGCAAGTCACTGGCTGAGTTCAAAAACAAGGCCTCAGTAGTTAAATTATATTAAATGGAATGTTTAATTATATTAAAATTACATTAAATGTTTAACTTTTTGTTTCTTATTGTCATCTGACTACAGTATGGTTATTAAAACAAATGAAATAGGCTGCCCACCACTTCCTCCTTTCAGACACTGTGCCCACTGTGCCCGCGGGGAAGCAGTGGCTGTGACGCGCTGGGCGCTGAGGCCGACTCCCACACGCGCCAGCGTGTTAGAAGCGGGTGCCTGGGTGACACAGGGCCCTCGTGAGGGAGGGTCGCTCACAGTCACCATCTACCACGTCTCCTAGAAACAATTTACAGCCCATTCTGAGCAGACGAAGTTATTTTAGGTGAATCTTTTATTTTAAAAAGGCCATTCCTTCCAGCTGCCATGAGAGGATGAGCTGCAGGAAGAGGACAAAGTGCCATCCCGTCTGATCCGGAGCCTGAGGACAGGGGCCCAGGGGAGCTCCAAGGAGGGCCTTCTGCAAGCCGCCCTCTCTTGGGACCAGCTGACTCCGTGGCCACTCAGCAGTTTGATCTAAGTCTTGCCCCAAGTCACCCATCAGTGAAGAAACCCTAGTCCTCCTTATCCACGCAGATCCCATCCCACAGAGAACTAGAAACAAAGCCTCAAGGTCGGACTGAGAAAGAGGAATGCAGAGAGAGAGGTAAAGCGAAAGGAGAATGAGAAAGGGAGGCCAAGAAGAGATGTGAGACCAGGAGAAAGCAGGGCAGAAATCAAGAGAGAAATGGAGACACAAAGATGGAGAGAGTAACAGAACAAGAAATAACAGAAATGGAGAAATACGGGACTGGAGAGATCCAGAGAGGCAAAGGGTGGGAACATAATGGAAGGAAGGAAGGAAGGAGGCAGGGAGAGAGGAAGGACCCTCTTATGATAGTCATGTTCACATCAGGCCAAGAGCCACCTGTGTCCACTGCATGCGATCAGGCTCTGTGTGGGCAGCTACCCTCCCAAGCCAGGAACACGTGGTGCGAGTATCCAAACTCGCTGCCAAGGGCAGGTTACAGCCGGGCTCGGCAGCATCCATAATGGATAAGATGCCCACGGAACAGCTCTGGAAGCTGCACTTAGTAAATTAGTTTCCAATAACTTTCTCGATGGCCTCCCAGCTTGAGCCCAGACTATATCAACATAATGTACAGGGAGTGACTTGGGCACCAGAAGGCCTGGACATGACATGCCCAGGGCAACACCCCCGCCCCCACCCCCAAGGCTCTCTCACCCAGTGGACAGCACTACCAGCCACAAGGGGAAATGCATTTTGCAACAGAAAGTTGCCCAGAAGGGTGCTGCTGCTGCGGATGGAAAGTGATGCCATCTGTGTACGTGCCTAGTTTATCTAGACTGCATGGAATTAATCCAACCTTCCCAGAGGAGGGGGTGACAGGGGGAAGTGTGCCTGCCTGCCCACTGGTGCGGTGCACAGTTTTAAACAGGTACTAAAGGCCGCGCAGTGGAGCAGGGGAGAAACTGGAGCTCCTGCCTTGCTCAGCTGTAATTAGGTTAATGCTGGCACGTGGTGAAAGTGGACCACTTGGCATAAGGGTCTGGAAAAGGAGCCCTGCTCGCTTCCAAACCGGCCAGCAGTCAGGCAGCCAGCAGCACCTACCCTTTTTCCGGGCCTGGGCGATGACTTCAGCCGCGCTCTTGCTCATCACTTTGGTGATGTACAGGGGGCAGTTGGTCTGGTTGGCGATGGTAATCGAACGATTCACGGCTTCAGCCTCGACCTACAGAAAAGCATCTGAATGTGAGAACCATCCCCACTCCACAAGCCCATCGTCACCCTCCACCCTGCAAAAAAGGTTCAGATGCCTGGGAGACCACTGTGTCCTCAAGACTCTACCCTGAGTGGCACGCCAGATGTGACCTGCCCAGTGTCACTCCATATTGACTAGAGTGAGAAGCATCCCTTCCTGGCCCTTCTGAGTGTGGTGGGGATAACTGCAAAGCCAGCAGCAGCCTGGGAGATGTGCAGCTTCTCGGGCCTCGCCCACTCCCACAGGGCCAGCACCTCTTGGCAGTGAGACCCGAGGTGGTTTTTACGCTTGCTAACGTTTGAGGACCACCACGCACAGAAACACTGCTCCCAATGTTCACACTTCATTCCAGCTGCCTGGTCTTGAGGCAAGACCCTCATTGATGTGATCATTTGTGCTGGGCTTCTGTACAATGCTCACAGAGGAAGCCAGCACCGACGAAGGGACAATGCGGCCTCACAGGGCCCTGGGGATGGAGCAGGCAGCATCTGTGCAAACCAAAGTCCCTCTGTGTGTGCACCATGGCCGTGGCCAGCCACAGGCTGGT
>NW_006292443.1:95178-97672 GCF_000327345.1 Myotis davidii
AGAGCTGCCCTAATTAATAACGTGATGCTTTAAACCTGATGCTTCAATGGATGAAAATTCGAAGACCCCATGCGATGACTGCTAAATACCCGATCAGATAGGACTACTTAGAACAAATTATATCTTACAGGGGAATCAGCCATGCGTTTAGAAAGGGCAACTGAAAAAGCCAGTAAAGCTGTGAAACAGCGGAGTCAGAAAGGCTTTTACTCCCTCCCGAATCTGGGCGAAAGGCTGTGGCTTTATCTCTTTGAGGCAAGGGGCCGGGCGTTACTCAGCTTTTTGTAGCCTCCATTGCCCATCCTCAGCCGTTCCCAATGTAACGCCCAGTGCACAACAAGTGCTTGAAAATGTTTACTGAACAAATAAATGGCTTCCTTCTATGTTCATGGCTAAAGCGAGGCTGTTCCATAAAGAGCTGTGATTTTCTTCACAAGAAATGACTGAACTCCTAACTGAGTCATCTGAGCTAACCGAGCCTCACAGGAGCTTGGCCAAGAGCTGAAGCTCTATAATTGCATTAACTGGTAATCTAATTTAATAACCTAAGACAACACTCACATTTGGCCTTTCAGGCATCAAATATGTGAAGAGAGATGTCTAGAAATCTAAAGGCAAACCAAATGGCTCTTGAAAAAGCTCATTAAACATCCAAATGTTTTTAATTCCTGGAATAGCTAACCGATCAGCTCTCTCTTTCTCCTTGGCTCCAGTTACAATCAAAGTGCTCTGGCTCAGGCAGCACACAGGACAGACGTCCTCCATCTCTGTGGTCACCTCACAAGTCTACAGAGTAGCCCAGATGGTGTGGCTCATTGGTTGAACGTCGACCTATGAACCAGGAGGTCATGGTTCGATTCCTGGTCACATGCCCAGGTCCCCGCGGGTTCCATCCCTAGTGGGAGGGAGGGTAAGGCGGGGTGTGCAGGAAGTAGCTGATCAATGATTTTCTTTCAACATTGATGTTTCTATCTCTCTCTCCCTCTCCCTTCCTCTCTGAAATCATTAAAAATGCGTATTTTAAAAAAAATGTCTGCAGAGTAAAAAGGACTCCCCTAGAAACCTCATCGCTTCCTGGGGGTGCCAGTGACTTCTCAATTCACTGTCCCAACCCAGACACTTGAAAGTGAACAGAGGCACTATTCATAACTGCAGGGAGCAATGGGTGGGGACTGGGCTGTCCCGAGCGCACTGGAATGAGTAATCATCCTAATTAGGGAGTAAATGGAGCAAAAGAGCCAGTTCTATCGGGGCCCTGCCCAAGAGGACTGCTTCCAGGAAACCTGGCTTTGGTTTGGAGAATCCGGGTCCCAGAGTCCCGTGGGGATTTGCTCATCCGCTGTGAGGTTCTAACCCCACCTCCTCCACCCTCGCACAGGCCTGGAATGAGGGCAGAGGCCAAACTACAAGATTACCTCGTGGAGAGAGAAGGTCATTTAAACAACTCCCCAGGCTGCACCCAGAACCATGAAAGAATCCACATTCCACCCTTCTATGTGTATAGCTGTGTGCCTGACATCTAGCATAAACTGTGTCACACACACCGAGCTCTGCTTTAAATACTACTGCTTTAAAACATTACGAAAATAGTATTAAAATTAGAAATAAAAACTATTGTCTCATTATAGAGGTCTCAGAAATTGGGGGGTCACTAGCCTTGTTTTCTGATTTTAAAAATGAGCATGCCTCCCTGGCCAGCAGCTCAGTGGTAAGAGCATCTACTGCATACTAGACAGTCTCGGGTTTGATTCCCGGTTAAGGACAGGTACCTGGGTTGCAGGTTCGATCCCCTGCCCTGGTCAGGCCACATGGGAGAGGCAACCAATTGCTCTTTCTCTCTCTCCTCCTCCTCCCTTCCATCTGCTCACTCTTAAAAAAAATAATGGAGAAGATATCCTCTGGTGAGGATTAATAAAATAAAATTTAAAAATGCAACATCCCTAGGGCCAGAAACAAAAGCAAACTATATGGGAACACAGTGTCAGTACACACAGCAGTGTTAATACACACACCATCCACAGGACACAGTGTCAGCACACACAACAGTGTTAATACACACACCAGCCCCAGGACACAGTGTCAGCACACACAACAGTGTTAATACACACACCAGCCCCAGGACACACAGGTCAGTGCCAGTATGCCCTTCATGACTCAGTCCCCAGCCGTCTGCATAGCCCACAAGGCCATTAGAAAGTTCCTTTCAGTAAGGAATTCTTCATCACCCTCACCTCCGAGCCCCACTCTCTTCCCAGAGCCAGTCTTTCCCTCTTCCCCCCTTTCACAGGGGTCACGTTCTCCTTCATCTCGCTGCCCCCACGGGTCACAGTCCTACTCTGTGCTGAGACACCTTTGATGATACTAGATTTCTGCATTCTCTGCGTCTCCCTTCCAATCTTTTCCGCTGCAAACGGCCAGCCATGCTGGCAGCCTCCCTGGGTGGCAGGGAGAGCGGCAGAGGCAGGGACCACTCTGGGCAGTCCAGCGCAGGTCA
>NW_006292443.1:97741-123138 GCF_000327345.1 Myotis davidii
AGAACAGCCCCCTGAACTGTGCACGAAGCTCAGTCCCCTCAGAATGGCTCCACATTTTACCGCTAGTGTAGGGCTTAATGCACAACAGACCCCTGGCGACAAACTGAAAATTGCCACCAGTAGGGGAGGGAGAAGGCGTGGGACGTGCTGGCAGCTGTCCTAAGGGAGCACGAGTCCTGGGCCTGGCAGAGGGCAGGGCCTCTGAACCCGCTGAGAAGACCGGGCAGAAGAAAGCCCCCAACAGCAGCCCCTCGGGAGATGAGAGGTCGCCCCAAGGAGCCAAGAGCTCCCCATGTCGGAGCGTTCTGCCAGCCCCCAAGAAAGCCTTCGCGCCCGACTGCTGTGGACTCTGAAACACTCAAAGCAACAGCTGCTACAAGAGACGTCTCCGCGCCAACCAGGACAACTGCCTTGATTTTGTGGTCAAAATGGCAATCAGAACAGCGCTCCTCCCATAGCTCCGGCCTGTCCAGTGAACCCAGGACGGGCTTGCGTTCTGATTGGGGTTTGCAGGGATCTGGGGATGCAGAGCAGACAGCAGGGAGAAGGGGAAGCAAGCCCCACCAAGACTCTCAATTTAAACAAGCACAGGGCTCCCAGAATGGCCTCCTGGAACAGGGAGAGCGGCATGCTCTCTCAGGGCCAACACCTTCCTACCACCTGCACAGGTAGTTGGGACAGGGTGGGAGCAGCCAACCAGTGGGATGGGGGTGAGAGGAAACTGTGTAACTAAGCCCAGCCCAGGTGTCACCACCTGGTGACAAGGCTGAGCTGGGGCTCCGCAGGCACGGCTGGGGGTTGGTGCAGAACAGGAGGGTGTTGTGGGGAGCAGGCAGACACTGCATCTTCCGCTCTCTGACACTGGGCAGCCACAACATCCCACCACCGTGATGTCTTTATATGAGAGACACAAGCAGTGGAATACGAATGGGTTCCCTGGATAACGCTGTGTAGTCTGCATGAATGGCGCCCCTGCAGTTGTGTGAAGGAGGGTCTTTGTGTCTCTCACAGAACCACCATCAAGCTTAAACGTGAACTGTTACGACGGGGTCTGGTACCTCTGGGGACCCAGTAAATGCTGTCTCTGATGGGGCTTCTGAGGGGAAGAAAGCACTACGAGAGCCATGCCATCCCATGCCTCTCCTGGGCCTTGCAGCTCAGAGACCTCGCCTCAAAACTGCGTAGGACTGAATGCAGACCCAACCAATATAAGGAGGATGGAGCTGAGGGCCACCGTGGCCTCTGCCAGCCTTCCCTCCCCAACAGAGAATCTGATTACAATGGTCACCGAGGCCAGTTGTGAAGAGAAAACAAACCCACAGACAGGAATCTTCAGGGTGTCTGTGCAAGTGAGATCGTTTCTACGCATATGTGTATATGTGTGTAAATGTGCCTATGTATTTTGCAATGTGTCAATGTGTGTGTACATGTGCACATGTGTGCACTTGTATCTGAACATGTGTGTGTGTGCATGCTTGTACATAAAACCAGCCTAGCCTCAGGTGCTCTTAGCATCAGCTACTGAGATGGTCTCAGCTACTGTCTCCCTCTCTCCTCCCGAATCCTGTTCACCAGCCAGTCATGGCACGGGGCTCCCGCAGCTAATATAGGGGCCTAAAGAGGTCACCTGCAGCCTCCCTCGCCCTCGTGACAGCTCTGGCTCACGCCTTCAGCTTTCAGCACACCTGGGAAGGTTGGATGGTTAGGAAAGGCCCTCTGTCCCACGGCCTGGAGAGGAGCATACAATACTGAAAATTCCACAGCTTCTGCCTTCATGTGGGGAGGAAAATGTCCTCAGTGCTGAAGGTGTCCTGGTATGTCTGTGACTATGTCCGTCTCTACCTGTGTGTGATTCTGTGTCTCTGTGTGTGTATCTGTGTGTGTGTCTGTATCTATGTGTGTCTTTGTGTGTGACTGTGAGTTTGCAGTAGGAAGGACAAAACAAGGAAGTAGAAGCACTCACATTCTAAGTGGCTTCCACCTTCACCTTTTCTGCCTTACATCCTTTCTGCCTTTCCAGCCTTACTCCTTCCCCACGCCTGAGAGAAAACGGCTGTGGATGCCGTGCCGCCTCCCCTCCACGCACACCGGCACCTTTGATTCAGCCCTTGAGAATCCCTTTTCATTCTGGGGGGGCATCCATGGGCCCTCACGTGCACCCCCCCATACTCAGCGGGAACACCCCAGTTCTTAAGTTCTGAGATTTGGGGGCCCTGCTCCCATTCATACTCCTCTTGTCAAGCTTCTCTCCACCTGTTTCTGGGGGTAAAAACCAAATTTATGCCAATAACCAGTTTCCTGATGATTTTATCTGCCTTTCTCTGCACCCATCCCTTTTCCATCTAATTTCCAGTAAAAAGGAAGTCTGTCCATTTCCAGGAGACTCCCCAGAACTCCCTTTGCTCAGAGCCAGGTCCTCAAACACCTGACCTTGAACCTTTCATTAAGGAGCCAACTCCTGAGAAGATCTGAAAGGCCACACATTCTACTTTAGAGAAACCGATTCTCCGTCACATACGGTACGATGTGGGCACCCCACCCCCTCCCCCGGTAACTTACAAGCCTCACCATCCAAGTCAGCAACTCTCGGCCTTGGTGCCAGCGGGGCCCCTGCTCATCCTTTCCCTCCCCCACTTTGAAAAATTCCGCCTACCCACCCTGCTGGTCACCCTGGGCAGACTTGCCGTGGGAAACACACAGCTCTCTTACGCTTTCCGATACTTAGAGGAGCTTTAGATCCCCGTGACTAATGCTTGGTGACTGGGGAGATTCCGGAGGCCCCAAGATTGCAGGACGCTGATTAAAAGCTTTGTGTCCCCCAAGAAAGGGCTGGAGAATCCGAGCGGAGAAAGGCGTCTTCAGGCTAAACAAGCCACACTGCTCTACACCTCGGCTCAGTCTCCCCCTGCACTTTGCCTGAGTGGACACGCGGGTAACCTGAGACATCCACGACCAAAACAGCCTCGCAGAAGCCCCAGCTCTGCAGGCAGGAGGTGTGCCGGCTCTGGCAGCCCAGGGACACGCGGGACCTCCACTGCATTCAGCAGGTGCTCACCTCCTCAGGCCGGCTCAGCACGTGTCCCTCGGGGCCCGTAATGCCCAGGTCCAGGATCCGCTGCTGCTCCTGCAATGTTTAAAGAAAGCCAGGCCGTCAGGGATTGCTGTGTGGGTCCACGTGCACGTGTGTGTCTCTGTGTGGGACTGCAGGTGGCTCTGACTGCTAGGGACCTGGGCAGTTTCCCAGGCAAGATGTAAAAATGGTGCTGCTGACCACCTGGCCCTCATGCCAAGACCCCATGAAGAGAAAGGCTCACTACCCGATTCCCAGTCCTGCCTGAACTATGACAGGCTAATCGCAGCCTCCCAAATGCACGCAGCTGCTCCGTGGGATGCTAAGGTTAAAATGTCTGCACGTGGGGGCCAGGGCCACCCCACACAGACAGCTGCATCCCAGCACCGAGAGAATCCCCGTGTCTGTGGAAAGGGAGCAGGCTGTGTGTCCTACGGAACACACCACGAGGCGCCCGTGGCACGCGCTGTGTGAGACGAGCACAGCACCCAGGATGGCTCCATCAGGTCCCCTGCTTCTCCTGGGGCTGAGCTACAGATATCATCGCTTCTCAAGCCCGCCTCTTGCCCTGCGGCTCATGCAGAAAGAAATGATGGAGAGGAAGGCACAGTACCTCCGCAATGATGTCGCCATTCTCTGCGTGGACTTGGGCGATGGCACCAATGTCCCGGATCACGCTCAGGACTTCATAGATCTGAGGAGGGAGTTGGGGTCAGAGACAGGGACCTCCAGCTTCCTGTTCACCAGCACAACCCTGTCCCCGACGGCCACAGGGAGCCAGAAATGGCATGCATCTCCTCGGGGCTTCTACAAGCTGGTGTGTTTACAGACCCGGAGGGCCATGCTTCTGGCCGCGTGGGGCAGAGCAGAACCTCCAGTAATCAGCAGAGGCAGAGTAACCGAACAGGATGTGAACTGGGAGTAAGAAGCTCAGAGGAGACGCCAGGCTCTGCGCACACCCTCGGCGTGCTGACTGCAGAGCCGGGTAGAGCACAGTCCTGATTCACAGCCTCCCTAAAGGTGAAGTGAGAGCCAGGACTTGATCCACCAGCCATTTCCCCTGAAGCTAAGGGATATGCATACACTCGAGGCAGCTTTCAAGACCACAGCCGTGGCCAAATGTACCGAATGCCAGTGATCTGCTCAGAAAAGCCCACGTTTCTTACCTGGGAATCCGTCAGCTGGAAGCGATCTTTAAAAGCCATGTACACGAGGAAGGAATTTACCCCTGGAGGACAGACAAAATAGACAGACAAAATGCATAACTATAACAGGCCATCCAAATAATCTGGAAGGGAACAAAAAAGTTACAATATTATGTGTATGTGTATATATACAGTGTAGGCAAAAGTAGGTTCACAGTGGTGGGTATGGAAAAAGACATACAGGATATGATTATTACATTATTACAATAGCTTGTTAACTGTGTGTATGCTGTACTCACAACTGGAAACCTACTTTTGCCCTCCCCCTCCCTTCATGCAGAGAGAAAGAGAGACAAATGAGACACAGAGATGATAATGCAAATGAGGCAAAATATAAACAACTGGTAAATCTGGGAATAAGTTGGGAAAGTTCTTTTTAGTATTCTTACAATTTTCCTCTAAGTTTAAAACTCTACCAAAATTAAAAGTTGCTGTTATTTGTACACCCATACACACACACAGCAGCATTATTCCAATACCAACGAGTGAAGCAACCCAAGTGTCCCCTGACTATGAATGGATAAACACAATGTGGCACAGCCATCTAATGGACTATTACTCAGGCTCAAGCAGGATAGTAAGAAGCTAGGACAACGCCTTGGCGAGTAAAGTGGGGACACGACACACAGCTGAACAAACTGGCCGAGCAATTCCGAGCAGATACAGAAGGTCACTTTATAAAGACAACACCTAGGTCTTAGTTGTATGTCAGCTCCAGGCCCAGAAAAGCAGCAAAACCAGGTGGGTGACACCAGGGCCAGCTGCAATGACTAATGACCCCTATCCTGGCACTGGCCAACCAGTGGAGGCCAGGACCGAGCACACCTGGAAAAGCTGATGAATATTTTATTGAGATCTTCCCCTAAGATCTGCCCTAAACCCTCAAAACAAAGGAGCCAGCCCGACCTCTGGGAGTACCTTCTTCCTCCACCTCCCCCACAAGCGTGCATCTCCTAAACTCTAAGAGTCCCCAAGAGATTTTCGACCAGGGGAGCAATGGGCAGTGGCAGCTCATCCCGGGTTAACCCCCTGAACCTGTCCCGAAGGCCCCCTTGACTGTGACTGCAGTGAGCTGATTGCAGCCCACCTCACCTCATTTCTTCCTGTAACATTTCTAGAGAATCGAAGCAGCCCGCATAGGCTCCCTCCTGTTGCTTCTCCTATTCTAAACCTTTCCTTGTTTCACTGTCCCCAGAGATAATAAACATACTCTCACAATCACCTGGAGTCCTGTTGTGAAATCTTTTTTGCACCAAGTCAAGAACCCACACACTACCAGCGCCTGAGGCAGACCCAGTCTGAGCCGGTCCCTTTTCCGGTAATATTCTGACACATGCCACAAACATGGATCAACCCTGAGGGTATTATGCTCAGTGAAATAAGCCAGTCACAAAAAGACAAATACTGCAGGATTCCACTTACATGTCAAATTCACAGAGACAGGAAGTAGAATGGCAGAAAATGGGGGTTGCCAAGGGCTGGCAGGAGGGAGAATGGGGAATTATTGTTTAATGAGGACAGAGTTTCCATTTGGAAAGGTGAAAAGTTCCAGGGGAGCGTAGTGGGGATGGTTGCTCAACAATGTAAATGTACTTAATGCCACAAACAGTACATTTACCATGGTTAAGGTGGTAAATTTTATGTTATGCTGTGTTTTACCGCAATTAAAAGTTACTACGTTTTCCCAACTTTTGTGACTTTAACAAGGCAATGAAATAGAAGACTTTATTGATGAAGATCTATAATAAAAGTCTTTTCTGTGGTAAACAGACTGCCCTCCATGCTGACTTTAAGAAAAGGTCCTTGAGTGTGACAAGCATATGTTGCAGTTCTCATCCTGGTATTTTAGAGTTCTTGCCTCCCTAGTTCGAGAATATCCCTGCCCAGGTGGTAAACAACTGTATTGACAACCTCATAGCCTTGGAGCTTAACCCAGGGGTGCTGGTGACAGTGCTGTGAGCTGCCTAAATTCAAGGCTCAGGACATCTCAGCCCTCCTCTGTTGCCAGGCAACAGTTGTTATGGTAACTCTCTTGGTTGAGTTAGACTGGATTCATTTATAAGTATCAAAAGTTAAATCTTGGCATTCTTGAAAGTGAGAAAGATCAAGGGTTAGCTACTTCCTTTTATGCAGGGCCTTCATGGTAGAAAGAATCTTAGGATATCTAGTACAAAACCCTCCTGTGAGAGTCTTTTTTTTTTTTTTAATTGAGATTCAGAAAATTTAAGTGATTTGCCCAAGGTCACACAGCTAATTTGTAGAAGAGCAAAGCAATAAACCCAAGATTCTAGATTTCCATTTTGAGCTTCTTCTACCATATCTCTGGATATCTACCATGTCTATGTCTAGCAGTTTCCCTCCTGCCATTTTCTTCACAGCTCATGGAACTTCTGAGCTTAGAAATCTCCAAACCGGAAAGCAATAGGTTCTTCCCCAATAGTTAAGATCCAGTGAGGTCTACATGTGACCCAGGAGTCGAATCTAGTCTACAGCCAAGTTTAAGGGGTCCCTGTAATACTATATAATTTGGCAACACCACCCAAAACCCCAAGCTTCCTGTGGATAACAGGGTCCCAGGGACATTTTGAGGTAGTCAAGATCCCTCCAGCCTCCCTGGAAATCTTTCAGAACCCAATCCTTGGAATCCTGCTCCCCAAAATAGTCTTAGGGATCAACAGACCCCTCAGGTTGTCCCATGGCCTCCTCACCCTCAAGTCTGTCCTGGTTCTTCCGGATTTGCAGGAAGAAGCTGTTCAAGTCCTCTACCCCAGGTCCCAGGCACTCTCCTGCGACTGCCCAGAATCCTCACTGGCTCATCACTCTCGTAGCCTCAACTCCCCAACCTGGCTTGGGCACATGGTTCCCTCAAACCAATAAGATGCAAGCAGTTGTTACATAAGAGCAGGTCCCTGGAATAAGGCTCAGGTTCTCATATCAATGAAAGCTTCTTTGGCTGCCCTGGATTTGGCCACCTCCAATCAGCATGAGCTGCAGCCAAAGCCCTGTCTCCTTATGGGCCCGGGGTGAGGCCCAAAAGGGATCTATTAAGTACCATTCACAGAACTTGTCTCCACAGGGCTGTGCCAGTTCATGACCTGAGGGTGCTGGGTCAACACAACCTACCATGATCCTTCACTAGGGCCTCCATCTCCTCTTGGATGCCCTTGTGCCACTCGGTGATGTCCACGTGCAGAGAGTAGTCACAGCAGGACTTGCTGTCGGCCCATTCCCTCCACTGGTCGAAGGCAGCCAGCAGGCTTGTCCCAGGCTCTGGCACGACATGGTCAACTAGAAAAGAACAGATATTTGTCATCATCAACAAAAGCCTCCGGGGCCACAGGCCAACAGCTGTTTTCCCATTTCAACCCTGAACAAGCCTTCTTGGTTTCAAAGTCGAGATGGTGATCTCTACAATCAGCTTCTAAGAATCCACTTAAACCAGTTGACTACCCAAGAGGGAGAAAGCAGAAACTTGGCATGGCATGGTCAGTCCAGTGAAACCACGCATGAACTGCCCAGATCTGATTTCCCAGCTCAAAGCCCCTGAAAGGACACACCTTGGGCACATTTCTTGGACAATGAGTCATTATGGACAATGGCAGTGTCAAATGGCCAGCCCGAGCTGCCAAACCCTCCCTTGTGTTAATAGCTGCTTGTGAGACGCCCCCACCAGACAGCAAGGAGCTTGAAGTTGCTGGACCCCAGCCACACAGACAGAGCCTTTTAAAAGATCCCCAGCATATCCACTCTCTCATCACCACTCGTATTTCTGCAGCATAATACCACTTTGTAAATTAAGGGAGAGCTTTCATCATAAGAGTTCAAAGTGTTTTAAAACTGTGGTCATTGTTATATTATTATTGAGCTCGGCTGATATGGAGACAGAGGACTCTGGAGTCAAGCTGACCTGAGGGTTTGGGTAAGCTACTTAACCTCCACAACCCCAGGTTTCTGTGCGGGTTTAAAATAGGGGTATTGCGTACCATACACATTTGCGTGAAGATTAATTGAGACAGGGTATCAACCTTAAGTCATTCCCTTGTTTAAATCTGCCAATGGCTTCCTCTTGCTCAGTGGTTCTCAAGCTGTGGGTCGCGACCCCTTTGGGGGTCGAATGACCCTTTCACAGGGGTCGCCTAAGACCATCGGAAAATACATACATAATTACATATTGTTTTTGTGATTAATCACTATGCTTTAATTATGTTAAATTTGTAACAATGAAATTGGGGGTCACCACAACATGAGGAACTGTATTAAAGGTCCACGGCATTAGGAATGCCAGAGGTGTGGGGCATGACTAGGGAGATTCTGTCTCAACTTTGAGAAACACTGCTCTTGCTCTTCAGATAAAGACTAAAGTCCCCAATAAGGTCTGCATGCTCCTGCCCAGCTTGGCCCATGACTGTCTCCCCGACATCGTCTTGGGGCATCGCCCCTTCCCACACTGTTCTCACTTCCTAAAATATCAGCCGCTCCCTTCTGCCATGGGCCCTTGCACATATTGTTTCCTAGGTGTTGGAGATCTTTCACCCAGTGAACATGGCAACAGGAAGTTTACCAGATCTATTATTCCTCATCTTCCACACAGACACACTAAATTTCAAAATGAAATGACTTGTCCAAGGTCAAATCAAACTTGTGCAGCAAAGAAGATAAAGCCCAGGACTCTTGACGCCCTTGCCCAAGCAATGAATCATTCTTCTAAATAAAATATCAGATTTTCTACACCCAGGTAAGCAGTTTCTCAGCTAAGAAAATGCCAGCCCAAGCAATGCTAGTGAGCTCAGGTTTCTGAAATGGATCAAATCTTGCAGATGCTGCTAAATTGGAATCAACTGAGCTTGGCTCTGTATGTCTCAAAATGTGGGCAGGCGGGGGCGGGTTGGAGTGGTCAATGGTGGGAAAAGGGGGACAGAGGTAATACTTTCAACCATAAAAAACTATTTAAAAAAATGTGGGCATCTAAGCTGAATTTTCTTTTGACAATATTTACTTTTTATAAGTAGTAGTATATGCAATTAAATGGGTACATACATAGCTGGTACTGTAATACAATGATACCTAATGAAAGCCATGAGGATGTGTGTACTTCTAATACAATCGTTCCATCTGTAAAATGCTAACAGAAACCCTGACAAAGCAATTCCAGTATCTGTTCTTGTGTTTCCCTGCTTGGGAAGAAGGGCGGTGAGCAGTTTGGACAGAATCTCCCTAGTCACGCCTCACACCTCTGGCTTGATCTCTATCCTTCCTCCAAATCACTCTTCCTAAGCAGCCAGAAGGCTCCTAAACCTTTCATCAGGTCCTATCATTCCCTGATTAAATCCTTCAGAAACTGGCCACCATCTTCAGAGTAAACATTCAATCTCCTCCCTGGGCCTTGTGCATCCAGTCCCGGCTCATCCCCCCACCCCCACCCCTCCATTCTGCCACCTGCCCTCGCTCTCCACCATCAGGCTACCCCAGCTGTTTTTTAGCCCCTGACCAGTCCAACCCCTCCCAAGCTCCAGGCCTTTGCGCAAGCAGTACTCTCTCCGGAAATCCATTCCCTTGCTCTTTAGTCAGGCATCTCCTCCTCCTCGTGGGACTAAATGTCACCATCCCAGGGCCGCATCCCATTTGCAGGCATTTCTGTATCAGTTTCCATAATTTACTCTCTCACTGCCCGCACGAGGTTCCACACGCATCACAGCAGGGAATACATGCTTGGATACAGTAAGTGCTCAACAAATGTTTTCAGCAAATGAAGGACTGTTCCCCCTGACCCTGCAAGACCAGGTCAAACACAGAAGGAAGTGTTCTCCTGGGAACACATCCGGATTTTCCTGTTCAACCTCAAGAGTGTGTAGGAACACCCTCAAACTCCAGGGTATATGACAGTTACCTTGAGAGCTTATTAAAGCCCAGGTCCCCGGCCATCACCCCAGGGTTTCAGGTTCTGGGCTGGGACCTGAGAATGTGCATCTTTAATAAGCTCCCTGGGAGCTAACGAGTCTGCCTCCGACCGCCTGAACATCACTAAGGGGGGGTGGTTTCCCATTTACTCTCCTGCATCTCTATCCACTTGTGCCCATTTTACTGCACACAGCAGCATTATCCCTTACAAACACAGCGTGGTTCCCTGGCTGTCATACTGTGGCTTCCCTCTGTGTCCACACACACTCCTGTAGTTGTGAACCCCTGAAAACTCAGGACAGATAAAGCTGAGGGCTTCAGGGAATAAACACATTTCCTCCGGGAGCTCATGACACTCAAGAAACGTGTCCACGAAAAGCTCCCACATGTTTTCCCACAGTTCTCCTTCCGTAGAAGCTCTCCCGGGAAGAGCTGGCCCAGGAACGGGGCAGAAGGTCATGCTCACTTCCGGAGGGAGCAGATCCCCACTGCCTTCCCCCGGGGTGACTTCTAGGCTATCTGTCCCTATGAGCACGGCTTCTGCCTTGCAGCTGACTCCTCCCACTCAGCTGACTCCTCCCACTCCTGTAAGACGAGAGGGAAAGCTTGCCATCCCAGCCTCCTCCCTCCATCCCCCACCCAGCCCCCAGCAGTGAACAGAACACGGACTTGGGTTCAATGGGCCCGAGTTCAATTCGGGTTCTTGCTGCAGCACTCTCCTTCTGCACACGTCGTCTCTGGGAACTCTATTTCTCCGTATATAAAGCATGGGCATGAAGCCACCTGGTGTGCAGGGCGGCAAGAAGTAAAAGCACCTGGCAAAGAGCTGCTACCATTTTCGTGCCCCGGGTGAGCAATGGGAAACGCCACTGAGGTGTCCGCAGCGAGCCCGTGAATCGGGTTTGTGAGGGAGCCATCAACCTGCCCCAGGACCATGGCCTGAATTCAGGCGTGACAACCAGTGTGCAGAAGTGCTTTTATCTAGAAGACACCAGCTATTTCCAAAGGACTGTGATTACTTCTCTTAAAACTGTCAAAAGACCCTAAATTTCTAACAGCTTTATTGAGATATAACTCCCACACTAAACAATTCACCCATTTACACGGAACCATTCGATGGTGTTCAGTCTAGTCACAGAGTTGTGCAACCATCACCACCATCTATTTGTAGAGCATCACCCACAAAAGGGGGATTACCCAAAGAGAAAGGACCCATGCGCAGTCCTCCCTGGGCCCTCCTGGCCCTGCCAGTCCCGGCTGCAGGCAAACACTGATTTGCTTTCTGACTATAGATTTGCCTGTTCAGGAAATTTCATACAAATGGAATCATACAAGATGTGGTCTTTTGTGTCTGGCTCTCCGCACTTAGTGTCATGTTTTCAAGATCTGTCCATGTTGTAGCGTGTCAGCATTTCATTCCTTTCTATTGCCTTGAGTGGTCCTGGAATCCTATTTTCTGTTTACTGGATATTGCAAGGTGTTAGACACGGAGCAAACAGGCTGCTCCCCTGGAATTTGTGGCATTTAAAGGACCCTGGCTTCTTGTAACTTTTGTTTTGAGGTAATTGTAGATACACATGCAGTTGTAGGAAATGATACTGTGAGATCCTCAGACCCTGCACCCAGGGTCCCCCAGGGGTAACAATCCTGCCCAACTTTAGAACAATATCACAACAAGGAGGTCGACAAGACCCTAAGTTTTTAAAAGGCCAGCAAAGCAGTTGGTATATCTGGTCAGCTCTCAAGGGGCCCTTTTTATTTAAAACATAGACGCTAAAAAGTCATCACCACTGTCCCTGTTGTGGAACAGCAGCAGCTGAGTGGGAACCACATTCTGTGGGAACGTCTGCTGTGGGGTTAAGTATGTGGGGCAGAAAGAAGGGGGGGACTCCCTCCCACTAGGCCCCCACCCCCACGGCTCCGAAGCCTCACACAGTCACACACAGGGCTGTTCCAGGAACTCCTGTAAGTCAGCACACACACCTCCCTCGCTCCCTGGGCATTCACTCCGTCAGAAGCGCCCATGTCCTGTCTCCCGTTCCAGAATCACCACTGCCTCATTCTGGAGTCCCCCACTTACCAGCAGCCTCTCCCCTTTCATCTTAGATAAATGAACAGATCTGAATTCAGAGCAAACCATCAAGGAGATGGCAACACACACCACCGCTGGCTTATCTGTGGCCCTCCCACGCTGGCATCTATTCAGCAAAATGCCGGTGACCCATTCAACAGGGAAGGGCTTTGTTGGTGCAAGATAAGAGCCCTGGGGAGCCCGGCCTGCCAGTTGGGATAACGTGGTTTTGTTCTGGAAAAAGGCAGGAAAGGAAGAGAAAGCACCTGTCCCTGGGAATATGCAGAGAACCTGCAGAAGAGGTGGGTTCAGATGTGCGAGTGTCTGGCCAGTTCTGCCACTTACTCGTTGTGTGGCTTTGGACAAGATGTTCGACCTCAGTGGCCTTCAGGTTCCCCATCTGTAAAAGGGGGCTAATACTAGTAGCTCGCCCACAGGATTCCAACGAGGTGAAATGAGTGAGTACGGGAGCTACTTAGAAGAGTGTTCAACACACACCAGCAGGAAGGCACAGCCACACCCTTTACGCGGGAGCCGCCATGCATGCACCTGCGGGAAGGAAGCATCCAGGTGCCTCTACAGCACAGGCTGGCGGGGTCACTCCTGCCTGGGCAAACACAGCTGACCCTTGAGCAACGCAGGTTTGAACTGCGCAGGTCCACTTATACGCGGATTTTTTCATCGAACACAAAGTATTTTCTCTTCCTTATGATCATCTTAACATTTTCTTTTCTTTAGCTTCACTGTAAGAATTACATTATATAAGACATATAATATGCAAAATGTGTGTTAATCAACTGTTTAAGTTACTTCCAATCAACATTAGGTTATTAGTAGTTAAGTTCTGGGGGAGTCCAAAGTTATCCTTGGATTTTTTTACTACAAGGGGGGTCAGCACCCCTAACCTCTGTGTTGTTCAGAGTCGACTGTATATTGCTTCTCCCACAGCGCAGAGGGGCGCTTCCCAAAGAGCTGGACTATCCAGAACGTTTGTGCCTGCTTTTCTCATCTACAGCATGACTGATGTTCATGGTGCCCAGCAAAGCCCTGGGAGCACCGCCATCCCATCCAGACTCACTGTGGCCGCTTTAAACCCCAGCCCTGCTCAACCAATAGATGTCTGTCTCTGTCTTTCTCCTCATCCCTCCCTTCCGTTCTCTCTAGAAATCAATGGGGGGAATGGGAGAGGGAAGCCAGTCCTCCTGAATGCTGGCGAGGGGCCCGTCTGACTTAGGGTAACACTAGCCGAAGAAAGAGTGGCCAACTTTAACCTAAAGGTAATTCATATACTTTCCAAGATGGGAATGATGCTCAAAATAATTCACGTGTACCGAACATTTCCTATGTGCCTGGTGCTTTCCCATGCATCTCCCATGGTTTATCTCCTTTCATCTTTAGAACCGTCTCCTGATCTCAGAGCCAGGGTTGGCCCCAGTTTTCAGTTGAAGCAGCTGGGGGATGTGAGATGAAGTAACCTGCTCACGTTACTTAAAGCACACCCGGCAGAGAGCCTGACAGACAGAAGCTGTGCAACATTCCCACCACCTGTGCCTCGGCCAAGGCAGGCCCTGCGGGAACTGTGGAAGGTGGTCCCTAATGTGTCCTTAGCCGGTGCCACCGCTGGGGCAGAGGTGGGCTGTGGCTGCAGAGCCCCTTCTCTTACCACCTGCTCTAGAGAGCGGGGAGGGGCGCTGAGTAGCGAAATGCAGCCTCATCCCTTTACTGTTTATAATTGCAGCAAGTGGTTCAACAATTCAATAAACAGAGAGGAAAACCGTGCAATTAGCCTAATTGTCGAGGCATAGCAACACGTGCTTCTAACTGCTCAAACCTGGAGGCACTTGAGTAATCGCTTATTTCTCCTTCCCAAACGTTCTCTAATGTAATCTTGCTTTTAAGACAAACGATATATTCATGTAAACCAAGTAGAGCCGAAAGCAACTGTTCCGCCTCCAGCAATCGCTGCTGGAATCATTAAGCCAGAATCTGGCAGGATTAGGGCTGAGGCAAGGCCCAGTAAAATGTGTATAAACCCAACAAACAAACAAACGCTTAGGTGGTCTGATGAGCAGCCAGCTTTGGAGGAAAAAAAGAGGTAAAAGATATATGCCGTGCCCTTAAAATATTTAAAATCTAGTTGGGGAGAATACATTAAAAGGTAACACAGGAAGTGATTCTGCTTGATCCTTGGGCTCTGCCCTCTTCCCAGCCGATCCTTCCTCCCAAGGCCTAGGAGGGGCTGAATGCTGTCAATGCCCCAAGTTCTTGCCTCCCATTTGCCTCTTTAATTTTTTTTTTCTTTTATTGATTTCAGAGAGGAAGGGAGAAGGAGAGAGAGATAGAAACATCAATGATGAGAGAGAACCATTGATCGGCTGCCTCCTGCACACCCCCTATTGGGGATTGAGCCCGCAACCCAAGCGCGTGCCCTTGACTGGAATCGAACCAGGGACCCTTCAGTCTGCAGGCCGAGGCTCTATCCACTGAGCCAAACCAGCTGGGACTCCCATTGCCTCTTGGCCCACTACAGCCTTGCCCCACAATGTGCTCCTGGTTCATCCCATCCCTGTCCCGCACCCCCGACCGCCTTCCACAGCCCCAGGGTGACCCCGCCGCATCACGGCCTCTCCGTCCACACAGCCTCTGAAGTCTGCTCCACTCTCTGAGTGCTCCTTGGCTTCTCTCCCTTCGATAACCCCTCCTCCCCGCCCCCGCCGCCATTTTCAATGCTGGTGTCCCCTGGAGCTCTGTCCAACCTCCTTAGCTTCCACTCACAGTTCTGACATTTACTCAAAAGGTGCTGAGCTGGGGATCTGAACCGTGGAACAGCAGGTCCTCGTATGGCTGGCCCAGCTGGGGCTCCTTTCTGCCTACTCTTGCCTCACCTTCTCTCATTCCTCCAGCCACATCCTCTCTCTTCCCTCCTAATCTCTTCCCCATTCCTCTCTGGTTCTCGGATTCTTCCTCAATGCGTCTTGGGCTCAACACTCATCAGCTGCTGGGTTTGGGGATTGGAGCCCTCTTCAATCTCAGGCAAATCTCTGTGATAAGCAGCTGGAAGCAGGTGGGACCACTGGCTGCAGCACCTGTCAGGGTTGGCTCCTGCGGCATGAAAGAAGCTGCCCATCCAGAAGCTGGGCCCGGACACCGGGGGCTGCCCACATCTGCAGTCCACGCCCCCTGCCCACCTGACTCCCTGGGCCTGCTGGAACAAGGTTCCCCATTTGTTGCTGGCAGAAGACTCTGGGGCTCCAGAAGCCAGGGCCAGAGACTGAGGATGGGAAAGGACAGGTGGGGACGAGCAGAGACAAGACTTCGAACCCAGTGCTATTTCTGATCTGAAGGTGACCTTGGAAAGCCTTCTTCAGCTCTTCATTCCATTTTCACAATTTAGTACAGGCATAACCAGAGCTCCCCCTTTAGGAAAATATATCCACCCACCCAGAAGTATTTTTCAATCAGAATGGAATGATTGATTGAACCATGTTATAATTTCACATCACTGTTGGCATTTATTTGAGAGCAACAGATAGCAACAATACCAACCTCACATCGGTATAGCTTTTCAGGGGGGTCATAAAGGGCTATCACCTGCCTTAGCTTATCTCATTTGCTGCTGAAACTAGGTAGCCATTGGGTTCGCAATGCTCCTGTCACAGAGGAGGACACCGGGGCCTCGAGACCCGCCTGAAATCACGCACGCACTCACCAACAGCGGAACCACACCTGCCTTGTCTAAGCCTTTCCTAACCACCACCTTCTTGACTACCTCAACCTGCCACACCTAAGCCTTTTCCTATCCTCAAAAACATATGCAGGATCACTTAAGTGAACAGCTAATGAACTTTACCCAGTGGACAGAAGGGGAACAGCCAATGAGAGTCAATGAAAGTTAATTTGGGACACCAGATACAGAGCTTGTCAAAATGTCAGCAGCTCATAAAACCCTTTTCTTTGAGGCTTGGGGAAGCTTGCACATGGCCGGCTTGCATGCAAGATCAAAGGCCAGGCTAATGAAATCTGTGTGTGGTGATGAAGGGTCGTTTATAATGTGTAAATCCTAAGAGTGACAAACCAAACACCGAGCAGAAAGAAATCCTCCCCTTGACTCATCAAAAACAGCCGTGGAGAGACAGGAAGAGCACAGCCCATCTGTAAGCAGCGTGGGGTCGACCTTCCCAGGGAGGGGCCCACCAGTCAAGGGTGGGCATAGGGAGGTTGGGCCTGGGGAGGGAGGGCATGGGGAGGGTGGGCTTGGGGAAGGAGGGCATGGCAGGGAGGGCACGGGGAGGGAGGGAAGGGGGAGAGAGGGCCCAAATTGACCCACTTCACCAGAACCAGCTTTACATGAAAATCAGCCTCCCAGGCAGGACCTGGTATTTATTGACTCTCCACTCTACTGAGGATGGATGGGCATGGACATCCGAGGAGAGGTTCCATCAACCTCCAGTGGCAAGAGCACAGTTAAACCACCGGGAGTGCTTAAAGGACTTCAATTGTCTGTGCACAATGATGTGCTAACTGCGCATGAGTCGTACTTACTGATAAAGGGTGTCCCAAAATTCACGCAAGAAGTAATTTTGATAGAAAACACAGGTTTATAATTAAAAATTGTAAATTTTTTATTGATTCATAAAGTATACAGTATAGGGTTATGTAAGGAATAGCATATCGGGTAAATGGCCTCCACGGCTTTGCTGGCACATACGCACTCTTTTATTGAAATTTTCCATGACCGTTTTGCATAAATGTGGCTGAATTTCATTGATACAGCGCTGAATTTCCTCCTTGAAGGTGTGGGTGGTCGTGGGCTTGTTAGCATAAACCTTAGACTTCAAAAAACCCCAAAGAAAAAAGTCCAATGGCGTTAAATCGCCAAAACGGGAATTTGCAAGACAAGGAAATGACTCATGCAGTAATTGAATTAAGAGTGCGTATGTGCCAGCAAAGCCGTGGAGGCCATTTACCTGACATGCTATTCCATACATGACCCTATACTGTATACTTTATGAATCAATAAAAAATTTACAATTTTTAATTATAAACCTGTGTTTTCTATCAAAATTACTTCTTGCGTGAATTTTGGGACACCCTTTAGAAGCAAGCCTGGCAGACTCTACTTGAAGAGGTGGTTTAGTGGCTAGAGTCAGGTTCACACCCGGGGACCCTAAAAACTGCTCTGTCTTTTTGCTAATGAGGAATCTGATTCCCAGGCAAGTTTCAAGAGTTGCAAAAAGACACAGAATGAGATGTGGCATTATCAGAATTAATCCAAGGTCTGAATCCCAAATCTGTACTATTTCCTTTAATTTTATTATTATTTTTTAAATCTTTATTGGTAAAAGTATTACATATGTCCCCCTTCCCGCCCCCATTGACCTCCTCTAGCCCACCCCAGCCCCCACCCAGGCCCTCACCACTCTATTGTCTGTGTCCATGGCTTGTGCATATATGCATACAAGTTCTTTGGTTGATCCCCTCCTTTCAGCCACCCTATCCTGCCTTCCCTCTGAGGTTCGACAGTCTGTTCCCTGACTCTCTATCGCTGGATCTATTTTGTTCTTCAGTTTATTTTTTTCATTAGATTCCACATATGAGTGAGATCACGTGATATCTATCTTTCTCTGACTGGCTTATTTTGTTTAGCATAATGCTCTCCAGGCCCATCCATGCTGTTGCAAATGACAAGAGTTCTTTCTGTTTTACAACTGCATAGTATTCCATTGTGTAGATGTACCACAGCATTTTCATCCACTCGTTCTACTGATGGGCACTTGGGCTGTTTCCAAATCTTAGCTAATATTACCTATAATCCTATCATCCTACCAATAACTATTAATCTTCCATATTTATCATGTGCATATTTTTATGTGGGTGTAATCACAGGGTATACTCACTTTTAATTGTGGCTTTTTTGTTAAGACCACGTTGTCTTAGAGTCTTCATAATTCAATTTTTATATAAGATATTCTTAGGGAAATCTATTATAACTTTCTTAACCATTACCCGACGTTGAACCTATAGGCTACTTTCTATTTTACTCTGTTATACAAAATGTTCTTATGAACATCATCACACAAATAACTTCCCCCGTTTTAACTGGATTTCTTTGGAGCAGATCCTAGAATGGGATTCCAGGATGAGCTATGGCTCTTAATACAGATGATCACGTTGTATCCAAGTGTCACCACTTCATGCTGCTCCCAGCAACGCACTGGGATGTCACCCTGGCCACTGCTGCTATTTTTATTTTATTTGCTTACTATTTAAGGGGTTAGAAAACAAAGCCCTGCCCGGCCAGCATAGCTCAGTGGTTGAGCATCAACCTATAAACTAGGAGGTCACGGTTCAATTCCAGGTATGGGCACGTAACAGGGTTGTGGGCTCGATTCCCAGTGTGGTGCATGAGGCAGCTGATCAATGGTTCGCTCTCATCATTGATGTTTCCATCTCTCTCTCTCCCTCTCCCTTCCTCTCTGAAATCAATAAAAATATATTTAAAAACACACACACAAAAAAAACAAAGCCCTTTCACTGGACTAGGCTATCTCTGTTTCAGATAAATGGCCACCTTCCAAGACCAAATAGGGGACTGAGTAAGCCTCGAGACATCAGATCCATAGCTATACAAAGAAGCTACTGACGATTAAGGAGAAACATGATTAAATGGCTGCATCCAACATTTTAGTTCTAACCCCACTCATCAGCCTTCTCCCAGCTTTGTCCACTGGAGCCTTAAGATGACTCCTACCGAGGCCACCTTGTAGGTGGACAAGATGTAGGCAAGGTAGGACCGACGTGTAGAGAGCCCAGGCCCCTGGGCCCCAGGCATAGAGAGAGAGACTCTGCACTGTGTCTCAGTTCTATGTATATTCACTTAAGAGGAAGTACCCACCGGCCAGTGTGGCTCAGTGGTTAGGAGGCTGACTGGAGAGTGTGTATGTGTGCGTGTGTGTGTACATGTATATGCAGGCACATGTGTGTGCCTGTGCACGTGTGTGTGCCTGTGAGTGCAATGGGAGTGAAGGAGGTGAACTCATGCTCTACCTCCTGTGGCTGCAAGCTGCTTTAAGGAAATGGAGTCTGCCATGTAATCAAGTTCAGATTGAACCACGTACAGAAGGACCACAGGGAAATAATGAGCAATAGGGAACAACCAATCGGGACTCCACATGGGGCAGGTCAGACTCAGCTCTGCGAGCTCCGCCTGGGAAGAGGGCAGCAGCTGGCTGTGCAGGGCCAACACAAGGCAGCTAGGAAACACGTGAGCAATGACACTTCCTCTGTTTGTCTCGGCTTTTGGTTGCCCGGGACTACCAGCCCACAGATTCGGTGCAGGCCTGCCAAAAGCAAGAGGTTACAGGGCTGTGTGGAATATCACACAAAAATAAGTCACCCCACATGCTTTCCCGTGCAAAGACTGTCTCGCTCGTTTTCCTTCCTGATGGTTCCTTGTTGGGAAGGGAATCCGATGATAAACTCAAGGACTTGCAGCTTCCTAATTAGAGACTGACAGAAACATATGTACTTACATCCATAATGTGTAGAACTATGTCAAAACTGTTCCAGCCAAAGCCCCAAGGTCATTATCAACAACAGGAAGAACAAGGAACAAATAAATGAAACAGGATCGTGTTTCCATTCCTACTAAAGTAGATAAACAAACCCTATGACCTGATGACAATAACCCTTCTGTGGAAACATGGACTGAAATAGAAGGGATGATGTGTACCTACTATACTCCAGGACACCGTCTATGGACACACACCAATCCTATAACAAAGAGCGCCTAGTTCACGAGGCCTGCTGGGGCTGACCCTGCCCAGCCTGGTTCTGTCGGCTCCACCTACTGCCGTCAATTCATCCGCCAACTCCTGCATCTTAGACAGGTCCTGCCAGACCACCTCAGCCTATTTCGACCAACCCAGCCCGACCAGCTTGGACCAACCCTGCCCGGCCCACAGTGTCCCTCAGCCTGACGCTTCTAGGCCTGTGCCCTACAAAACATCAACTTGCACTTCTTTCCAGAGGGAGCCGGTATGCACTGCTGTGAACGAGCCCCGGACCCCGCCCAAGCCTCAAAACCAGTTTCTACTCAAAGATTTTGCCTGTCAACAAATTCCATGGAGGAAACCCAGTGTTTCTGGGCCAGTAATGTCAACACCATCAGAAACAAGCAGAGACCAGAGGGGAGGGCCGAGAAGAGGAAGGCTCAACTAGAGTGGGAGAGTGCTGCCAAATACAGCTCTTTGGGGAAAGTGCAATACCTCATTGAGGGGGAAAAAGAAATGGAAATTTCTCGATACTATGGCTATGCACAATAAAATATGCTAGGAGTGTTGGTGTCACTCTGGATCCCTACTGTTTTCCCATAGACAGATAGATACAAATTTTTCTATTGTGATATAGTTTAAATCTTAATAAAATTGAATAAATAAATGTAATAGAATTAGTAGGTGAATAATAAAAAAGCCTTTTGAGTTGTTTTTTTTTTGGAGGGGGGGGGGAGAACTAACATGTACACAGGACTCGCCAGCCGCCCTTGTACGGGAATGGCTATGGCTCTTAAAATGCCCTGCTCAGGATTTGCATGGACGTACGGAAGATACCGGCTACTGGATTGGAGCTCAACTCAGAAGCAAAAGCATGAGGAGCCTGGTCCCTGTTCTGTTTATTCCCATGTTAACAATTCTCCTTGCATAGCCTCCAAGTAAAGCCGAGCAGGAAAGGAAGAGCTGGTGAAGTCATTGTTGACGGGAATCTATCTAGAGCCAACATAACTGGAGCCTGGACTGAATTCAAAACCACAGCACAGCATCGCCGGAGCCTGAACCACGGCCATGGCACCGCGCGCGCTCCCACCTCAGCTGAGGCCTAACTGCTCACCGGGGCACTCTTCACCCCAGAGGATTAAAGAGCCAAAGCCAATGCGTCTGGACAAGAGGATGAAGCCCGACCAGGGACCGGCTGCTCAGGGAGCCTTGGTTTACTCTCCGACTGTGTGGACAGTTGAAGAGTTCAGGTCCCTGCAAGCACCAGCCGCACCACTGGACATAAATTCAAGCGCTTCCTCACATTATGTTCTCTTCCTTCCCTGGAATGACAGGGGTAAGAAATAGTAACCCAGATGCAAAGGAGTGCTCTACAGGGACTTTTTATAAAATTCCTTTTAGTGCAAAAATACTTAAATGCCAACAAAAAACCTTGGAAAACCAGAAAGAATTCAATTTTTCATTATTCCATCACCCAAAGAAAAGTACTTTTAATATATTGATGTGTGTCTAACCAATCTATTTCCTACCCACTTATTCATACACATATATATTCTTTACAAAAGTAGTAACATAATTTTATAGTATGTAAATTATACATCACTAACGCTTTTAAAAAGTATATTATCAAACTGGACATAGTGATCCTGGCCTGCTTTCTTCCATCATATATTGGAAATATGTTCATATTAGTATTTTCCACTGTGGTTTTAAATGACTATACACTAATTTGTCCTAGAGATGGCCAAAATTTACTTAACCAATCACCTATTTTGGTCATGTAAGTTGTTCCTAATTTTTTTCTCATCATAAATAATGTCATGATGAACATCCTTAGAACTAAATGTTTGCACATTGATTATTCTGCATCAAGGAGTATGAATATTTTTTGCTTAGAAACTTTTAAAGCTCTTATTAGACATCATTTTACTACCCTCCTGAAAGGCCATGCCAATGTAAATAGCTACCAGCCGTCTATGCACGTCCATTTCACTACAACCTAGCCAACACCTGTAGTATCATTCCTTTTAATATTTAAAAATTTAGTAGACAATGCCCTAACCAGTTTGGCTCAATGGATAGAGCATTGGCCTACAGACTCAAGAGTCCCAGGTTCGATTCTGGTCAAGGGCATGTACGTTGGCTGCTGGCACATCCCCAGTAGGGGGCATGCAGGAGGCAGCTGATCGATGTTTCTCGCTCATCAATGTTTCTCACTCTCTACCCCTCTCCCTTCCTCTCTGTGAAAAATCAATAAAATATATTTTTAAAAAAATTTAGTAGACAAAAACAGATCACTGTTATTTTAATTTGTATTTCTTTTACTACACATTAGTTAAATATTTTTTCATAAGTTTAATATAATTACTTCTTCATACCTTTTACTTTTGATTAAGCGTTCATACTTTTATCAAAATGTTATGATTTCATATTTTACTTTTTTAATATATTTTTATTTCAGAGAGGAAGAAAGAGGGAGAGAGCAACATGAATGATGAGAAAATCATTGATCAGCTGCCTCCTGCACGCCCCACACTGTGGATTGAGCCAGCAACCAGGGCATGTGCCCTGATTGGGAATTAAACCCTGACCTCCTGGTTCATAGGCTGATGCTCAACCACTGAGCCACACCAGCTGGGCTGATTTCATATTTTCCGTGCATCAGTTCTACTTCCAGTAGCCTCTAAGTCCCCTGAGGACTGGGACCACGTCGGCAGTTCTAATGCTAGGCCAGTACCTCACACGTGGCCTAGCAAACGTCAGCTGAGTGGACAAATGAAGGGATGAATGAACAGGCTTTTCTTAGCAGGGGAAACCACAGTGCTGACGAGCTTGGTTTAAACAGCAATAGGTGTGATGGCTGCGGGAATGCCCACATCCTTTCTCCTCGCCGTCACCTCCATCAGCTGCAGCAACGCGCTCAGCCACCAGCGCCCTCAGCTCTCAGGCCTAGCAGGTGCCACCACTGAATTTGTTACATCAGGAACATCCAGGATGGAGTCACCTCCAAGTGCATGGACCGAAACCACGCTCCCCGCTGGTGCCCCGGTGACAGAGGCCCAGCAACGTGCCCAGCAGGACAAGCACCAGCCAGGGGGCCAGACGACCAGGGTTTCCTGCCTCGTTTGGCCTCATTATTAGTTGGGTGGCCTTGGGCAAGTCACTTAGCCTTTCCATCCTGCAGTTTCCTCATGGGAAGTGGGGGATGTTTCCGGCCCTATCTATTTTATAGGGAGGCCCCAGGAGAGAGCTATAAATGCAGTCTTCTTACTCTGGGCCATGAAGCGGGGGCAAGGTCACCGGAAGCAGGAAGACTGGCCTGGGAGATCCCCGCACTGGCCGAGCTGCACCGCGCCTGGCAGGCTGCAGGCAGTGGGCTGGGGCAGAAGAGGGGCACAGAGCAAAGAGGCTGCAGGCCTCTGCCAACTTCCCTCCCTGGCCCAGGCCATCTACCTGCGCTCCCTGCGAGAAAGCAGAGCAAAGGGTGGTCATAAAAGATGGCAAAACGGGGCCACGTGGTGAGAGGGAGCAGCCAGTCTGGGAGGACGGAGTCAGCGTGCCAGCTAGCCAGGGAGAGGGCTCTGGGGGTGGCAGTGAGAGAGAGCTGAGTCCCCTCCTCTGGGACGTCCCTGATTTCAATTCTTCTCTCACCACCAGGAACGTCCTTCTACTTTTCACATCAGATGTCTCCATGCAGAATTAGGAAAACATACTCAAAACCAAATTCTCACATCATAGATCAAGATAAGTGTGGCTAAGAGTGAGTGTAAAACTGAAATGGCCTTAAAGCAGAGCCTAAAACCAAAACCATAATGATATCCTGCCTCCCCCGGGATGGCTGTGATCAAACGACCGATGATAACAAGTGCTGGTGAGGACGTGGAGAGATTGGAGCCTTCAAACTCTGCTTGTGGGAACGTAAAACGTGCAGCCACTGTGGGAACAGTCTGGCAGTTCCTCAAGAAGTAGAGAATATTGCCCTGTAACCCAGAAATTCCCTCCAAGAGAAATGAAGCATAGGCGCATGTAAACACTGGTCCATGAATAAACATTATTGTTATCTTTTTAGTAATTTAATTAATTCTTTTTTTAATCTTCACCCAAGGACATGTTTTTCTTTATTTTAGAGAGAGGAAGAGGGAGAGAGAAACATCGATGAGTTGCCTCCTGTGCACCCCAATTGGTGTATGGGATGATGCTCCATCTAACTGAGCCACACCAGCCAGGGCCAAATGAACATTAGTACACTATTCAGCCATAAAAACAAAGTGCTGCCCAGCCGGCACAGCTCAGCAGTTGAGCACTGACTTATGAACCAGGAGGTTATGGTTTGATTCCCAGTCAGGGCACATGTCCGGGTTGTGGGCTCAATCCCCAAAGTGGGACGTGCAGGAGGCAACCAATCAATGATTCTCTCTCATCACTGATGTTTCTATCTCTCTATCCCTCTCCCTTTCTCTCTGAAATCAATAAAAAATATAGCAAAAAACAAACAAAAAAATGAAGTGCTAATACAGGCTACAATGGGCATGAGCCTTGAAAACATGGTGAACAAAAGAAGGCAGACACAAAAGGCTCATGCCATATGATTCCATTGATATGAAATGCTCAGAACAGGCAAATCCATGGACTGGGAATGAAGTTGTGAATTGGTATGGGGTTTCTTTTGGGGGCAGTAAAAATGTTCTGAAATTAAATAAAAGTAATGATTGGTTGCACAATTCTATGACAATACTAAAAACCACTAAATTTAAAAGGGTGAATTTTATGCTATATAAATTATATATAAATTTTAAAATAAATTTTAGTTAATCTAGTTTGTGTAAGCTAACACAAACGAATGAATAAACGAAGCAAGCCTAAAATAATAAGGCTCTGTTACTCAGCATCTTTGTTTGATGAAATCCCTTAAACAAGCCACAAGAATAGGCTGTAAGAACAAAGAGAAGGAGGACAAGAAAGGGCCAAGCCCATACATGAAGAGGGAAACACATTTTCTGGTATAATCCTGGGTGGAAAACCTATCGATCACTATGAGGCCACCTCTAACCATAAAGTCAAAAAAATTACCATTTCAGAGCTACGTTGACCATTTTAATTGTTTCCTGATGAAAGAAGGGTTAAAAAAAAAGGGTGTGTGATGAAATGAGAGGATTGGTGAGCTCAATAACACAAAACACATTTAGCCCTTCAAATTTCCAGTATCTGGGTATCATGATAAAAAGTTTTGACAGGCCAGCCAGTGTGGCTCAGTGATTGAGTGTAGACCTACGAACCAGGAGGTCTCGGTTTGATCCTGGCTGGGACACATGGGGCTTAATCCCCAGAGGGGGCTTGCAGGAGGTGGCCGGTTAGTGATTCTCTCTCATCATTGATGTTTC
>NW_006292443.1:123636-125015 GCF_000327345.1 Myotis davidii
AGGCACACAGCAAGCATGCAGCAAGCACGTAGGCTCTGCGTGCCTACCTCCAGAAATCCCCAGTCCCCTCAACCCCCCAGCCGCCCAGGGCCAGCCCAAGGCACAAGTAACCAGGGCCAGCCAAGGCTTGCGCTGCCGGCAGTGGCAGCAGCAGAGGTATGATGGGGTATTGCCTTCCCCTGATGACTGGGTCGCCTCCCGCCCCTGAGGGGTCCCAGATTGCGAGAGGGCACAGTCCAGGCTGAGGGACCCCCCCCCCAAGTGCACAAATTTTTGTGCACCAAGCCTCTAGTGCATATATATATATATTTAAGTTTTGATGGTCAGGAGCAAAACTGGTTTAAGGGTAACCTCTCACCACCATGTAGGTAACCTGACCTACCCACCATCTCCCTAAATCCTTAGAGCACCTTTTTGGGCAAGAAAGGCTGATCCAAACCCTTTCAACAATTGACAAAAGCAAGACAGAGACTGGGGCAACGTGCCTGAGGGAATGAGCAGCAGAATCCAGACCAGAATTAAGGTCCCGACTCCCAGCTCCATGAAGAAGATGTGTTGTCAAGAAGTTCAGGCCTCAAATTCTTTCCGTTATACCTCATACTTCCCCTTGGATTACCTCCATAAAGGAAAAAACAATGTACAGAATAGCAAACCCAACTTTGAGAAACCGTTTGATGTTCCTCCCTGTCCCTGTGCCTCCTCAAAAAAATGCCATCTGCCTGAGGTGTTTCCTACGGGGAGCGGAGCCGGGAGAGCTCGATGAAGGACGAGACCCAGGCAGGGCCTCCGAGGCTGCCTGCGTGACGGCACGCAGCACAGTCTGGCCCTGCATGGAAGGCCCCTGGCTCCCGGAAGAGAGATTAAGTCCAGTTGATGAATGCAGGACATCAGTTACTCCTCTTGATTGCTCTCCAAATGGCCCCGGGGGGCAGGGGAAATTAGGTCACTAATGCAGTGCTTCCCCTGGGAGAACAGCGAGACCCAACACAGCACCATCTTGGTGAGCGTCTTCCCCCCCGATTTGGGAAGAGGGTCACTCTCTGATCACTTTCTCACTTGATATTCCAGAAAAAAATACTTTTAAATAAAAGTTGGACCTAAGGGCAGGATAAAGCTTGAACACCAAAGCTTTCCGTTTCCGAGGAGTGGATCCAAGCCCACCACCTGCTGGCGCACTCCAGGTACGGCTGCATGGGGATGTCTGTGAAGCACCTGGCAGGATGCAGGGCCCACAGCAGTACCCAGGAGCACACTTCTTAATTGTTAGAAAGCAAACAGGGCCTGGCTGGGGTGGCGCAGTGGTTGAGCGTCAATCCATGAACCTGGAGGTCACAGTTTGATTCCCGGTCAGGGCACATGCCCAAGTTGTGGACTAGATC
>NW_006292443.1:125143-125808 GCF_000327345.1 Myotis davidii
GCCACTGGCCCAGAGGTTGGGTCAGAATTTCAGGCCTACCTCTTGCAAGCTTCATGGCTTTAGACAAGTCACCTGGCTCCTCTGGGCTTCCATTTCCTCGTGTATATGGCATGAGGAGAAGCCCATCTATCTTCAGGGTTGGTGTGAGAATTAGACACAGTGTGTAGAGAGGGCTTGTATGGCTCCCAAATCCCCAGTAAACGGTATCAACCACCTGCTCCCTCCAAATGACCCTCCTTCTAACCATCTCCTGTGCAGAGGATGGAGCCAGGCAGCTCCTGGCTATGATTCCTTGCAGGTCACTATTTTCTTCCAGAGGTTTTTTAGTTTCTGGTTTTTATTTCGCTCTATGAGTCGTTTTGAGTTACTTTTTGTTTATGGTGCAAGTATGGATTGAGGTTCATTTTTTTGCACATTGATATTTATTGTTCTGTCTACATTCATTAAAAAGTTACCCTTGCTCCACCGAATTGCTTTGGCACTTTTGTTGAAAATCAGTTGTTTCTATATGTGTGGATCTGCTTCTGGGCTCCACTCTGTCCCATTGATCTGTTTGTCTCTTGACACCAATACCACAGTGTGTGGATACGGTAGCTTTATAATAATTCTCGAAATAAAGAAGTATTAGCCCTTCAACTTTGTTCTTCTTTTTCAAAGTCCTTCGA
>NW_006292443.1:132889-133749 GCF_000327345.1 Myotis davidii
CTCCAAATGGCCCCGGGGGGCAGGGGAAATTAGGTCATTAATGCAGTGCTTCCCCTGGGAGAACAGCGAGACCCAACACAGCACCATCTTGGTGAGCGTCTTCCCCCCGAGGCACAGCCCCCCGATTTGGGAAGAGGGTCACTCTCTGATCACTTTCTCACTTGATATTCCAGAAAAAAATACTTTTAAATAAAAGTTGGACCTAAGGGCAGGATAAAGCTTGAACACCAAAGCTTTCCGTTTCCGAGGAGTGGATCCAAGCCCACCACCTGCTGGCCAACTCCAGGTACGGCTGCATGGGGATGTCTGTGAAGCACCTGGCAGGATGCAGGGCCCACAGCAGTACCCAGGAGCACACTTCTTAATTGTTAGAAAGCAAACAGGGCCTGGCTGGGGTGGCTCAGTGGTTGAGCGTCAATCCATGAACCTGGAGGTCACAGTTTGATTCCCGGTCAGGGCACATGCCCAAGTTGTGGACTCGATCTTCTGGCATGCAGGAGGCAGCTGATCGATGATTCTCTACCATCACTGATGTTTCTATCTCTCCCTCTCCCTTTTTCTCTTTAAAATCAATTTAAAGGGGGGGGGGGCTCCTTTATCCTGTTCTGTGGGTGCCACTGGCCCAGAGGTTGGGTCAGAATTTCAGGCCTACCTCTTGCAAGCTTCATGGCTTTAGACAAGTCACCTGGCTCCTCTGGGCTTCCATTTCCTCGTGTATATGGCATGAGGAGAAGCCCATCTATCTTCAGGGTTGGTGTGAGAATTAGACACAGTGTGTAGAGAGGGCTTGTATGGCTCCCAAATCCCCAGTAAACGGTATCAACCACCTGCTCCCTCCAAATGACCCTCCTTCTAACCAT
>NW_006292443.1:133810-139362 GCF_000327345.1 Myotis davidii
GATTCCTTGCGGTCAGTGAAGGGAGAGAGCAGCCACTGGTCGGTCCCTTTCCGAGCTCATCAGAGGACCAGAGAATTCAACACAAGCCCCTGCGATGAAGAATGATGTATAACTGGGTTTACCTGGGACAGTGTTGGCTTGCGTCATTGTCCTCAGGTAAAAATTAGGAGTACCCATTTTCACTCTCAAATGTGCATCCCTTAAATGCCCGCCCTGCTTACAGTGGTGTAAAATGACACTTTGAAAACATACCACCAATACTGGCACTCAGGTTTCATTTAAAGCTCTGAAACAAAAATTGCTTTTCCTCCAAACGACTAAGTCCAGCCCCTCCCCCAGGCTCAGAGTGGCCCCGAGTCAACCCATAGGGCATAGTTTTCTACTCAACTACCTTCTTATCTTACCTATGGATGCGCTCTGCCTGCCTTTTATCCCCCATGATTTGTGTAGCTAATGAACCAAGGCACAGACTAGATAAATAACAATAATAAGGCCTGCTCGCTGAAGGAAAGAAGCAGGAGATGTGAACGGCAAAGAAAAGGCAGCTGTCTGTCTCTGCCAGATGGGCAGTGTGGGCCAGGACCAGGACTTTCATCTCCGAGGGCCCCATACGGCCGCTCCATCGGATGCCATGCCACGCAAGAGGAGTGAGTCACCCCCACGCCTGAGCAGAGACAGCCTGCATCCTGCCAGGGCTGCCGCGTGCTTCTGAGCGTTGGCCCTGCACGACTAAATGCTTCCTTAGCTGAAATAGCCTCTGGGGAAGAATCTGTCACCAGTGCTGCCAGAGGACCGACCTCCAGCCGCGCACAGGAAGCTGTGAGCTGTGGGCTGTGCACGGGGAAATGCCGGTGCAGGCTCGGCCAGGAATGCAGGCCTCTTTGATGAGACCACAATGAATCCACTAGGAGAAACAGAGGGGACCCGGCCTTCAACAGCACACTAACAACCAACTGTAACGTTGGTCTCATTTGAATTCCTTTTTTTGACTGAAAATTCAAAGCTAGAGCGAGTGATTAACTTGATGAGCTGTTTCCTGGTGACACTTCTTTGCATCTGTGGGACCGGGTGTGTTGTCAAGAAATGTAGGCCCCAAATTCTCCAGCAATTATTTGGAGGGGAAAATAAGTTAAAAGTAATTCATATACATAAAGCTTCTTATTCAGAGCTGCTTTTCCCACTGTGTTCAAAACACAAATTCCATGGCATGGGCTGGAGATGAAGCAAGCCTTGAACTCCCTTCCTAATCTCACAGTAAAGGGAAAAAGCTATCTGGAATCTGGCGTGTGACTGTATCCTTGGATCAGGAGAAACAAATGAATGGGTGATAGATAGACAGATAGATATAGGTAGACAGATTAGGTGATAGATATTAGATAGATGATACAAGTTTGGATATATAGCAGTAGATTAGATAGCTAGATAGATAAGGTACATGATAAATTAGTAACATGATAGATTAGATGATAATTGAGATAGATGTTGATAGATAGATAGATAGAGAGATAGATAGACAGAGATAGATGTTAATAGATAGATAGATAGATAGATAGATAGACAGATAGATTCACACAAGTACCAAAAGTATCACAATAATCATTTTTAAATAGTTTGGTACAGCCGTGGCCTGTTTGCTCAGTGGTTAGAGCATCAGCTCTCAGACAAAAGGGTTGAGGGTTCAATTCCGAGGCAAGGGCACGTACCTGGGTTGCAGGTTCCATCCCCAGCCCCGGTGAGGGAACAGGTGGGAGGCAACCAATCAATATATCTCTCTCAAGCCCTCAGACAAAAGGGTTGAGGGTTCAATTCCGAGGCAAGGGCACGTACCTGGGTTGCAGGTTCCATCCCCAGCCCCGGTGAGGGAACAGGTGGGAGGCAACCAATCAATATATCTCTCTCACATTGAAGAAATTGTAATCGATTGTCTCCATTTTATAAGATGGAACTAGCCATCTAGAAACATATCAGATGGTCACTCAAACAAAAAGTACTAGAAAGAGAAATTAAACGTAGACCTGATTCTTGGCATTCTCCCACCCCGGCGGGTGGTGTTCCTTGCCATCGCACCTCTGAAGCACATCCAGCCGCTTTCACCAGCTGGGAGAGACGCTGGGATAGGAGGTCTCCGTGGCTGCCTTCAGAGCCCAGGATTCTCTGTTATTACCAGCTCTTTTGATTTTTCCCTCACAGGCTCCCCACAAGGAAGGATTCCAGCTCTGACCCATCATTAGAGGGAGATTAGGTCATAAACACTATTGATGCAACCTAAAGGCAGCAGGGTGTTCTCAGGGGAACCAGCTCAGCAGGTGGCCCTCAGGGCTGGGGACAGCAGTCCCACTCCAGCTGCCTTCGCCTCCCCTCCCTCCCATCCCACCGCCTGCCCTGTCCCTGCTCACCACCTCTCCGCCCACTAACGCCAAGTCTAACCAGTGTCCTGATTAGCCAAGTAAGACTTCAGGACACCAAAACCAGCAGCTGAGGGAGGAGGCCCTTTCGGTGACATTAGCTCTACCCACCCTGCTTCATAAGCTTCAGGGTGGGGGGGGCACCTGGCTACAGAGACCACCCCCACATGAAGACAGTGTAATCCCCTGCCCTTCAAAGAGGACAGGACACGGCAGAGGAACGAGGGCAGAGGTGGTAGAAAAGCTTAGCAGGCGTCCACTCAATTTCAGCAGAAACTCCGCTGCAGAAGCACCTGGCCCCTGGCCCTAAATCCTGCCTGTCCCCTAGAAGCTTGACTCTCCGACGCCCAGGCCCACACCAGAACAATGAAGTCACAAATTCTGGTCTCTGTTATCTTATGAAAATTCCCCAGTGGGTTCCAGTGTGCACTCGACATTGGTAACTACTGCCCTGGCTCATCGCAAAATCCCTTCTACCAGATAGTCAGCGCGGCCACAGAGACCCACCCCCGCCGCACCCTCTCTATCATTAGGGGCACATTTAGTCACATTCAAAGAAAGCTGCCTCCCAAATGGGTTAACCAGAAAGAACTCTAATTTCTACTCACTGTGATGCCCCTATGTCATTACCATGGCAGTTAAGACGGACTAAAAGCAAGGAATTTGGGTAAATGGCTTCACCCAACAACAGCAGCAAGTCAGAAGCAGAGCCCTCAAAACCCAAAGAAATAAATAATCATTTTCCAGAAAAGAAATAGGGAGGGAAAGGGAACGAAGGGGAGAGGGCCTCCAATGGAGTGGGGTGATTTGGGGCCGGACCTACACGCAGAAGGTAGGAAAACTCCAGTGACTTGGCCACCCCTCCCAGACAGTCATTTTTCCTTTAAAACACTGTGCACCATTAACTTTCCTAAAGGAAGAGTATTCACCTATTATGGGCTCTGGTGAAAAGCAAAGCAAACCAATGCAAACCTAGGCAGGGGAACTGCAATGAGAGCTCTGTCCTGGTTCCTGTCTTGAACAGAAGGAAGTTCATTAAATAAAACCACGGAAAAGTTAGTGTGGCTGCTAGGAGCTCTTTTAAGTGACTGTGGCCATGTTCCTTCTTACTTAAACCCCCTTTTCCCCACCACTCTGCGTGGGGGCTGTGCAGGGCCCCTGCTCTGGGGGAGGTAGGCAGCAGGGCAGGCAGTGAGGGAATCCTTCCCCAGCCCTAGGATTCCCCAGAGGGGCTGTCAAGGGGGAGGACAGGGAGAAAGGGAGCAAGGATCAGGGCTCCCCCACAGCCCACCGTGCCAGCCAGAGCAGCTCTGCTTTACTGTCTTATCTGCCGCTAGAGGGGTCCAGTGCAAGTTTTCATATAAAAAAAAAGGTGCCCCAGAAAGCAGTGTAAAAGCTATCAAGAACAGAAGGAGCAACGAGGACTCATTCAGCTGCCAGCAGGGATGGTTTCCACATATGCCGGGGGCCTCTAAAAATGGTAGTCCAGAAGTCTCGGCCCAGGTCACTCAGCCGGGCACAGATCCAGGGCATCCTCGGACATGGGTGTGCCAGGCAGGCTCTTATCTAGCACACAGCACTCTGAGCCCATGGGGTGCTGACCATGGAAAGCCTGTCCCTCACACCCAAAGGCTTCGTGGAGCCCTACCGTTCCACTTCCCCACAACCTCTCCTGGCTCTCGCTGTCATTCCGGGCACCAGGGCTGAGAGGAAGCCCCTACCGTCTGCACATCCCGCAGATGGAGTCGGGGCAGAGTCTCTGGGAGCATCCGAGTACTGAGACTTCCCAAGGCCTGGGTGCAGCACTCAGAACTGGAGGGGAGGATGCAGATGCCATCTTGAGAGGGGAAGACCCACTCTCTTGTGGAGTGGGATGATTTCCAAAGCTCCCTGCTCTCAGGCCTGGAGGCAGGCAAGGAATCCAGGGACACCAGGATAACTGTCACGATGTCCAGGACATAGGGCCTAGGGATGCAAAAAAGGCAGGAATCCCTGCTCTGGGAGGACCAGCTTGGAGGCTGGTGGTGGAGCCCCAGCGGCCTCCATCATGAGGAAAGCATTTGGGAAAGTGTGTGCGCTGGGCCTCCAGGAACACCATGCTGCCTCCCAGGACGCACGTCTTTTCCACTCTCCTCCACTGGAGCTAGGTGATCAGCCCATATCCCAGGAGTGGACGGACTCTTCCAGTCCAGCCACTGGTGGGTGAGATTTGCACCGAAACACCTGCGAGGCCCAGCCCCATGGCGTCTGCTTGCAGAAGGCACTGGTGTCCTCGGGCGAAATGTGTGACCTCGCCCACGCGGGGCCGGGGGAGGACTTGGGAGGGGCAGGCAGACAGCTTGCTCCAACAGCCACCGGGTAACGTGGCCTTCTAATCGCCAGGCCACGGGCACATTTTGTGGTGACAACTCTGGTCCTGGACTTGGAAACTTTAGTCTGATGTGGTCGGGCTATTTTGTAAACATTTTCTAACCCGAGTCAAATGAATGATGCAAAGGGAATAATCAAAGTATCAATTACAGATACATTCATATTATAGTGTGTGTGTGTGTGTGTGTGTGTTCACACACGTGTACTAGTCAGAAGTAGGGAGCAAACCCAAATGCCACATGGATACAAAAATGACAAGCAGTGGATGTGCCACAGTGACACTGAGCCACGTCTCCCCAGGAGAGCCAGCCAGCGGGCCCTGGGAAGCCACCTCGCCCGCTCTGGCTGCCTGCTTCCGGGCGAGGCTCTCAGGAGCTGGGGCAAGCCCAGGGGTTTGGGGAATGACCACGAGTCTGCCATGGTGCTCAGGGCCACTCCTCAAATAGATGGGACCCTGTGCCCTCAGAGGCAAGCTCTCCCACAAACAACCAGCATGAGAGCTGCTATCCCACTGCCTTCACAGAAGGTCCAGAAACGAGGATACTGGTGAAGAGGCTGCAAACATCAGACGATAAACCCTCCTCCCATCCCAGGATTCGCAGGCTTCTGGCATCACTCAGATGAAGCAGAAAACCAAGTCCTGTTAGTGTATCTATCCCCTCATCCACCCATCCACCCATCCACCCATCCATCCATCCACCCATCCACCCATCCACCCATCCACCCATCCACCCATCCACCCATCCACCCATCCACCCATCCACCCCTCCACCCATC
>NW_006292443.1:139753-149601 GCF_000327345.1 Myotis davidii
CCCAGAGGCAGCCATGTGGGGGTGGAGTTCAGAGCCATGGCCAGGCTGGAAGGCAGGGGTCCCAGCTCTGCCACTTACTAGCTGTGTGACCTTGGGCAAGTGCCTTAACTCCTCTGAGTTTTAATGTCTTCACCCCCAAATAGGGATAATCATACAATCTCTTTCAAAGGGCTGTTGTGAAGATGAAATGAAATACATTGTACTGTAGTTTAGTACATCCTAAACACTCATAAAATGTTAAGTGACCACAATGGCGCCAAACAGGCATCAAAAATCATTTATTCACCCATCCATCCATTAATCATCCATCCATCCATTAATCATCCATCCATCCAGTCATCCAGTCATCCATCCACCCATCCACCCATCCATCCATCCACCTATCCACCTACCCATCCATCCATCCACCCATCCACCCATCCACCCATCCACCCATCCACCCATCCACCCATCCACCCATCCACCCATCCACCCAGCAGCAGGCAGTCACGGAGTGCCTCAGGAGTGGCAGGGCTGGGAATATTCAAACAAAAGAGACAGAAGAGCCTTGATCAAACTGTAGCACAGGATGATGGCTTAGGGGCCGTGGATAAAAGCCCAATGATTGCCTAGCTGCCAAGAAGCAGCAGCAGATTTCCAGGAAGGGGGCTGTGCAGAGGCTTTGGTATGGAGTGGCACCTGGGCTGGGCCTAGAAGGGTAACAAAGATTCCCGGGGGCAGAGGGAAGGGGGAAGGGCATTCTGACTGAGGTGGCAGGCTGAGCAGCAGGATGGGGCCACATCACGGAGGGCCCTGCGCTTGGGCTGCATTCTGGGAGCAGGAGGAGCCACGGAGGGTCTTGGAGGAGGAAGTCAGGATCAGCATGTGCCGGACGAGCCCAAGCTGCAGAGCCGGGGTGGGTAGGGAGACTCCTCAGAAGGCGAGGAGGTGACAGAGGTCTGAGTCAGGGGCAGTGAAGCGACGGGTGCCAGAGATAACAGACAAAACTGACTCAATTCAGCACAGGGTGACTGTGGGCCTAGACCAGCATGACAGCGGGGACAGCCCTCTCTGAGGCTGGGCGGCAGGAGTGTGGGAGAAATGGTGCCTCTGCTTGGGGATGGCTGCATGGAGGTGCCTGAGGCACACCCAGGAGCCACACCCCGGAGGTAAATGACAGTCCGGAGTTCAGGAAGAGGGCTTCCCAGCTAGCTTCTCTGGGCTTCTCTGTGCTCCAGTCCCGTCCTCATCTCTGCTGGGTGGCACCCGGGGGGAGAGGGGAAGTCCCCTTGGGTATGCTGTGCCCAGGTTAGCAGAAATGACAGCCAGGCTCTCCTCTCTGGGCTGTAGCTCCCGCTCCTTGGAGATCTAGAATCCACAGAGCCAGCATGGACCCCCACCTCCCGAGATCCACACTTTCAAACAGCAATCACCGATCCCAATGCAGGTTCACAGGTTCCACCCACAGACTCTCTCTGCTTTGATAGGTCAGGTGGGGCTCAGGAAATGAATGTTTCAAGATGCAACCAAGACTGTGGCACTGGGAACAGTCTGCTGACCTGCTCGGAGAAGCCCTGCTCCCAGCAGATGCTCGGTCAGACCCTCCTGCAGCTGCAGCCCCTGGCTCTGCTGAGAAAGTAGAGGGCGAGTGGGGGTGTCGACAGGGAGGGGAGGTTGCTGGCACCTTAAGTGAGGTGGGTAATACCAACATCACTTCCGAGTGCTCACTACTACGGCCGGGTGCTGCTGTGAGGCCTCCAAGTCAGTATTTGAAACCACTTTCCCCATTTTGCAGTTGAGGCGATTGAAGCTTAAAGTCAAGTCATCCAGCAGGTGGTGGTGTGTACTCCATACCTGTCACCTAAAGCACAGGGTGTGTTGGCAAGCTACGCCCTTCCCTCTTTAAAATGCAGAGAACTTTCCCCACCTGCTTTCCAGGAGACTCTGGGGTCTTAATGATGAAGATCGTAACACCGCTGGAAAGCCAGCAGCGTTTTCCCCAAGCAGCACCCGTGCCACCTCCGGGACCCTTCAGCCAGTCTGGATGCTGCCTGCAGGGCATGTCTGGACCTCTGCCATCACTGGATGGAAAGGGCAAAGGGCGTTCCTTCTGCCCTGTGCTGAGTGCCGCAGACAAAGGTCTCACTATGCAAGTCTCAATAGAAGGCTCTGTTTGGCGGCAATAATATTATTTTCTGCTGCTGACGCGTCACCTCCATTTTTAAACTGGGAATATTCAGCTGCATTCTCCTCTGCGGGCCGTGCCATGTCAGAGAGAAATGACACCCCCAGACGCTCTGACCTGGGAAACACATGGAAGGGGGCAGGCGACATGGCTTGGAGAAAGCCAGAAACATGGGAGGAAGAGGTGCACGCTTCGTTGTACCAAACTGCTTACTTCAACGGCTTGTTTCTGCAAGTTTGCACTTGAATCTCTAAGCATTTCTTTCTGGCCTCGGTAGTGATTAAAGAAGCTCCGAGTTCACCAAAGGAGCAGATCATGGATACCGATGAAGTTACCTTAAGCTAGTTCTGTGCAAGGCTCCTTCTCTGAAAAGCATGCCCGGGCCACGCAGTCGCTTGAAGCAATGCAGAAAGTATGACCAGCCAGCAGGAAAAAATCCCGGTTTCCTCATCGGCATGACTACCGCTTATCTCCTGAGGGAAGGACGGGCAGGCCAGTGGAGATTCTATGGAAGTCAGTAACCACGGTGGTTATCTGTAAGCGTAGCTAACATTTTTCTCTGGATGTAAAAGCAGTGGAGTTTGGGGTGGGACAATTGACCACATCCTTGCCACTTCTGATGACTTTTGTTCTTTGGCGTTTGCTCACTACATCCCCCTGCTCTTTAATGCCTCCCACACCTGCATTAAAATGTGATCACATTCTGCCCAACTGAGCAGGGCAGGCAGTCTGACTGCTCATTGCTCCTTCATTCCAATCTGCCATTGGACCATCTGCTGACTATTCCGGGCCCCTGGGCCAGGTGCTAGGCTCATGAGGATGTCCCTTGTCCCTGCACTGAAGCAACCACCTGAAGTGAAGGAAGAGAAGCCCACAGCCACTGAGAAGGAAGGCCCAAGAGAGAAGGCAGGGCGTTGGCAAGAAGGGGTATGCCTACCTAGTGAGGGTGGCGGGAAAGGGAAGGCACAAAAGGGACAAGAAGTAGAAGAGAGGCCAAGAATGGGCCCAGAGTGAGGAGTGCAGAAGCACATTCAGGAATGACTGATGGGGTCTTTCAAGGATGTCTGAGAAAATAACAGAATTTTCTCTATCTATTGAACAAAATGCATGTTATTAGAGGAAAACTGTCTCTGAGCTCCAAGGCAGGAGCCAGAAAGAACCCCAGGGCCATCTAGTGCACACCCTTCACTATGCCGATGAGCAGCTAAAGCCCAGAGAACTGAAGTGACATGCCAAGGTCACACAGCAAGTTAGTGTTAGAGAGACCAGAACTGGGGACACTTCCGCCATGGAGGGTTCCGGCCCAGCAATTCCTCCAGGGGCCGGCGTCACTGGCCACTCCCTCAGGAAGGACTAGTTGTGGCTTATTAACACTTGGTGACCAATGCTGGGACCTACAGGGACCCCATATGAATTCACATCAGAGGCAGACTATAACCTTGACCTGACCTTGTAGGCTGACAGCAAGCTTTTCCAAGCTCCAAGTGTGGGTCCCCAGCAGGCCTTGGAGGAGGGACAGAAATGCCCAGTAAGGCCAAGTGCATCCTAACAGACACGGCTGACAAAACAGCAGGCTTTCCCATGAGGCCAGAGGCCCCCTTGCGAATGCACCCGCTAGGTTAGGTGATATGTGCAGCAAGAAAGAAATATGAGCCCCAGCTGGTTTGGCTCAGTGGATAGAGCGTCAGCCTGTGGATTGAAGGGCCTGGGCTCGATTCAGGTCAAGGGCATATGACCGGGTTGTGGGCTCGATCCCCATTAGGGGGCGTGCAGGAGGCAGCCGATCAGTGATTCTCTCTCATCACTGATGTTTCTATCTCTCTCTCCCTCTCCCTTCCTCTCTGAAATAAAAAATATTTTAAAAGAAAGAAAGATGAAGGCCTAAGCTTGGAGGCTCTTTCTGGGCACTGATGAGAAACCTGGTCTCTGACCCTTCAGACACACGGAAAACCGGAACAGAGAGAATGAGACGAGGTGAGTATGTGATTTAAAATGTAGGGGAGCTCAGACTAGGGGGGCAAGGCAGGGTGACGTTCTTCTAGGTGGTAGAATAGAAAAGAGGAAGCTTCAAGACAGACCCTGAAGCCACAGGTAAAGAGACCATCATTCTGAAAAATAACCAGTTAAGACAGGTTTTCCTAAAGTATACATAGCTAAGTCTTCTGTTAGCTTTTCGGACAGATTGTATGTTGACTTTCACTGTTGGATAAAATCTTTTCTTTTCTTTTTTTAATATGTGTCTGCTGGCCACTGTGCAGTTTGCCTATCTCCTCAAAAACAAAATATCTGTCAAAGGGGCAGTCGGTAGGCATGCTGAAAACTGACCATTCGTAAGTAAACTCCTCACGTGTGTGCTGTGACCCCAGAAACAGACTTTAGATTTGGCGAATGAAAAGCATAAAACCTTCAGAGCAAAACATAAAGGGTACCCGGCTACTGGTGGGCACAGTTTTCTTCCCAGATCAGGCGAGATTGGGTGTGTTCAGGGTGGTATGGCTGTAGACTACAACTTTCTTATCTAAATGACAAGTAATATTATGTGTGGGTCTCAACAATAAAGAATTTTTTTAAATATATTATCTGTGGGACCTTCTCCAAGAAGGACTGCTCAATTCCATTCATGTCAAATCCGGGCCAGAAGAACTGCCCCCGTCTGATTTTCTCATCAGTGGACAAGAAATTCCTGGTTCAACATGTGCTGCACCCCTCTGCATTTCAAGAAGATGCACCCTCAAGAATTCTTTAAAAATCAGAATCAAATACTTATGAGCAAAAGCTCAAAATTGGTAGCTTTGAGGATTACTCTGAATGCTGTGTTTTCACAGTAACCACAATCAAATCACATTTGCAATTTAACTTTTGTCTGAAAGTTCTCAGGCAGAGAAAGCAAGAACCACAATTCTCTAGATCCGTATTCTCAAGTTCCATTGGAGAAGTTAGAGTTAGAGAAAAACGCGAGTAAGAAAACAACTGCCTGGCCACCCGCACCCCCACTCCCTTCTGTGGCAGATCAAGCCACTGCTCAGTTCAGCAACTTCTAAAAGAAAAAAGGCAAACAACACAGACTCATTTTCCCATGGTAAAGGTTCCCGAGTGCGAAGATTATTATTGTAAGCTGTCTTACTGATCATGGTGGTCCCACCAGCCAGAGCTGCCTTGGTGCCTTGAAAGAAGTCATCAGCAGAAGTCATTCCCTGGTCAGGCATCTGGAAGCGGGTATGGACGTCGATCCCTCCGGGAATCACCATCCTGGAATGGGCCTCGATGGTCTTGACCCCTCCTGGCACAATCAGGTTTTCTCCTATTTGCCTACATTAATAGGGTGGTGACAATGGTGGTAAATGAAATGTCCTTGAATCAAATGACATCTGACAGATATTTTTACCAAGCCCTACCCTATCCTTCCCGTGTTCACTAGACTTTTCCAGTTACTGTAATTATTCATAATATATGTGCACGCCCCACTCCCTACCACCAACTAAGAAGCAATGCAGCGCTTACTAGAAACAAAAGTTAAATAAGGCACCAGAGGCCTAATCAAAGAGTCTTAGTTACCAGAAAACCCCTAAAATCAAATGATAACAAGTCCTCAAGGAATTTACATAAAATGACACTGCACTTTTTCAATAAACACACAGTTGAGCTAATTATCTTATAACAATTTCCTCCAGATCTGTTGGCACTTTACAAACATGTATTCTCGCCAAATCCTTTGCAATATAGAGAAAATAGGGGAGAAGCAAAAAATAAATAAATAAATAAATAAATAAATAAATAAGTGAACACTATGATTAAAACAATTTGAAAATGTGGAAGCATTCATTAGCAACTCAGATAAGGCAGAAAAATTAATGTTCATTATGTTGAAGGATATGAATTCATTTCCAATGTTTAAAAAAATATCTCTGCTTCATCTTTCTAACAGTTTTTTTTTTTTAAGGAAAAAAGTAATCAAGGAGAAGTTGATAAAGTTCAAAATCAAATTAGTGATGACTAAAAATGGCCCCCAGGCTTGCTCACTTCTGGGCCAGTGTCTTTCTGCTAGATTCTAACTGGGGGAATGGGACAGGCAAGTCATGGTATGTGAGAGCCTGGAGCAGAGACTGTCATAAGCAAACACACATGGAGAAAACATTACATGTGGAAATGGTAGGACCTATTTTAGGTCATAAATCAGGGTTTGAGTTTCTAGGCAACAGATACATCCACTCCAGTTTTCCACTCCTCAGGAATGGTTTGCCGTAGCACTTGATGAATGCTGCTTATTCAAAAGATGTCATTTGCAGCAATGTTTGTCTTTAAACAGATGTGCTATTTCTCTGGAGCCTTATGAGCTGTCCCAGTCGGAAGGGCACAAGGATACTGGTATGTACTCAGCTTACTTAACCCTCTAGAATCCAAAAATACCCTAACGCAATAACTGCTCTGTTGTTAGAAACACAATACACAAGCAACACAAGGGCAGTCTTACTGGTGTTAGTTGGCACTTAAAGAATGAAACCTAAAATTCCCTTGGGATGAGGCAGTAATTTGTCTATGTTACTTAATTTGTTTTCCTTTGGCCCAAACACTGGATTCTTGATTCAGAAAACAGATGTGCTATCTTGATAGAAAAGGGTATACTCACATTTGTGTCCTTCCACTGGGCAAGACATGCACACAACTACATTCTAGGAAAACCTTTAATATATGCAATAGACCCTAAACCAAGTATTTGAGCTGGCAACAAGAAGAAATTGTGTCACCTGGGTTAAAAATAGCAAGTTACATAATGCGTTAGGAAATGGGTATGCATTTAATTGTGGCTTTGAATTCCTTAAATCTGAGTTTTCAAATTCACTAATTACTACCAATCAAAATGGGCTTAAATAGATACTAAGTCACTCTCTGAAGTCACTAAAGCTTGATATTATGTGTGTGAATTGTAGGTAATGCTTGGGAATACTGGAAGGTACACGAATTCTTCTATATGAGTTACACTTACTTGATCAACCCATCTTCCATGTATATGTCTGCATAGAATGACTGGTCATCATTAACGATTTTACCTCCTTTGATCAGAAGACGATCACTCTGAAACAAAGACATACTAAGGTCACCATGTGTACCTGACCCATGAGGAACACTGGTTCTAAAATAAGTGAGCTCAGGACACATTTCACTATTCAAGGTGATGCTCAGCCAGCCGGCATGGCTCATGTGGAGCATCAACCTGTGAATTAGGAGGTCACAGTGTGATTCCCAGTCAGGGCACATGCCCGAGGTGTGGGCTGGGTTTCCAGTGGGGGCATGCAGGAGGCAACCGATCAATGATTTTCTCATCATTGATGTTTCAATATCTCTCTCCCTCTCTCTTCCTCTCTGAAATCAATAAAAATATATTTAATGCTCAAAATGAGCCAATTTTGGAAAGGTTCAGTGACAATGGTGAACCTGTATGTAGGAACCTATTTGACACATGATGAGTAGAAATATGCTGGTAAAGCTCAAAGCTTATCATTTATTTAAAAACAAACAAAAAACCTTCTTTCCAGAAGACAATACTTTTTAATGGCTTTAAGCTAAACTTCATTTTTAAAAAAGAACAAAAAAAAAAAAACCACCCACATGTAGGGAAGTCAATTCTTGGCAAGCTTTGTGTGGGGAAAAATTAACCAAAAGTCTGTTGTCATGGCAAACTCGACACAAACACACTAGGTTCCACCATAACAAGGTTTCAATTCAGCCTGTTCATTATATTTGTATTTCATTTTGAGGTAAATCACGGCAATTGTAGCAAAGACAGAAAAAAACCTCTTCACTTATACACCATTTTAACTATTAAACTGCTAAGGAAAAGGTAAAGTTTTATGATAAAGTAGATAAGAGGGCAAGTTCTAAATCTAACACCACTATAAACTGTCAATTCACTTATAATATAATTAGTGTAAAAAACACATATGACAAGCAGCACATGAGGGCCAAGAATATAATGAAAATGTTACATTATGACTCATCTCTATTCCAAAGGCTTTGATGGAATGGAACGTTAAAATCAGTGGATATACACCTGTGCTATTCCACACTGGGTTGAAATGTTACAAGTTAAACCATAGATTGCCCTCTTAACATGCAAAATATTTCAAAGGAATGGCATTCATCTCGACAATCGTTAACTCTAAGTTGTTACAAAACAGCATTCTCAGCAAGTGCTATTTATGTTTAGCACCTGCCAAAGAAAATATTGTAGCAAATGTGTAGTGAAGAACACATAAACTGTGAGACCCAGAAAGATCCTTTTACACAAAAATGTACACATGGGTTTACAAAGTGTTTATTGTTTCTCTAACATACTGAAAAACAGATCATTAAATTCTGTACGCTTCAGCCTGCTGTAGACTTTGGAAAGTCATATGGGACTAAATAATCAACAACAATTCCTACACTGGTATAAGTTAAACGTAAGAACCTTCACGAAATCCAGTGAGGTGGATGGAGTGAGATTCTTAACCCATGACACATAGAGAAACTGAGGCACTTGCCCAAGGTCACCTGATCCAGTACACTTCCCTCTGGCTACACAGAACTCCCCGGCAGGATCCGACTTTGACAAGATAAATATTGCCTGGGAGCAAAGAGAAGCTCTGCCCTTCACCACCTGCTCCCTCATTCGCTGTGATACCTGTCCCAGCCATCACTGTGAATCCCGGAGCCAACACACACACACACAGAGAGAGAGAGAGAGAGAGAGAGAGAGAGAGAGAGAGAGAGAGAGAGCAGTCCTGTTCACTCTGCCTTCCAGAAGGCTTCTTACATAAGAGGCAGCTGTGATGATGGAGGGAGGGTGACCATGCTATGTAGGTCCTCCATAGTGCACCCAGATTTTAAAGGTAGAGGGGGCGCTCTTTTAAAAGTCAGTCTTGTTTGCTTTTTAATTTTTCCCTCCCCACACTGTCAAAACGAAACTGCCTTTTTCATTCAGGAAGACAGCGATTTATTTGAGACTTGCAGCCAATGTGCTTTCCACCCCCACTCTCCAGACTTCTTCCTCCTAACGGAGAATATCGAACATCGGGTCCCCCTCGCCCGGCCCTTTGGGATCCTGGGTCTCTGGCCTTTTAGAAAAAGCTACTACCCACCCTCGCCCTTGAGCAGCCTTGCTCATCCTATAAAATCCTCTCCAGCACACACCCCGCCCCCGGGCTTTGGTCTCCACATCTCTCTCCTGCGGATGGGTGTGTCCTTGTGCATCCACAGGAGGCCGAGGTGCCCGTGGCTAAGGAGGCCAGAGGCAAGCGCGCCCTCCGATCCAGCCCTGAACACATCTGCACTTTTCCAGGATTCTCTCGGTCTCTGCCTCGGCCCTGGGTTCTACCCAGCAATCGGTTGGCCAATCGCAATTGCACATCATTATATAACAATGAATACCCCTCGCGTTCCACCCGCCCTCCCCAGCATTTCACTGGGGATGTGGATAGAGAACTAAGACTAGCGAAATTTTTTCCAGGAAAAGCTGGGGAGAGGATGGGCGCGGTGGGAGTAAGAACCTGTGTTCATCGCTGAAGCGTCGCCAGTTCATCGCGTAGATGTTTTTCTCCTGATTTACAAACTAAGCACCCCAAGCCCCACAAGTGCGCCAACACCTCCGGCCAGCGGGACCATTGTCTGCCGAGGCCCGGCCGGGCCATCTGCTCCGCGCGTCGCG
>NW_006292443.1:151318-154216 GCF_000327345.1 Myotis davidii
GAAGTCGGGAGGGGGGAAGGGGCGGCTGGAGAGGCCGCAGTCCGCCGCCAGGGATGCAAACCCCGCCCTGATGGCCCTTGTGCCTTCGGCCCGCGAGGAACTTGGGGGCCGGGGGCGCAGCAGCTGCCTGTTTAGGCAAAATTGGCTCAGTCCGGGGCCCTGTTCTCTAACAGCCACGCCCACCGAGGCCCATCTGTTGGTCGCATTTCTCTGGTGCCTGCAGATCTGTTGAGAAAAAGCTGTCGGAATTACAGCGCCCAAGGAGCCCCCAAAATTTTCAATGCTATAGACCGGCCTCCACACACCTAATGAGGCAGAAAGCGAGGAGAGAGACGGAAGAAGTGGAAGGAATGAATGAAATGAAAGCTTATGTCCCAAAAGAAGGGGAAACTGAGTCATGGAGAAAGCCTCCTGGAATCCGAGTTAAAAACACTCCAGAGATGCTAACCACTCACAAGGCGCCGTAGGCACCTGGACAGGCGCGGCCTGAGTCGCTGCGGAAGGAAACGCTGGTCCCGTGGACCCCGGGCAACATACCGGGGCTCCTCTTTGGAAGGTTGCCCGGGCAGGTGCAAGGGCTCAAACCAGAGGCGGCCATGGCTTAGGATTTCTCTGCTTGAAATCAAACAATAGCGGGGCCTGCAATTTCTAGGCCGTCCAGCAGCCATTAGGAAAAGGCATCTATTTAACTGGCTCACACCTGCTCAGCAAAGATTAGCCAGATAAATACAGAATAATCCTGGGGCTACTGTGGGCCCCTGTGCTGATGTCTTTCTGCATCTGGCCACTTTGGATTGTTACCTGTTCACAGAGTGTGAAAGGCACCCGCTCACTCATTCCTGCACATTCTGAAGTCCCAGAAAAGGGGGGTGAGGCATGCAGGAAGCTCCCCAACTGGTTAATTCATTCAGGTTCCAATTAGCTGTGCATCTTGAAAATAAAATACAAGCACTTCCTTCTCCAACCATACGCTGTGCTAAGAGAAAAGTGAGCTGATATCAGCAAGTATGGATGTCAGCCTGCAGGGGTTCAAACCACAGTCTGAGAACGCATGAAGTGGGCCCTCCGACCTGTGAAAGCCAACAGTGCCTTGCAGCTGGGGGTGTAGGGTGGCAGGGCGCCAGGTGTCATTAAATCACAAGAAAATGCCACTTGGCAAGCAAGTAAATAATGAGATTCAAATTAATTTAAGACCAAATAATCTCTAATTATATTGTTTGTTTATATTCTTTTATGATTTCCTGCTCCTGAATTGTTTGATCTTAACAGATTTAACTATATCTAGTTGATTGCCAATATTCCATTGAATATTTTGCTTTGCAATAAAAGCTCCTAAGAGCTTTTGTGTCACTTATTTTTATAGCCATTGGCATGAGATTTTTAGTCCATAATTGACATTTCCACTCATAAATATCCAAAGATGTAAGGTTTACACTGATTGGTCTGTTCTAGGATAGAGCCTAAGAGTATTTGGCACATAGGAGACAGCAAATAATTTTAATTGACCAAGGAAAAGAACTGCCAGCAACCTGCATTTCTTACCATACTTACCGCTCCATGCAACGCAGAAAAGTAGGGGCGGGGGAAGAATTTTCCACCTACTCTACACTGAAAACTTGTTCCTATACACTTTTTATACTGTCTTTAAACAAGCATTCCATGAAAAGTTTCTGTAAAGTTTCAGATCATTGTCCCTCTACCAAATATTTGAGCCTGTTTTGGGGTATGATTTTTCCAAATTTTTAAAAAATTAAATGCATGTCAAACCTGAAAAGGCGTTGTAAGATGGCCTATTCCACATTATGACCCCTTCCCAAAGCCCCTGCCTTCCCATACTCCTCCCCCAGCACCTACAACGAGCAAGATGTGATGACGAAATGACAGAGCCATTTAATGGGATGGTTCTTCCCCTGGCATTTTGGTGGTCTGGGCCCCAGATTCTGGGGGAAGGAGAACCTGCCTAAACAGATCCATGAGCAGGAGTGAGGTCTACCCAGGTGCTGTACCAGACTCTGACCTCTGCAGCTGCATCTGCCATCCCTGACACCCATGCCCTCATCCCATGCTCAGGGTGCATGCAGAGGTGCACCCACACACACACTGCCCTTCCCCAAATCTGTGCCATGTCCTGTACTGTTCCCTGCACCTCCCTCCCTTGCCCTCAACACTTCCTCTAAAAATGAGCTTAAATATCATCTCCTCAATAAAGTCTGCCCTCATCCTGTCTCCTAAAGTCTTAAGCACAACCTCTTATATTCACCTCAACTGTAACATACATCCTGCTATATTGTAATTATCTGTCCATTTCTTCTATTAGAGTATGACTCCTAGGAGCTAAAAGCTTTGCATTCCTCTTTTCCAGGAACCGGGTCCATGGTGGGGGCCTCAACATCGGGTGCATAAATAAATGCTGCCATTGCTATGACAAGAAAAGAAGATTCTTCCATGTCACCGTCACAGGGAGCTGTGACATCAACAATATCTCCAACTCAGGCATTGCTCTGAGCACTGTGGCCTTGCTGGGTCTTCCTTCTTAGCAGCCCAGCTCCTCTCCTGCAAGTCCCTAAAAGTGCAAGAGAACCTTGTTATCGTGCAGATTATTATTCTTTTCATGGGTGTAGCTGCCTGGACTTTAAGCTACACCTTCCCTAAACAAACTGCCACGCACCATCAAACCTAGGGAGAGAGCATCCAATCCTAAAATGAACTCCAGAATCGTACAAGGCATCTCCAGTCACTTCTTCTCAGCACCAACTCCTTAAAGCCTTCTCTCCCCACCCTCCCAATTTTCCTTGTGCATACCTATATTATGCCATTTATCATATTATACCACCGACTCTATAATACGATGGTATTCTTCACCTATAGTATAGGGCAGTGATGGCAAACCTTTTGAGC
>NW_006292443.1:154332-166335 GCF_000327345.1 Myotis davidii
CTAATGCTTTGAAATGGTGTACTGGGCAACCTTTCCTGTTTCTAAAACTTAATTGGTAAATCTCACATCTTTGGTTTAGAAAATTGCATTGGCTTATAACCCAGTAAGCCTTGATAAGGTTTAACTTGTAAGTTAGCAGAAATTGCCAAGTGGTTGCTTTGTGCAGAGCATGGAACTGTGTGCCCTGCTTTTGATGTGGTATTTTAGATGAAGCTCAATGTGTTGTATTTCTAAAATAATAAATGTGAAGCATCTTAAAAAATAAAAATATATTTAGCCTAAAAAAAAAAAAATCCCAGTCCTATACCATCACTAAGTGAGCACGACTTTCCTTCCATTTAAAGTTGGAGCTCACAGAGACTGGGCACTCTTTCAAAAGCCTTACTCGTGTCTTCCCCTCATATAGGGCCAAATGGGGTGAGCGTTCAGGAAGGATGGGATACATGGATGAGTGTCCAAGGGGTGACCTCCAGACAGTATTAAGATGTTCGCGTCATGCATCCTGGGGGAGCTGGGGTGGGAGTTGGAGTGCTGTCACTCAGGCGCCACTGGGTGACTGGCTGCTTTCAGTTCCTCAGCACCCTGCACAGTACGTGTCCCGTCTGGGACCAGGCCCGCCACTGTCCTTGGTTTCATCTTCCCCCTTTGGGAAGCAGGAGTAACCATTTCTGCTTCTGTGGCCCCACCTGGGCCTCTGCAGAAGTGTAACGTTCAGGATGTCATAGAGCAGAGAAACTCCAAAACGAGCATTGCTGACAAAGAATGGAACCTAGATGTGGCCAAGAGAAGCCCTGAGCCCCCGCATTGCTCAGCACTGACGCCAAGGGCTGTGGCTCACATGCAGCCTGCAGAGAAGTTAACACTCACGCGGTGGCAAAGAGAAGGTACTGGAATGCTTTGCCAGAAACTGAAGGCATCGAGTAGGGCCCTTAAGCTGGAAGAGACGCCTTCTTCTCTGCTGATGGAACCAGGCCATCCGGTGCTTTCTTTGTGCATGTAACCCTGAAGGGGCAGAGTCTGCCGAGGGACAGGCAGGGGCGGGCTGACGGGTCCAAGCCTGCCCACGACATTCCCCCCGTGGTGCATTCTTTACTGGGGAGGGGGAGGGGCAGGGCCAGGGACAGAGTGCTGACCCATAATGGTCAGGGGTGACTGGCCCTCTGAGCTAGATGCGGGTTTTGCTAGAATTGTAAGGCTAGTGGTCAACCTAGTGGAGGTTGTGAACGCATGCGGAAGGAGGCTCAGCTGTCCAAGCCCATGGGGCCCAGAGGAAAGTGTGCACTTCACAGCATCTAGTAAACTTGGCATTCTCCTCTTACCTCCAGCCAGTGGACATCCTCCCAGGTGACGCTGCATTCCCTACCTTGCACATCAAACATGCTCTGTGTGACAGATTTTCCCTGGGGTTTTTCTACAGAGCAGGACGTTGACAGCATCTTGCTCCAGCCGTCATGCCTCGGCCTGCCCTCTGGCGGTGAATGAGGAAAGTGCACTGAGATCCCCTCTGTCTTGGTCTGGCTGGTTGGTGACTCAGAACTAGGGAAGGGCCGTGTTCCAGTGTTCCTGCGTCTCCTGGAGTGACTTTGCCTCTGCGCTGGGATCCTCTGGGGCCCTGCTCAGACATCCTGATTAGCATCTCCAGAGATAAAGCCCCAGAATGTTAGCTAGTCTACCTCTGGCCACTAAACCACCCCAGCCTCCTTTTACAGAAGAAGCGGGAACACTCTCACTCCCTACCTAGGATTTTTCCAACTCCCCAGAATACATCGGTGCTCTGCTCTTTACCCAGTGGGACGGACTTATGAAAGAGTGGCAAATATTATCATCATGACCCTCTACTTGTCTGCCTTTTAGGGGAACACTGTTATATAGTCAGTAAGGAGGGAATTAACATTTACTGGGCATCTACCATAGTCTAGGTATAGCACTGGGTACTTTAAGTACATCTTATTTAATCCTCCCAAGAATCTTACTAGGTAAATCTTCATTTTATAGACAGGAGAGTAGAGCTCAAAGCAAGCTCTTGTTCCAGGCTCAAGTTCATGCAAGAGCAAGAGCTGCGTTCTAATTCAGGCCTGAGTGATGGTCTCAAGCCCAAGGGGCTAGTTCTTTAAAGAATAAAGTTCTTGCTTAAAACCAGGACCTACCTTGTAAACTAGGTGGGCTGCTGTCTCTTTCTTCCCCCTCTCACAATCCCAGCCTGAGCTTCCATCAGTCCCCCAGGGCCTGCACGAGTTCCTTAAACACCTCCCCTGTCCCCAAGTTAATTCTCCATTTCTGTCTTTCCTTATCACCCAACATGACTCGGTTTCTCTCAGTGGCCCAGCCCTCTTCTCATTGGAAACATGATGGATTAACACCAAGTTTAAATAAGCAATGAATGTGCAAAAGGGGAAGACCTTGCTTCGCAGGATTTCAGACAACAAAGCAGGCTGCTTGCAGAAACCAAATGCAAACTGTTTATCACAATGCCTCCCTTCCCAGCCTCGCCCTGGCTTTCCTCCACTCACAGCACCCTGGCTTCCTTCTGTTTTGTTGCAGCAGCCCCTGCTGCTGCTCGCCCCTCTCCTCCCATTCACTGCAGGCCGGCTCCTTCTCACCCTGACCCCCCTCTCAGAAGGCCGCCCGCGGACTCGCCAGTCTTTCCTATCTCAGCACTGTCACCAGCTGGAAGTATTCTTGTGTACTTGTTTACTTGGTTATTTCATGTCTCTGCCTCTCAACTGCAAACTCCCTAATTGACCCTGTTCTCCACCCCAGCTGGCAAGGCCCACACAGCGCTCAAGGGCAGAGACCGAAGGGCAACCCGTAGGTGAGCCTGCAAGCTGCTCACCAGCCCTCCGTGCTGTGACAGCAACGCCGTGGTGGTGGCAGGTGTACGCCAGGTGTTCACCGGATCCACAAAGCTGTGCTCCTCTGCCCTGGGCCCGCGCTGGCAGCTCTGTGCCCAGACCATCACCATCCAAAGAAAGTGGGCCCTCAGGAGGACCCCGGAGGAGGAAGTCACTGGCAGGAGAGCAGCCACTGGAGCTGTGCTGGGGCAGCCTGGCCACACACCTGTGGGCCTTTTCCTGGATTCCAGCTCCATGGGCAGCACTGACTTCCTGCGCGTGCAGTGAGGCCAGGGCAGGCAGGGTCCAGAGCCTGCACTTGTCCACACGGCTCAGGAGTTCCCTCTGCCTCTCAGGAATTAAGGAGTAACGTTAAATGAGTGAAAAGGCCACTTTAAAGGGATTGGGCTGAGAGAGGAAGAAAGCAATCCCAGGGGCCTGAGACACTAAGGGGGAGGTCGTGTCCTCCCTCCCTCCCTCCTCTTCCTCTCCCTGCAAGGCCACTGCCTTCATCTGAGGTGTCACCATCTTTCCCAGTTAATTACGGGGACCCTGCTTCTGGGACCAGTTCTGGGCACTTTTGAAAAAGTGCAAATCTGACCATTTCACTCAATCCCTGTGTCCTAAAGTCCCAAGCCCTCAGCATGGTGTCCAGGCTTTTTGAACAGCCCGGCCTCTGCCTCTCTGTCTTGCCTTCTTTAGTGCTCTCTGCATCCGTTTCACACCCTGTGCTCCAGCCACATCAAACTCTCTGCATTCCCTGAATGTGTCGAGTTGTTTGTAAACTGTGTCTATAATCACATCTCCACCTTCTCCAGCACACCCTCCCCTCACTGAGCCCTCACAGGTCACCTCCTCTGTGCAGCCATTCCCGAGTCTGCAGGCAGAGGTGACCACCCCTCCTGCTATGTACCATGGGGCCCTGCACAGACACCTAGTAAAGTGCCTAAAACAGTTTCCTGCACTTTCTTTATATATTGTCTCCTTCTCCTAGACAACAAGCTTCCTGAGGTCAGAGGCATCACTTGTTTCAGCACTCTTGATAGGGCCTTACATACAATAGACACAGGACAAATTCTAAAAGGCTGGGTGGATGGATGGATGGATGGATGGATGAGTGGATGAGTGAGTGGGTGGGTGGGTGGATAGGCAGGTAAATAAATAAGATCCTGAACAAAAGCTTTAGTTATAAAATACATTTACTCTAAGGCTTGAGTCTGAAATGATCTTTCAGGGCATAAAATTCACAACCAGGCTGTCTTAGGATCCACCCTCTTAGTTAAAGTTCCCAGGAAGATCAGTGGCAATCATGACAACCATTCATCCTCTCCTACCAGAGGAGAATGTGGAAATGTCACTAAGGTCTGGGCACCTCTAACTTGCTACCACTTCCACCTTATAGTCATAGATGGATTAGGCCCCCACTTTCCATGTTGCAAAAGTGTTGCAGAAACTTACTTTTTTTAGAGGAAAGGGAGAAAGAGGGGGAAACATCGATGTGAGAAACATCTATTTGTAGCCTCCCTCATGTGCCCCAACCGGGGCTCGAACCCGCATCCTGGGCATGTTCCCTGACCGGAAATCGAACCTGACACCTTCTGGTGTACAGGATGATGCCCCAACCAACTGAGCCACACCAGCCAGGGCTGCAGAAACGGTTAAAATCTGCAGATATATCTCCAGTCACTTCTCCTTAGTGGGGATGGGAGAGCTGGAACAAAGGACATCTTTACAGCATAGCATTCCCTGTGTGACGAGTATCCCTCTTGGTTGCTCAGGGGGAAGTTCGGACAGGCAGAGGCAGGATGATCAAGTTCACCTCGTGAAACGTTCTTTCAATCCAGTACTGAGACGAATGCTCCCTGTGACGCCCCTCCCACTATTTTTCCTTTCTTTGGCCATTTCAAGTCATTTGGCCATTTAGCCTGCAGAGGGCCTCAAGTAGTCATGGTGCAGTGGTGACCAGGGTTGTCACCAGAATTGCAGGGGATCCCTGGGGGGCCAGCAGTGTGAGCCCTCTCCTCTCTGTCCCCTGGGCTCCAGGCCAAAGCTGAGAGGCGCAGTGGGAGTCTTCCTCAGACGCTTTCCCAAGTCCCCACTTGCTGGGGAGGCCAGGCCTGTGACCACTTCCCAATCAGAATGAAAAGCAGTAAGGAGCTACATTTCATTCTCTCTGCGTTTTCATTTGGTTTTTATCTCTGCATTTCAGCACTGAACGTGCCTGTTGACATTTCTTCAAGCTCACTCATTCTTTCTTTGGCTGTATCTAGTCTATTTGTAAGCCCATCTAAGACATTCCTTATTTCTGCTACTGTGTTTTTGTTTTAATTTCCGTTTGGTTCTTGCTTACAATTTCCGTCTCTCTGGTAACATTATCCATCGGTTCTTGCATGTTTTCCACTTTTTCCATTACAGCCGTCAGCATGTTAATCATAGGTATTTTAAATTTCTCGTTTGATAATTTCAGAATCACTGTCACATCTGAGGCTGGCGGTGAGCCTGGTTCTGCTCTGCGTCTCTGAGCTGTGTTTTGTCTGTTAGTGTGCTTTGCAGGGCTGCTGAAAGCTGGCCATGAGTGACTGGGTGTAAAGTGGTCGCTTCTGTGGGAGGCTTCTGCTGCAATAAGCTCCGATTCTCTCTATCGGCCAGTCTCTCCGATTGTAGGTGTGGCAGTTGCCCTGAGACCTCACTTATCTAATGGATCTAAGGAGAGTTGTTGGTTTTCTCCAAGCTCCTGGTATGTCAGATCAGAAGCAGGAAGTCCTCTCATCCTCCCATTTATTAAAATGTAACACACACAGGGCATGTGCACAATAAATGTAAATAAATGCATGTGCATAATTTTCTAAAAGACTCTAGAAGTATAGACACTAAAATATTAACAGTATTAATATTTATGAGCAGTTACAGTGTGCCAGATGTTGTTTCAAGATCTTTATAGTAGTTAATTATTATTACATAATTGTTATAATATAGTATTGCATAATTACTACTGATAATAATTGATTTATGTAATTTGCTTAAATAATTTAAGTAACTGTTTAAGTAAATAATTATTTAAAAAAGTAAATAGTTCATTTATTCCTCACAACAATCCTAGAGATAATTTGTTTTTATCATCATTTAAATTTTATAGATAAAGAAACTGAGGCACAAAGAGTCAAGTCATTCACCTCAGTAAGTATTTGAACTTAGGCAATGTGTTTGCAGTATCTATCAGCACACTTACTGAATAATAATAACAGTGTTATTTTGGGGGTGGGATTAGAAGAGAGAGCCACCTCTTTATGCTTTTCTGCAATGTCTGAATTTTCCACAATCAGCATATATTACTTCTGTAATAAAATAAGTAGAAAAAGATATTGCCTTTAAGAAAAACCAGTAGGTACAGCGGCCAGGGGAGGAAATCACAGTAAGCATTTCAAAGTCAAATTGAAACTGCTCTTAATATTGTCACATCTCTGCTTGTCTCCATAAAGGGCTGTGGTTCATATACTATATCTAGCAAAGACTTCAGACCAGTGTTTTGCAAACATTTTGACTAAGTTCCTTAGTAAAAAAATATATTTTACATCATGACCTAGCATACATATGTGTCCATGCAACCGAAATAAAGCAAATATCTTCTTTTTAAAGAAGTGGTCACAACCCGCTACAGCATGCTCACCACCCACTAGCCCCAGTTGAAAGGCTCTTAGACAGCTATAACAGAGCAATGGTTGGTGTGACTGATTGACAGTATGACTGCCACATATCTGCCATAGACCTTATCCATCCAATTCTCAGGTGGCCAATGTTCAAAACTGGAGAAAGCTCATGGCCTTTGAAGGTTCTGGTCTACCAGGCATCAGGCAACTGCTGGGAGCGAAGCCCACCAGCTCCTGGAACTGGTCAGTTTTATGTGTCAACGTGGCTGGGTCCCAGCACCCAGATATTTAATCAAAGATTATTCTAGATGTTTCTGTGAAGGTATTTTTAGATGAGAGTAACAGGTAAGTCAGCATATGTTTTAAAAATATATTCTTATTGATTTTTTATTATAAAAATATAATATTTTTATTAGGATGGGAGAGGGATGGAAAGTTAGAAACATCAATGAGAGAGAACCATCGATTCGCTGCCTCCTGCACACCTCCTACTGGGGATGTGCCCACAACCCAGGTACATGCCCTTGACCGGAATCGAACCTGGGACCCTTTCGTCCGCAGGCCGACGCTCTATCCACTGAGCCAAACCAGTTAAGGCAAGTCAGTACATTTTAACTAAAGCAATTAGCCTCCATAATTAAAGTGGGCCTCATCCAATCAGTTGAAGACTCAGAGTAAAGAACTGCCCCGGCTGGTGTGGTTCAGTTGGTTGGAGCATCATCTCATATACTGAAAGGTTTCAGGTTCAATTCTTGGTCAGAGCACATACCTAGATTGCAGGTTTGATCCCCAGTTTGGGTGTATGCAGAAGGCAACCAATTGATGTTCTCTCTTACATTGATGTCTCTCTCCTCTCCTCTCCTCTCCTCTCCTCTCCTCTCTCTCTCCCTTTCTTTCTCTCTCTTCCCCTCCTCTCCTCTCCTCTTCTCTTCTCTCCTCTCCTTCCATCTCCCTTCCCTTCTCTCTAAAATCAATGAGCATCTCCTTGGATGAAAATTTTTTTAAAAAACAGTAAAGAACTGACGTCCCCACTGAGGAAGAGGAGGAAATCCTGCTGGCAGACCACCTTCAGACTTGAACTGCACATCAGCTCTTCCCTAGGTCTCTAGCGGCCCAGCCCCCCTGCAGACAGTGGCTGGACTTGCCGGCCTCCATAATAATGTGAGCTAATTCCGTAAAATAAATCTTTCTCTCTACATATGCACATCACATTGGCTGTGTTTTGCTGGAGAACCTGACTAATAAAGTGACTAAGTTCCAAAAGATGATGACTTCTGTCTTACTAGCTTCCTCTTGCAGCTGCCTTCTCTGCTTGCATGCTTTGGCAGAGAGCTGCCACGCTGGGAAGACCTGTCGGCCTGTAACTGAGGGCTTCCAACAGCCGGTGCAGAAGTGAGACCATCCGCCCAATGACCCAGGAGGCAATGAATCCTCTGACAACCATGACGGGGAGCTGGGGAGCACCTCCTTCCCCAGTCAAAACTGAGAGGTGACCACAGCCCTAGCTGGCACCTTGACCACAGAGCTTGTGAGAGATCCTGAAGCAGAAGCTCAGCCAAGCTGTGCCTGGAGTTTCTTCCATTGACACATGGCATGATGAGGTGAGCCTCTGGGAGGTGATTAAGTCACGAGGGTGGAGCTCTCATAAATGCAACCAATGTCCTTAGGAGAAGAGGCAAGAGAGCTCTCTTGTCCCAACTGCCATGTGAGCATACACAGAGGAGTCGGCTGGCTGCACCTGGGAGGAGAGCTCTCGACAAAACCTGACCCAGCTGACACCCCGATCTCAGACTTCCAGCCTCCAGAACTGTGAGAAATTAGTATTTGTTGTTTAAGATACCCAGTCTATGGCAATGTGTTATAGCAGTGGTTCTCAACCTTCCTAATGCCGCGACCCTTTAATACAGTTCCTCATGTTGTGTGACCCCCAATTTCATTGTTACAAATTGAACATAATTCAAGCGTAGTGATTAATCACAAAAACAATATGTAATTATATATGTGTTTTCCGATGGTCTTAGGCGACCCCTGTAAAAGGGTCGTTCAACCCCCAAAGGGGTCGTGACCCACAGGTTGAGAACCGCTGTGTTATAGCAACCTGCACTAAGATCCCTAACGATTTAGGCACCGTTCTTATTCTAATCTAATCAATAAAGGAACAGTCACAGAAACATTATTACCAGATAAAATAGTGAATGCCCAGTTAAATTTTGATTTGAGACAAGCAATTAAATGATTATTTTAATATATAATGTCCCAAATATTGCATAGGACATACTTTTCTAAACAAGGTAAAAAAAATTATTAGATGTTTATCTCAAATTTAAAGTTAACTGGGTGTCCTATATTTTTATTTGCTAAACTTGGAAACTGTACACAGAAAGGGTGGGTACATTGGCCAAAGTCAAACAGCTGGTAAGTAGTAGCAGCTGCTGATAGAAAGCCAGGCAGCTGACTCGCGCTCACACTTGCACCTCATGGGTCTCTGCAAGGGCTACTGAGATAGTCCACATAAATGGCACAGCTGGGCCTACCACCCAATAAGAATTCAAATGGGTAAACAGAGCATGCCGGGCTCTGGCAAGAGTCCTCTTCCTGGCTTGCAGGTGGCCATTTACTTAGGAAGGTTGAGAACCACTGCTATAACACATTGCCATAGACTGGGTATCTTAAACAACAAATACTAATTTCTCACAGTTCTGGAGGCTGGAAGTCTGAGATCGGGGTGTCAGCTGGGTCAGGTTTTGGCAAGAGCTCTCCTCACATGGTGGAGAGAGAGAGAGGACTAGCTCTCTTCCTCTCTTCCTCTTTCTAAGGACACTAAGAGCATCATGGGGGCTCCACCCTCTTGACTTAATCACCTCCCAAAGACACCACCTCCTACTACTATCTTCTTGGGGGTTAGGGTTTCAACGTATGAATCTGGGGGGGGACACATGCAGTCCATAAAATTAATGGAAAGAAGCCAGTCACAAAAGGCTTCATAGTGTATAATTCTATTTATATGAAATGTCCTGAATAGGCAAATCCATAGAGAAACAAAACAAATTAATAGTTTCCATGGACTGAAATAGAGAATTACTGCCTAATGAGTTTGTTTGATAAAAATATTTTTAAAGTAAATATGTGATCTTTGCACAACTGGTGAATTGTGCAACTAAAGCCACTGAGCTGCACACTTTAAAGGATAAAATTTTATGGTATGTGAATTACACCTCAATAAAAAATGATTTACCGAAACTCAATCTTCTGAGGCCTATCCTGGGCCCACTTACTCTTTCTTGGAAGATACCCTCCCCTCCTCTTTTACCTAAAAATAAAGCTTATCTCGCATCAGCTCCCTCAAATGTCCTCCCTTCGCCTTCAACCCATCCCCGGGGTCGCTCAGTCTCTTCCTGGCTGCAAAAGAACGTCCAGGCCATCCCCAGGCAGCCACATGCACCTCTGCACTTGAAGCCAATCACTCCTTCCTGGTCAGGAACCACAGCCCCACTCCCTACTGGTCCTGCCCTCCCACAGGCCTTCCTCTCACTACACACACGGTCTTGTCAAAAGCAAATGGACTTACAAACTCACCAGGGCCTCCCCTGTGCCTGCCTTTGACCACCCACTGTGCTGCTGAGCAACCTGACCTGAAACCCACCCTGTATGATGTCTCCCCCTCCCAGAGTTCCCTTGCCCGCTTTCCCTTCTGGGTGGTGATCCACACCTCAGTCCCCTGGAAAGTCTCCTGCTGTGAGGGACTTTCTCCTCTCCAGCAACTGTCAAAATGCTGCCCAAATAAAGTTGATTGTGTGCTACTGCCATCTAGTGGCCATTGTCCTTTATGAGCCTTGATATCTTTATGGACATGGTCATACGGGTTATAATCCACTACATGACAGAAAAATATTAGGAGGGATAAAAACCATATTGGAGTGGGTTGAAGTGTAAGTTGCAGTATCCAAAATATATAAACAACTCTTCCAAATCAAAAGAAAAGACATATTCCCACAGAAAAATGGGTAAAGATTATTGATAGAAAGTTCGTTCACAAAAGAAACCCTATAAAAGACCAGTCGCCATCTGAAAAGCTCTATCCACTAACACTCAGACAAAGGCAAGTGAAAATTATGAGATCCCATTTTAACCTCTGTGATTGGCAAACTTTTAATATTTGATATCAATGTTGGTGAAGTCGTGGGGAAACCGGTATGCATCTATTTGGCTAATGGGAGTGTAAAATGGACAATCTTTTTCAAGGATGATTTGACAATATCTATAATAATATTAAATATGTTAAATGTTTCACCGTCCACTGTCTACCACAGAGAAACATTAACACTCCTGCAAGCAGGCACGTACAAGACGCTCCCTGAAGCTTTGTTTATTGTCCATAAAAACTGGAAATAACAGACAAATGGGAAGATATGCCATGAAATATATAACAGTGTAGTAATTAGAAAGCCATACTGGGGAGCCAAATGCCTGATTTTATATCCTGACTTCATCACTTACTGAGCACATAACCTTAGGCAAGTCATTTATTCTCTTTCTGCCTCAGTTTCCTCATTAAAATGGAGATAATACCTACTTCCCAAGGTCATTGAAAGGCCTAAACAAGTAACTACATGTAAAACAATTAGAATCGTGCTTGAGACATATTTAGCACATAGTAAATATTACCAAATTATTATTATTTGTATCAGCAGTTAAATAATGTAAGTTTATAGGAACAAATATAATTTATATATACTAACATAGACCTTTGAAACACAGAGGGGAAAAAGGAACAGTTGCTGATAGTGATTTCATATAGTTAAAACACACAAAGGCACACATGCCTGCACACAGATAATAGACATTATCTCCAGGACGTACACATGTGTAAAGATATAGAAAAGGGGCTGGACGGAAACCAAAGAACAGATAAACCTTGGTTCCCTCTGGTCAAGGGAGGGGACCAGGATGGGGAGAATTGTCAAATGGGCTTTAGCCATATCTCTATTTAATAATATATTCCTCTGTGATGTATATAAAGTTCATTTTTTATTAAATCTTTATTGTTCAGATTATTACAGTTGTTCCTCTTTTTCCCCATAGCTCCCCTCTACCTGGTTCCCACCCAACCCTCTGCCCTTACCTCCCTCCCCCGCTGTCCTCATCAATAGGCATACGATTTTTGTCCAGTCTCTTCCCGCACCCCCCACAGCCCTTTCCCCCCCAGAATTGTCAGTCCACTCCCTTTCTATGCCCCTGATTCTATTATAACCACCAGTTTATTTTGTTCATCAGATTTTTATTCACTTGATATTTAGCTTCACTTGTTGATATGTATTTGTTATTCATAATTTTTATCTTTACCTTTTTCTTCTTCCTCTTCTTAAAGGATACTTTTCAGCATTTCATATAATACTGGTTTGGTGGTGATGAATTCCTCTAGCTTTTTCTTATCTGTGAAGCTCTTTATCTGACCTTCAATTCTGAATGAGAGCTTTGCTGGGTAAAGTAATCTTGGTTGTAGGTTCTTGGCATTCATCACTTTG
>NW_006292443.1:167093-173354 GCF_000327345.1 Myotis davidii
TTGGATCTCTAAGGAGGTGCTAATTTAGCCTCTGCCTGAGGCTACCCAGCAGGAGCTATGGAGAGATCTGCAGATTCCTCTTCTTTATTTGGGATTTGGAGGTGCCCAGATGAGGCCCAGCTGTGAAGCAATGCAAATTGCTGTGGGGCCTTGGGCCTTCTTTTGGAAGTTCTGGGTCTGTCTGACCCAGCTGCAGTTTGTTAGGTAATTTCAGATTACAAAGGGCCAGGTCTTTCATATGCAAAAGCCTTTGCACACAGCTTGAGTGGGGTGGGGTCTCAGGGGATCAACAGGGCAGAACAAGCAGCTATGGCTGTTCCTCAGTCCTACCCTAAGAGGCCCCACGTCTCAGTGTCTCGGTAATCGCTGCAAGCACCTCTGAGAGAAAGCCACCCTTGAGTTCCATCCAATGCCAGACAGTCCAGTTTCTCTCCGTATGAGTCTGGGTCCCCAGAGACTCGCCCAGAACTGGAGTTCAAAGCAGTCGGGAGCTTGTGTCTCCCTCCCAATTGAAAAAGACAACCGCATCCTCAGATGCCAGCCCTTTCCACACGGCCCTCCGTACCTCTGCAGTTTACTTCTGCACCTCCTCTGAGTCTCAGTGTGCTTTTCTCTTTCCTTCTAGTTGTAGAATTTCCACTCAGCCAGCCTTCCTGTGGTTCTGGGTGATGTCCGTTTTGTCTTTTAGTTGTAGTTTTGAAGTGGTTGTTCGAGGCAGCAATTTCAGGTGTTTACCTATGCCACCATCTTGGTTTCTCCTAAAGTTCATTTTTTAAAACAGTGAGTGGCAGATGAAGAAACATAGATATGTGGATAAGTCTCTAGAAAAGTTTGCTAAGAAAAGGAGTAGAAAATAGTACAATCTGGAGAGGATTGTGGGGTCAAGCGAGGATTTTGTGAGTTTTATTGTTGCTGTTGTTTTATAATGTTTTATCATGGAGATGCTAAAGGACCTTCGTATACTGACAGAAATGGTCTAGTGGTGGCAGGAGTGGGAAGTGATGGTATTCAGGGTATAGTTAGCAGATGGCCATAGGCAGATTAGGGACCTTCCTTCTGCTGTGAGGGGTAGGGAGGGGAAGACAATACCAGTGAGGGAAGATGACAAATTTGGTGGTGAGAAGATAAATGAAACCCCTCCATAATCACATCTAATAAAATATAAACACTGTCCAAGTCACAAAATACCAAACGCCTCCCTCTCCCTAACAGTGTGAGTGCCTCTACTTCTTTACCAATCACAGCTTTGACTCCTCAGTCTAATCTGCCCTTCCATAGATAAGGTTTCTTGAGATACTTAGTCATAGAATTTTCCCCACTCTATGGCAGCACCAGTCCAGAGGGAATCCTTACTTCCTTGGACCCTGCCCAAAATTACCACACCAAAGCTCAGATCCCTGTGTCATACTCTCCTTCAGCGATGGCCATGGTTCCACAAGTATGTGTTCTCCCTCAATGCAACAAGTTATAAACCCAACTCACTAAACTACAGGTGTGGTCCTAGTGGGGACCAGATGAAAGGCATTGACAGTCTGCACAAGTAAGAATTGAATCAAGAGTATCTTTTTAAAACAATAATGAAAACATAGAGACCTCATTAAAGTCAGAAATCAAACAGGGAACCCTCATACTACCACCACCTTCTGACATGTTTCTAGAAGGTCTAGCCAATGTAATCAGACAAAGAAGAGAAATAATAAATAAAGGCATTGGAGAAAAGACATAAAAGTAACATTAGGGCCCTGGCCGGTGTGACTCAGTTGGCTGAGCTTTGTCCCATGCATCCAGAGGTCACAGTTTGGATTCCAGGTGAGGGGACATGCTCAGGTTGCAAGCTCAATCCCCAGTAAGGGTGGGGAGGGGGGTATTTCAAAAGGCAGCTGATCCTCGTTTCTCTTTCTCCCTCTCCCATCCTCTCTCTCATCAATAAGAATATATTTTAAAACAATAAAAATAAAAATCTCGGAGAATGTGCGCTCTCCCTGACACAGCCTCATTTCCTGTGTGAGGGGCTGTGATGACACAGCCACGCACTCAGCGCGGACCCGCGGGCACCAGCCTGTTCCCGTTCGGGCCTCAATCCCGTGTGCCCAGGAGCCGAGGTGCCGGAGGACCGGCTGCCGCCCACAGCGTCCACACGAGGCCCCTTCCCTCCAAGGGGTCACAGATTGGATAGGGTGCAGGCCGGGCTGAGGGACACACAGCTCCATGCATGAATTTTGTGCACCGGGCCACTAGTTAATTAACATAAAACTCAAGAGTCAGCCAGAATGTAAACTTCAAAATATAATGGGGAAATTTCCCATTCAAAATAGCAACAAAACATCTGGGAATAAATGTAACAAAAAAATTTCAGAAAAATAGAACAAAGGGCCTGAAAAGAGGGGATATAATATAAAGTTAGGAAGGATGCCTGATTATCTTAAAAAATATGTATTTTAATTCAGTATATAAATTTAATATAATGTGGTAAAAATCACATCAGGTTTCTGTAGTTGAAAATAACTTTCATGGAAATTGCAAGTGAGTAATGACAAAATGAAGAAAAGTGAAGATATTAAAAAATTACAGCTCATTGGTTGAGCATTGACCTATGAACTAGGAGGTCAGGGTTCAACTCCTGGTCAGAGTACATGCCTGGGTTGCAGGCTCAATCCCCAGTGTGGGTGTGCAGGAGGCAGCCAATCAATGATTCTCTCTCATCATTGATGTTTCTATCTCTCTCCCCCTCAACCTTCCTCTCTGAGATCAATACAAATATACATATATTTAAAAAACTTACAGTAACTAAAGTGGCATTGAAATATTGTGACATTAGTAAGGCAGATCAGTGGAACAAAGCAGGAAGCCCAAACACATCCAGACATATATACAAAGTTGAGTATATAAGAACTACTGGTAAGTGAAGAAACATTAATTATTTAGTAATTGCCATTAGGACAACTAGCTAACTATCTGAAAAATCGTTATACCGTACTTCAAGTTATAAATAAAAATTAATTGCCAGATTTAAATATAAACCCAAAAAATGTAGAAGAAAATGTACGTAAATGATAACTTGAAAGGCAAAAAACAAGTCAGAAAACATGAATTGACTAGTGTGAAATTTAAATTTGGATGTCAAAAAATAAAAGCCATACAAAAATTAGAGACAAACTAGGAAAAAAATGTGTAACAAGTGTCTTTAAAGTGACATTTTGATACATAATTTTTATGAATCAATGTTTAAAATATGAATACATTAATAGGAAGTGGGCAAAAAAGGAGGATGTCACTTGTCACCTATACACTTGGGAAATATCTATAAGAACTATAACACCTAGTGAAGTCAGGGATGTTAAAAAAGAAGTATTTTCATTCATTTTTGGTGGAAGTATAAAGAATGAAAGAAACAACATGACCAAATGCTATCAGTGGTTATTTCTAGATTATACATTCTTTCTTTCTTTAAAAAAAAATGCTGATCATATGTCAGGAATGTAGGAACCAATATGGCAGCATAGGTAAATGCTGGTACTCACCACCTCCCACAATCACAACAAAATTATAACTAAAATACAGAACAACAATCATTCAGTACCACCTGAAAGCTGGCTAAATGACGTCCTACAACTAGAGAAGTAAAGAAGAAAGCACACGATGACTAGTAAGGGGCGGGGGTGCAGGGGTATGATAGGCTGTTCCAACACCCACATGTGGTGTTTTCTTCAATTGGGAGGGATATCTTTGCTGCAGAGGCCTCCCATGAGGAGCAAGGGGTCCCAACCCACACTAGATCTCCAGCCCAGGGTTCCAGAGCTGAAAAGAGAAGTCCCCATAACTTCAGGTGGTAAAAACCAGCAAGGATTGTGGCTGAGTAACACAGAGGCTGCTGGAGACCCAGGCAGTTCCTCTTAAAGGGCAGGCACACAAATTAACATAGACTCACTCCCTCTAAGCTCCAGAAATGGGGAAATGGCATGGGGGGGGGGATCTAGGGACATACAGGGAGGAACTAGATTGTCTGGCATCAGAGCAAGAACTTGGGGGTGGTTTTCTACCAGATAGGGATGCTCACAGGGGTCACTGTTCCTCTGCTGAGATCTCTGTCGCAGAGCTGACCGGCAGCCATATCTGAGTTTCCATCAGCCTGATTCACACTGTTCATTCCACGCTGGTGATTCCCTGAGACTCCACCCCATCCAATTTGCAACTTCTCCCAAGCTGTTTGTAGCTGCTTTTCCATATGAATGGCCTATCCGAGCCCAGGCTTCAAACTTTCCTAAAATCTCTCAAACAAGCAGCAGCTGTCCTCAGCATGCCCCATACCTATCAATAAGAGGTCCAAGACAGCTTGGCCTCGTCTGGTCACCTCCAAGCCCAATACAAGTAGCAACCATCTGCAGATCACTCTGTAGTTACTGCCAGGTGGTCCCAGGCAGTGACTGACTTTGCACCTCCCAGAGGCTCCAGAGCTAGGGCACCTGGTGAACAGCTTCAGACCATACCAGATTACAACTCTACACATCCATAAGTGACACAGTCAAGGGGCAGACTCAGTGAGCACCAAAGCCACACTGAAGCAAGTCCTGCTCCATAGAGGCATCTCAGCTCTCCCACTGTAGTTGCAGCCAGTCCTCACATCCAATTGGCCTGAAGGTAAATCGCTCCCAGTGACACCAACAACAATCAAGGCTCAACTACAACAGGACAGTGCACACAGGGACACACCTAGAGTGCCCAGCTCAGGTGACTGAGGAGGCTGAGCCACTGGGCCCTACAGGACACCTACTACACAAGGCCATTCTACCAATTTTGGGAGACATAGCAGCTCAGCCTAATACATAAAACAAATACAGGGAAGCAGTCAAAATGTGGAGACAAAGAAACATGTCACAAATAAAATAACAGAAGAGCCAAAACTGGTTTAGCTCAGTGGATGGAGCGTCGGCCTGCGGCATGAGGGATCCCAGATTCGATTAAAAAAGGCAAAAAAAAGAAAGAAAGGAAGAAAGGAAGAAAGGAAGAAAGGAAGAAAGAAAGAAAGAAAGAAAGGAAGAAAGAAAGAAAGAAAGAAAGAAAGAAAGAAAGAAAGAAAGAAAGAAGAAATCTCCAAGGGGAAAAAAACTAAATGAAAGGGAACCAAGCAAATTACTAGATACAGACTTCAAAAAATGGTTATAATGTTGCTCAAGGATCTTAATGAGAACTTCAAAGGACTTAGTGAAACTTCCAAGGATCTTAGTGAGAATGTCAAAGACATGAAAAAGGACCAGTCAGAAATTAAGCATACACTACCTGAAATAAAGAATAATTTACAGGGGTTCAACAGTAGAGTAGAGGATTCTGAGAATCAAGTAAATGATTTGGAATATGAGGAAGCAAAACAGATAAATCAGACTTCATCAACATGAAAAACTTTTGTGTATCAAAGGACACTCTCAGGAAAGTGAAAAGAGAACCCACAGAATAGGAGAAGGTATTTGCAGATCGTGTATCTGAGAAGGGGCTAGTATCCACAGCACATCAAGAACTCCTACAACTCAACAAGAAACAAATAACTGAATTTTTAAAATTCACAAGGGACTTGAATAGATTTTTTTTCCAAATAAGATATACAGTTGCCAACAAGCACATAGATGCTCAACATCACCACAATGAGATACCACTTCACACTCACTAGGATGGTTATAATTTTTAAAAGGGGAGAGTAACCAGTGTTGTGGAGGATGTGCAGAAATTGGAACCCTTATACAATGTTGGGGGTATATGTAAAATTGTGGAAAACAGTTTGGTAGGTCCTCAAAAAGCTAAATTTAGAATTGCCATATGATCTAGCAATTCCCTTCCTATATAGCTAAGTGAACTGAAAACATATGTTTAAACAAAACTTTAAAAAGAATGTTAATAGCCAAATATTATTCATATTAGCTAAAGAGTGAAACAAACTAGTGAATGGTAAATAAATTGCTACATACAAACAATGACATATTGTTCAGTGATTAAAAAATAAAAAAGGGGGAGAAACTAAGATGGCGGCATAGGGGAACACCGAGATTGCTGCCTCCTACAACAACTTCAGAAACGCAACAAAAGGACAGGACGGTCAACATCCAGAACTACAGGAAGGCTGGCGGAGTGGAAATTCTACAACTAGAAGGAAAGAGAAAAGCACATTGAGACCCAGAAAAGCTGCGGAAGTAAAGTGCAGAGGTACGGAGGCTTGAGCGCGCGGGGAAAGGGGCTGGCACCTGAGGACGCAGCTGTCTTTTTGTATCAGGA
>NW_006292443.1:175127-182049 GCF_000327345.1 Myotis davidii
GCAGAGGCGGGGGGGGGGGGGGAGGGAAGGGGGGGGGGGGGGGGTAGAGGGTAACGTGGGGAGAAGGACACATATGTAATATCTTAATCAATAAAAAATATATTAAAAAAATAAAATAAAATAAAAAAGGACTGATCACTACAATGTGAATGAGACTTGAAAACACTACCCTAAATGAAAGAAGCCAGACACAAAAGGCCACACATTGTATGATTCCATTTATGCAAAATGTCCAGAACAGGCAAGTCCATGGAGACAGAAAGTAGATTGGTGGTTGCCAAAGGAGGATGGGGGTAGGGGGTAGGGGATGAGAGGATAATGGGAAATGATTGCTTACTGGATATGGAATTTCGCTTTGGAGTAATAAAAATATTCTGGAATTAGTCAGTAGTGATGGTTGCACAACATTGTGAATGTACTAGCCACTGAACTGTAGACTAAAATGGTTAAAATAAGAATTTTATGTTATGTAAATTTTATCTCAATTAAAAGAAAGAAAGAAAGAAAAAGAAAGAAAGAAAGAAAGAAAGAAAGAAAGAAAGAAAGAAAGAAAGAAAGAAAGAAAGAAAGAAAGAAAGAAAGAAAGAAAGAAAGAAAGAAAGAAAGAAAGAAAGAAAGAAAGAAAGAAAGAAAGAAAGAAAGAAAGAAAGAAAGAAAGAAAGAAAAAAAGAAAAAGGAAGGAAAGAAGGAAGGGAGGGAGGGAGGGAGGGAGGAAGGAAGGAAGGAAGGAAGGAAGGGAGTGAAGCCAGGGACAGCATAGCTTTCTTTCAGGGACTTTAGAGGAAATGGGGGAAGGAATCTTAAACATTAAGGCCCAGCCTGACAGCCCCAGGTTAGGTGACTGAGCAGTTAGCCTAGCGAGTGATTGTAGAGCCAGGAAGACAAGCTGGGCTTCCTGACTCCTTGCCCAGAGTGCTTTCTGCCAGAGAGCGGCCTTGGAATCAGACCCAGGCAAGCCGTCTGTAAGGTCCTGAAAGCAAACCAAGCCACCTACGACCAGGTCTTCCCCTTCAAGGCATTCTTGGAGTGCAGCTCTCGGCCTACCCCACCAACCAACCAAATCCAAGTGTCCATCAGCCCACCTGCCAGTCAATGCTGTTACTGATGGCCTCTTAATTATTTCCTTGTTGTTCTTGGTTTACATCAAGTAGAAAAATCACACTGTCATCACATTGCTCTAATCTTAGAAAAGCATGTCATTCATACTCTCAGAGTTGGCCTCTGTCCAGTGATATCTGAAGACATCTCTTGAATTAAAAAAAAAAAATGATGGACAGAATATCGAAGTTTAGGGCACATTCATAAAGACAGATCAACAGTCCCTTTTATAAATGGCTTCAAAAAGTACATTGCAAAAAAGAAAACAAGAAAGGTAGGCACAGAATTTTTTTTTTTGCAACAGTGAATTTTTGAAGACAAAACAAGAAAAGAATAGTTGATATAGAGAGCAATTCAGTACCTCACAGTGATTAAGAGGCTCTTTAGTCACATAGACCTGGGTTCAAATCCTGCCTCTGGCTTTTAATTAGCAAGTTGCTTTATAAGTTTGTTTTTTTGTTTGTTTTTACCTTCAAATATTTTTGCAAAATAAGAATAGCAGTAGTACCTACTCAGTATAGTTGTCTTAGCATTAGCAACATAGCACATATAAACTATTTGTCACAGGGCTACCCCTTAGAACAGGGGTCCTCAAACTTTTTAAACAGGGGGCCAGTTCACTGTCCCTCAGACCATTGCAGGGCTGGACTATAGTTTAAAAAAACACTATGAACAAATTCCTATGCACACTGCACATATCTTATTTTGAAGTAAAAAAAGAAAACGGGAACAAATACAATATTTGTATTTGCATGTGGCCCGCGGGCCGTAGTTTGAGGACCCCTGCCTTAGAACATATGAAGTTTAATAGAATATGAAATATTTTGCCCACAAAACTAAACTATATCTTTAAATTCACTATATGTGACCTTGGAACTGAACTAAAGAATGATGTGTTGCAAGAGCTATGAGACTGAGTCAGGAAACCGTGGTTCAAATCCTAGTTTGTGTACTTACTAAATAGCAAGGCCTCGGGACCCTCGGTAAATATCACTAAGACTCTGTGTCCTTCTGCAGCGGGAAGGCCGGGGAGGGTTAAATAAATAAAATGACTTGTCCAAGAAAAAAAAAAAAAGACTCTGTGTCCTTATTTACAAAGGGAATCATGACTACATCAGACGGTGCTGGGGCAAGTTTTAAAGTGATTATTTCTATACATTCTAAAATACAGGATCTAGATGTAATGCTATATAAATAACAAGGTTTTACTGGTATAGGACTGCAGTGGGACTAGGCAGCGAGGGGCCTCCATTCCAGTCCTGGGACTGTCACCTGAGTTCCATGGGATGAAGTGCTATCTTTCGGGACATCACTTTCTCCACCTCTAGAAATGGGGTGATTAACCAGAAGGCCTCCTTCAAGCTCTCACATTTGGTGACAGTATACATTGGACTCCATGGCCAGTTCTGACTCTCCCTTCTCTCTCAAGGAAGTAGAAAGTGCCACTGACACCAAAGGGTCCACAGGAATACCGGGCTGTCTTTTCCAAAGTAGAAAAACGCCTGGCCCTGTCCAGATGTCCATGGGCCAGGAGCTCATGAACTTGCAACATTCAAGAGGTCATGACCGGATGTTGTCACTCAAAATTCATTGACAGCAATTATCCTCTCCACCTCTGAGCTACAAGGGAAATGATGATCAGCTGGTGGGATTTTCTTCTACTCAAGCCTTAGTCCCCAGGTGGAGGTGGTGGGGTCTATTGCATCCCAATCATAACCCTTCTTTCTTCCTCCCATAATTCATCGCGGGTCTATTAATTGAGCAACAACTTTCCAATATCAATGACTCATTAAAATTTAACTAATTATAGGAATATTATTCAGCCTTAAAAATGAAATCCTGTCACATGCTACACGGATGAACATTGAGGACATTATGCTGGTGAACTAAGCGAGTCACAAAAAGATAAACACTGTGTGAGTCCAATTATATGCAGTACTTAGTCAAATTCATAGAGACAGAAAGTAGAATGATGGCTGGGAGAGGTGTATGCCAACATGTTGTTTAATGGGCAAAGAGTTTCTGTTTTGCAAGATGAAAAAGCTCTGGAGATGGGTTGCACGTCAATATGAATGCATTTCACACCACTCAACTGTACGCTTAAAAATGATTAAGATGCTAAATTTTATGTTATGGGTATGTCACCACATAAGAGTTTTTTAACTAATTATCTGATTACTTCAATAATCATTTGGGAAATCAAGAGCAACCAATAATTATCAATTATCACCATTTCCTTCTCCTCCCAAGCATCCCTCTCCCTTTGAACCCAGATGGGTCATAGTTTTGGGGGGGATCCTGAGCACGTTTGTTCACATTTGCACCTCCTCTTTTGAAACAATGTGTCCTCTAAAGTATTAAATCAATACTCTTGTTCTAGGCTCCCAGCCAAGTCTCTACCACACATTGTGCTAACTAGATGTTCTTTTTGTTGGACAGGCTAGTGCTAGCCTACTATCAAACAAGCATCTCTAGGGACAGTTTGTGAAGCAGTCATTCACAGAAGGTATGGATGCCTTCAATCACTGGGATTTCTCCCTAGCTAAGATTAACACAGGGCAGGAATTTCGAATGAGAGAGAGGAAGGCAAAGGGGAAGGGAGTGATTTCAGAATTTGTTCCTTTGGGAGGAAGAAATATCTAGAAAAAGCATCACGATCAGGGTGGGGTAGGGGTAGCATTGAACAGTACGAGGGCAGCAGAGTCACCGGGCAGCCAGTGTTGGGAGATAATATGGGGAAAGGGGATGGGGACACAGAATGGAAAGGAATATAAGAAAGCATTTTACAGAGCTGGTGATTTGGTCAAGTTCAGCAGTACTCTTGTGTAGTTCACAGACTGGCACCTGCCTTGGAACGTGGAGAATCACCCCCCTGCTACTCTAGTCTACACAGGTTGTTTGCTGCTGGGAGAAGAGCCTGGGAGCTCCTTTGGACGGGATGCTCATGATCTAATTTCCTTGGTGGAATAGCTGGTCCTGGCTAAGTTGTGTCTGATGCAATGGAGGGAATTCCTAAGAGGAATGGGAGGAGGCTGAGGGACCCCAGGGCACTGGCAAGGGAGATTTGGCCAGCAGTGCTGACCTTCTGCTCTCTGTCCCAAGGGGCTCGAGTCCTTCACAGGTGGTCATCAACCTGACCTCACTGTATCCCGAGGTGGATTCCCCAAGGTCAAAAAGAAAAAAGACAGTAATGAGATAGGAGCTTCTCTTATTTGCATTCACAACACTGGCTCTTGCCCTTCACCAAACCTAGCAGCCCAGCCCTAGCCACGCCCAGTGCTTCCTAGTGCTGACCTGCTGACACCTGCAAATGCAAGCTCAGATGCTTTTCCTGGTCTCCCACAAGCCATGCTGCATCTGGGCTAAGGAAGCCTGTTCCCTCCCTTCCCAACGCCTTGCTAAAGGAATAGGAGAACCCCTAGTGCAACAGGTGGACAAAGTCATTTCTGTGACCAGGCATTAAGAACACCCACAAACAAAGATTCAGGGAGAAGGAGGGGGGGCGGAAATTGGGGCCTCAATCCACTTGCTCAGTTCCCCACCTCTCTGTGCTAGGGCTCCAGATAGGCATGCACTGAGGTGCTGGCCATCACCCTGCTCATTAGCTGAAAACTAAGTAATGGCCACTTGTTCAGTCAAATTGGCGGGTCCAACTATGCTTTTGGAAATCACTACACACACACACACACACACACACACACACACACCTTTGTTCTCTTGTATAAACGTGAAATATTCAAACACTGTAAGTACTGATCCTGGTAAATACTGCCGGCCATGAATAAAACAAATCCCATAGGAACAACCCTTATGTGATAAGGCAAGATTGAAAATGAAAATTAAAAAAATAAAATAAAATTCAGGGAAGGCTGCAGAAGACCAAGCCAGAACCACCCTCTGGTACAAACATGGGTTTGCAGAGGCTAAAACTGCCTGGAGTTTTGGCTAGGTATTTTCTCTTCAAATCTCTCTCTATCATATACCCTAGGCTTACAATTTAGAACTTCAGTTAAATTTGGAGTGTGTTCAGACTCGTAGCTCTGATGATCAAATATCTAAGATTCTAAATGAACAGAACAAGAGATGTTATTCAACCCAGTGAAACTTTGCCTTTCAAAATTTAATTTTAATTCACTGACATCATTATCAAGATGGCCACTTTTAATCTCCGTCCCCTGAACTGCTATTTAAAAAAAAAAATGATCTCTTCCTTATCTCAAGGCATTTTTCTCCTCTCTTTAGGTCATTAGGATCACCAGCAAGCACAATGTGTTGAAGGCAAGAATACCCACAGAACCATGATGCTATATGATCATGGTTTGCCCCCACCCATTGTATTCACATAGGGAGTATTTCACACTCACTCAGCTTTCACTATTAGAAACTCCACTTCAGCCCTGGCTGGTGGCCAGTTGGTTGGGTGTTGTCTCATTCACCAAAAGGTTTCAGGTCGATTCCCAGTCAGAGCACATGCCCGGACTGTGGGCTGATCTCCAGTAGGGGGCGTGCAGGAGGCAATCAATGTTTTGCTCCTATTGATGTTTCTCTCTCTCACACACACACAAAATCAATATCTTTTTTAAAGAAAAACTTTACTTCAATTGTCAAAGTCTGTGTAATGACTTGGTAAAAAGTGAGTTTTTTGGATTAAGTTCTTCTGGTTGACTCACAGTGAAATAAGGATATCAAGTACTCCCTATAGGAATAGATCAGAGGACAGGGTTGTGGAAAGAGGAATCAATTAAGTAATTAGTTGCCCTATCTTTTTAAAATGACAGCAAATGGTTTCTCTTTTCTAGAATTGGCCCTATAAAAGTGAAGAGCTAAAAAAAAAAAATTTAAAGGAGCAGATAATAATTTAAATAATATTCTCTAACTTTGACAGTATTTAAATGTGAAAGTACTCATTAAAGTTGGGTACATGTTGTTTTACTAAATTGTAAAAAATTCAATATAGTTGTAGAATTTCAAATGCAACATTATGCGCTCAGACTATAATAAAAGTGAAGGGCTGCCACACTCCATGCTACATCAGGAAACAGTAACATATTTGGGCCATTATCACCAACTATTAATTGTTTTCTAATGTGTTCATTGTCAGCACACACCCTGAATGTTGAGCCAAAGAAATGACTGTGGAATCACTCAGTGAATATGTAGAGACCACCCCCAACTACTTAGAAGCCCTTAGGAAAAAATTGCCTTGAACTTTTTATATAGCTAACCTTCCCCCAGCCGCACAAGGCAAGGTACATAATAGATAATCAATAAATAATCAATCATTGACTCATTTCTCGTCTTCACCAATGGGCCTGGGAGAGAAACAGCAAACAAGTGTTAAAACATTTCACACTGTAATTCATCAGTTGAGAAATTACGGTTTGTGTGTATGTGTGGGGGGGAGGGGAGGCACAAGTATGAGGGTCACACTGATAAAAAAAAAAAAACTGGTGTGAGAAGATGACTTCACTTAAAATACAAACTGTTAATTTTTGCCAGAGGTGACAAACATTTTCTAAATCAAGGTTTACTATATTGGTTCTCTTTGTTTCCCCATTAACACAGTATAGGGGGTCCAATCCATCTTTGACAATCTATTCAAACTGTGAAGGTGTTTTCCCTTTTCTTTTCACCCTTTGAACATAATTCACTTAGTCCCCTTCTCCAAAGCGCCTCCCAAATAGGGCGGGGGGGCGAGGGGGGGGGCTCTGGGAAGCCCTTGCTGAGAGACTTAGCGGAACTTTGCTCTGCATATGGGCTATTTAGGAGCGTCAGGGTTTCCTCGGGTGACTCCATCGCCTCCCTGGTTCTTCTCACTTTGCAG
>NW_006292443.1:185286-185710 GCF_000327345.1 Myotis davidii
TCTGAAAAGGGGGGGACACCAGGCCACAGCTGCAGCAGGGAGCCGCCCGGGAGGGTGTAAGAAGAATGGAACCGCCGCCCATCCCCACACCCCACCCCGCGATCCCCCAGCCGGGGATCGGCCCATCCTTCCCCCCTCCACCTCCCAGACCCAGATAAGCACCGGCAGCCTTTGTGGGCGCATCGCCCACCGCCCAGCCGGAGCCTCTCCGCACCCTTTGAGAAGGGTAGAGTAGGGTGGGGTGCTGGCACAGATCCGGGGAGGGGCAGAACGGTGGTCACTCTGGGAGGCGAGGGAGGGGCGATCCCCGAGCCCCGTCCTCCTTCTCCGGCCTCCCCTCCCCCATACCCACCTGGTCGTAGACGTTCTGCAGGGCTTCCTTGCCCGAGGCCCTCCGGATCGCCACCTTCCGGCCCGATTCAAC
>NW_006292443.1:185785-186049 GCF_000327345.1 Myotis davidii
GCCCCGAGCCCCTGCCCACCGACAGCGAGTCGAAGTCGATGGTCTTGTTCTCCGAGGACCCTTCCACCGGGCAGAACATGCCACAGAATTTCTGCCGGGGCTTGGGGCTTCCTGAACCCAGGTTCTTAAAAAAGGCAGGGACCTCTTCGTCCTCTGCCGCCTTCCCGGACTGCTTCCTCTCGGCCATGGTGCGGGGCTCGGGGAGGGTCCCTCCGTCTGTCCGCCCGTCTGCGGTCCCTAGGTCCGCCTCCCAGAGCACAGCCC
>NW_006292443.1:186427-189785 GCF_000327345.1 Myotis davidii
GGGGCCTCATAGGATGGAGAAGGGATGGCGCAGGCCCCGCAGAGGTTGGGGCTGTGCGACGCCTGGGCCCCCAGAGCTTCAGTCCACCCACAGGCTTTGGGAGCAGAGATGGAAACGAGAGGGTTCCCACTTAGTTCATCCACTGAGGTGTGGGAGGGCGGGCAGGGGGGCGCACAGCGTGGCCGAGAGAAATGCCGAGGCACGTAGCAAATGATGGGGGGAGGGGAGGGTGGTACAAAGAGAGACATAGATCTGCGGGCCCCTGGGAGTGTAACCCAGAATGCAGTCTGCAAATTCCAGCCCAGCACGACAGCTGATATATAGTGAGCTAGGGTGCAGGCAGTGCGGGGGGGCGGGGGGCGCCACGTACCGCTAACTGCGCCACAAAAAGGGCGCAGGGGAGTGTTTTGAACGGGTATGAAAAGGCGCAAATTGTAGCCCAATCCCTAAAGCACCAGACCTTCCCGGTCCGGTACCCCCACCCACCCCTGTTGCGCACTGCGCCAGAGCCGCGTGCTGGAGATCTAAGTGCGGGGCGCGTGCCCAGAGTTGGGTAGAAGATGGGGGGCTGTGATGAGTGCATTGTGTATGGCGAGGCAGGCTAACGATGTGTGGGGATTTGTGCCACTAACACGGTCCCGGGTGGATTCTCACTCGCATCCCCGCGTCTTCCCCTGTATCAATACCAGTTCCTCCATCTGGTAGATTACAGCCCCGCCCTTCTCTACGCTGTCAAAATTGTGCAGAGATGTTGCCCATCCTTTGGCGGCTCAAGAGGGAGGTCTGGGCATGCTCAGTGATTAGGATGGGTTTGGGTTAAAAGAGGCTGTTTGCTGCAGGGTCATCACGCTGGACAGAGGGACCAGGGATTCTGTCCCATCTCAGCCCTTGCCCCTGGAAGGATTAAATGGGGATACTGCCACCCCACCCCCCAGTCGGGAAAGGAGTTAAATTTGGAGGACTGCCAGTTGCAGTTTTAGGTTGAGCCCATCATGATGGGGGTAGGGAGAGGAGTCTTCGGATGAGAAGGGGAGGAAGAGGAAAGAGGAATACTGTGAGGTCTGAGAGACGCAGAAGCCGGCATTCGCACTTCAAACCGGATGTGCTTTCCATTTGAATAAAGTGCTTCCACATGAATGGCATCATTTCCTACTCACCGCAGCCCTGGAAGATGAGTGTGATGAATGCGCTTACCATCACTGTTTTCCAGGGTAGGAGACCGAGATTTAGAGAGATTGAGGCGCTTTGCCCAGGGTCACTATCTAATTCAATGATCCAACAAGCCCAGTGGGGATCTTCTACCTGAAAGTCTGGTTCCTTTTCCAACTAATTCTATCTTTACGTTAGAATATACAAGGTTTCACCTTTTCTTCATAACCAAATATCAATCCATGTAGCAAGGACCATGGTTCAGCTGCCATCTTTGTATTTGAAGGTCGCCTTGCAGGGAGAGATTGCCTTTGGAGGAGGAAGCCCACCCAGAGTATCCTAACCTCAGCAAGGCAGTTACTACGTACACCGTGAAGATATTTCTTCCTGGGCATTGGATGCCTTTTTATATCTGTGTCCTTGAAGTGTCACAATGAAGAGGAAGTCACCCTCACACATTAGCAGGGCCTAGAGAAGTCACTGGATTCAGATCCCCGGGGTTGCTGGGCCGGGGTGTGATCCTTCTCTGTCCTCCTTGCCCTGGGGCACCCACCATGCCTTCCGAGCCCTCCAGAAGGGACTAGGGAAAGGTGCCCGCAGCAGGAGCAGCTGCCTCGATGGTGACAAGTTGGCATTGGTGGCATATAAAGCCCACGAGGCTTGATGGAGGTTTTCAGGCCTGGGGAGGCGTGGTCAGGGCCCCAACACCCACCCCGCAGCAGTAAGGTGAGATGGTAGGCACTCTTCCCCTTTCACATTACCCATCCTCCACTGGTTCTCCATATCCTTCCTCTCTTTTCTTTTTTCTTCAAATGACCATTCAAGTTCAAATGCTACAAAGAAAGTGTCATGTTAGTAACTTAACATCCATAGCAAAAGAAACACCTCCTTTTGCATTTGCAAAGCCTGCCCAGACATAACAAAAGAGAATGAATTCATAATTCCAGGTTTAACTTATTCAGCCCTGAGATTTTTTTGAAATATATTTTTATTGACTTCAGAGAAAGGAAGGGGGAGGGAGAGAGAGATAGAAGCATCAATGATGAGTGAGAATCATTGATAGGCTGCCTCCTGCACAGCCCCCATTGGGGATCGAACCTGCAACCCAGGCATGTGCCCTGACCGGGATTCGAACCATGACCTCCTGGTTCATAGGTTGACACTCAATCACAGAGCCTCACTGGCCAAGCTCGGCCCTGAGATTTTTAAAAATTATTAGGCCTATATTAAATTGTTATGTCTATATTATCATATTAAAGTGTATTATATGCTATATTGTTATACTGATATTGGTTTTAAATGTTAGAGTGATTTCTAATTGTATTTTTTAATCCAAGAAGTGAAGTAACTATATTGTTTAGTAGATTTAATTACATTGTGAAGGATTGTCATATTTTTAGTAAGTGCATTAACAGTCTTTATTATTGGATATTATTGAGCAATGAAAACACAGCATTACTATTTATGTGTAACAGGACTGCTTGGCTTGGCTGGAGCTAAGAAGGACCCAGACATGAACATTGTGTAGAGTTGGGTGACATCTTCCTGTGCTAGAAGCTGAATAAACAAGCTTCCTGACTCTCACAGAACATTCTGGAATGTAAAAACAGGTATCTGGCCATCTCCTGACTTCATTCTTCACGGGGGAAGGATCTTGAGTCCTGGCCACAACTGGGCTCACACATTAATTGGCATGTCTGATGAGTGAATGGCAGAGAAGCCAGATTGCAGAAGGGTCCCCAAGAGGGAGAAAAAGTCACTATCAGCAGAGATCTGACCGTGGGGTAGACATTAATGCAATGTGGGGTAGAGCCCCTCTGCCCTCACTTCTGTCCCTAATGAGTGTGGGTGCTTCCTGGGAAGGAGAGGGCTGTGTAGTAACTGACCATTGTTTCACTAGGAGTCCAAGCCCTCTGCTGTGCGACGTCCCTCCAGGAGTCCTGGGTGCCGAGTGAAGGCGTTTCCACACTGACTAGAGAGAAGTGAGGCATCAGAGACCCGGAGAGTGTGAAGCAGCTCTCACACATGCCTCCGTTGGTCAGAGAAGGGTCAACACCACCACAGTCTGCTAGCATCTGGAGAGACACCACAGCCGGGGAACTACAGAGCCACTGGCAGTGGCGCTGTCCTAACTGAGACACTAACCATCCACCTTGGGTCAGGTCTAGAGCTATAACGGGAAGTGCTGAGTTCCTGCCACCTCAGCAGG
>NW_006292443.1:189800-201074 GCF_000327345.1 Myotis davidii
CAGAAGACTTCCGGCTGCTGTTGGAGGGACCTGACCCGAAACCCGTTCCCTGGTGGGTTGTGGGTTCGGGAGTTTATTCAGGATACTTGAAATCCTAAGGGAGTGCCTACCTGCACTGCAAATTCATTGTACCCTAGAGGTAGAGCCAGTAGATACTTGTGAGGATGGCACTGGCGCTGTTGGAGGACTGGTGCCGGCTGATGAGTGTGGATGATCAGAAATCCCTGATGGTGATGGGGATCCCAGTGGAGTGTGAGGAGGCTGAGATCCAGGAGGTTCTCCAGGAGACGTTAAAGTCTCTGGGCAGGTACCGGCTGCTCGGCAAGATATTCAGGAAGCAGGAGAATGCCAGCGCCGTCTTATTGGAGCTTCTGGGGGACACTGATGTCTCGGAGATCCCCAGTGAGGTTCAGGGGAGGGGGGGCGTCTGGAAAGTGGTCTTTAAGACCCCTAACCAGGACGCTGAATTTCTTGAAAGGCTGCACCTCTTTCTAGAAAAAGAGGGGCAGACAGTCTCGGGTATGTTCCGAGCCCTTGGGCATGAGGGCGTGTCTCCAGCCGCAGTGCCCTGCGTGTCGCCAGAGTTATTGGCCCAGGTGGTGGGGCAGGCAGTAGCACATGCCCCGCAGCCCCTGCTGCCCATGCGATACCGGAAGCTGCGGGTGTTCTCGGGCAGTGCTGTGCCCGCCCCCGAGGAGGAGCCCTTTGAAATCTGGTTGGAACAGGCCACTGAGATCGTCAAAGAGTGGCCGGTAGCAGAGGCAGAAAAGAAAAGGTGGCTGATGGAAAGCCTGCGCGGCCCCGCCCTGGACCTCCTGCGCATATTGCAGGCAGACAATCCTTCTGTGAGTGTGGACGAGTGTCTGGAGGCATTCAAGCAAGTGTTTGGGAGCCTGGAGAGCCGCCGGACCTCCCAGGTGAGATACCTGAAGACCTATCAGGAGGAAGGAGAGAAGATCTCCGCGTACGTGCTGCGGCTGGAGACGCTGCTCCGCAAGGCTGTGGAGAAACGCGCCATCCCCAGGAATATTTCAGACCAGGTCCGCCTGGAGCAGGTGCTGGCCGGGGCGAGCCTCAGTGAGACCCTGTGGTGCAGGCTTAGGGAGCTGAAAGACCAGGGGCCGGCCCCCGGCTTCCTTGAGTTAATGAAGGTGATCCGGGAAGAGGAGGAGGAAGAGGCCGCTTTTGAAAATGAGAATACTGACGAGTCAGATGAAGGTGATGGCTATGGCCACTGGCATAAGGAGATTGATAACTAAAAGCTAAGTCAGAGTGAGCCTGCAGCCCGTGGGCCTGGGACTTCGCTTTACCAGGCTAAGACCTTTTCCATGGTCTTTTCTTTAGTGACTGCGATTAAAACCAAGGCATTCAAGCCAAGTCTTGATTCTTTCTGAGAAAAAATTAATCTGAGAGTTTCTTGGACCTTAACATAGATTACCAATAAACAAAATATTAAATTCCAAATGTGATATAGTAACCTAAAGGAAATGTCACGTTTCCTGTAAATATCCCCAATAGACAAAGTTTGCCCATAACATAGAAAGCAGAATTGACATGAGAAAAAAGTATCTTTTGTAACCTACCTGAAAACCTAGGGCTTTTTTTTTTCCCTGTCGGGTGATTTTTTTTATCGAATCAGCAAATTCCGTGTCCCTGAAGCAGTGAGAGGCTCTGTTCGAGGAGGTAACAGTCCTAAGGGCACAGCCATGCTCTCAGAGAGCGACAGGCTGGTCAGGGCAGGCCTCCCATGTGGAAGCTGAACAACCTCATGTGTAAATAAGTTCATGACGCCAGTAGCAGTGCAGCTGCCAAATGAACACAACCATCTCCACCTTTAGGATTCTCTCCTTTCTTGGGAAGCACTCCTCCTACCTCTGCCAGTTGTCCAGACACTGTGTTAGGCCCCGAAGACATAACACTCTGCCTGATCCCTGCTTTCAAGAGGTTCGCAGCGTGAGAGCGCCCTCAGGAAAGGGCGATGTTGCAGGAGGGCATGCTGGAGTAGCGAGCAGGCCTCTCTGGCTAGAGAAGATTTTTAGTGCCGACAGAAGGCAAAGAGGGGAGAGGAACGCACACTTACGAGGGCCTACGTGCCAGGTGTTGTGTGCATGTCGCAGTTAGTGTGTGCAGCAACCCAGTGCTCCGAGATGGTAAGCCGTCTCCTCCATATCAAATTGCTAACAAGTGGTGGAGCCAAGGCAAGAATTGAGAACTCTCTGAAGCTCCATATTTACAATGGATTTCAAACCTTTTAAATCTCTAATAAATAGTGGGCAGATGCAAGTGTGTTGATAACCACATTTTAGCACCTAGGCATTCAGCAACAGGCTCACTTTTGTTTTCAGGCGTTGGAGAAAAGGTTCCCTTGCACTACCTGAGCATGTAGCTGAACTTCGCTCTCTTTTTTTCCTTTTTATTGAATCTATTGGGGTAACACTGGTTAACAAAAGTATGCAGGTTTCAGGCGCACAAGTCCACAACACATCATCTGCACACTGTATTGTGTTTACCACCACAAGTCTTCATCCATCAACAGTTGTCTTCCCTATACCCTCCTACAGCTCTCCCTACCACCCAACTCTTCTTAATGTTCATAGATTAAGGGACCTGTAGCTTCTCATGGGTATTTAAATCAAGCCCATGCATGCCCTTGATGTCGAGTATGCTGGTAGAGCGATGACCACCATTCTGTGAAATGCTAGTTGATGTAGCACAGCATGGTAGCTCTGGGTACAACAAACTTGCTGAAATCCTCTGAACATCGGTTTCCTCATCAGAAAAATGAGAAGGTAATGGAATAGGGCTGTATGTTAAGATCAAATGACATAATGCCTTTTAAGCACTTAGCATGATGTCTGGAGGATAGAAAGCCCTCAATATATGGAGACATTACTATCTCCATGATGCTTTTCTGCTCAATGCATGCTGTCTTTATTGTTCTAACAGTTGTGCCACAGCAAGTAAATATGTAACCTGTGAGTCAAGTTGTGATAACATTGCATTAGAAACCCTTTTAGCTCTTATGGTAAGTGTGAGTGCTTCGTGTCTGTTACTCTGTGGAAAGTATTCTAGCCAATTAGACTATTCCTAGTGATTTGACTTTGAAACAACATTATAATTTCTGATTGTGGATCATTTTAACTGAAGACTACCTTACGATTGTAAGAAAAGAATTTTTTTAAAAAAAAGGATCATGTGTGATCATTTGCCTAAGTTATATTTTTCAATACTGTTCAACCACAGTGGCATGATATCACCCAGTGCATCCTGATTTCATGTTTTGTACTCATGAAAATGCCCTCACTGTTTTTATTTATTGACAATATGTGAAGTAAACTATTATAAATGTGAAGTTATAAAATAAATACATACTTATAAAACTCTTAAGTTTTTTCTGTTTCATGCAGCGTGGTTTTGTATAAACTATTACTTGAAGGAGTTTTCCTAGTATTGGTAAAAGAAAAATTTTGGTAGGTAAGATTAGAAAATCACTCCAAAGCCAAAAGGTCTTGAACTCTTCTAGACATACAATCCTGAGAACAAAACACTGGAACATGAATACTTGGGCTTTGTCTCCAGGGATGGGAGGGCTCAGTCCACCCATAATTGATTTCTCTTTAAAATACAAAAAGTGACAGATGGAGGCCAGGTTCCTCAGAGACCTTCGACTCATTTGCTCAGACAAGTAACTGCAGACAATTCACCAGCCTCTATTCTGCCAACAGTAAAATGACCGAATGCTGAAATATTGCATTTCTTGGATGAAGTCATTTTCTACTATATATACTAGTATGTGCAGGGTGAAAATTTTCTCTCGGCTTTGGTCCTCTTGAATTGTTTCTCTTCCTTTTTTTCAATGGGGGAGCATTCTTCATTGGGCTGCACACGGTAAAGATGGCCCCATTACAAGGCCAGTGTCCTGAGGCTTACCCAACGCCCTCTCCCAATGACTTCAGCAAAAACCTCTTAGAAGACTGGTCTTACCTTGTACTAAATATCTCCAGTGCTGACCCTCAGAGACTGAGGTCTCCAAGGTTACATAGCCCACTGCTGCGATAGCTTTTCACCAGGGCCATCTGTGGGAAACTGATATAGGGTTAAGCCTCGGACTGACTTGCTGGCAAAGTCACAAACAAGCCCTAGGTTAGAGGGCACAGTCCTCTTAGCATAATTAGGCTTGACCTTATAACACTCCCTAGATCTTATCTGGGGATCTAATGGGCTGAGGAAGTGCAGGAAGTGTAACCATGGTGTAAACAAGTGAAACTCACAAGAACTGTGTAACTATGGTAACCACTACCTTGTTTACCGCTCACTATAAAAAGCTTGGTGAGGCCTGAGCACAGTGGAAGTCCTTCCTCTGGAATTGGACTTGCCGCCTGGTCCCCCAATATTCCCAAATTATCTAGTGTCTTTTCTATTTCATTTGTGTGCGGCTCCTCTTCCAGACCCGAACCCTGAACCACGCAGGACGTGGAGGGAAACACGACAGCCATCAGCCTCTTCAGGCCTCGGGCGTCACCTGACATCTCCGCCTGTATCAGCCAGTCCTGCCAAGCCTCTCATCCTGTTTTCTTTTGCTGTCCATCCTCAAGGCAAGACTCTGACCATCAGTTCTCGTCTTTACTGTCATGTCCGTGCTACCCTGTGCTTCCCAGTGCTGGCCTTTAAGATCCTCTAACACGCCTACCAGATATTCAGTCCTAAACAAATGTGCCTATATTATCAGCGTCCTTGCAGAATACCCTGTCCTCATATTCCTTAATTGACCACTGGTCCTTGTGGTAGTCTGTTGCCCTCAAGTCCCTTTAATGGAAGCTGCCCAGTCTCGCCACCTCAGGAGAGATGGGGAGTGATGGTAGCATTTCTTTTAGCTCATCATCATCACCTGCCCATTTGCAAACACATTTGCTCCCTCCTGGCATATGCTCACCAACTCTGCCCCACCACCCACCATAGACCAGTTCTGACAAGCCTTAAAAAGGAGGCCAAAGAGGGGCCCACTTAGGACTAAATCTGGCTGGGGTCATCTAAAGCAACAAAAAGTAGGAAGAAAAAGATAACGAGGGTAAACCATGTTCAAGAGAGTTCTGCAAAGTCAAGACTCGGAAAGCATAGTTGTGAAGGGGTGGAACCTGAAATGAAGCACAAAGTGAAGTAAGAGGATCTGAGACAATTGTCAGATGCCCTAGAGGTTTGTTTTTGTTGACCACCAGCATAATCTTTGGATAGTCTCCCTCCCCTTCTTGTCTGGGTGGGCCAGGAACTCCTTGAGTTTGCCCAGAGAGAAGCTGGTTGAGAAGCAGAAGATAGTGCCTGTAGATGGCCTTCTCAGAAGCTGGCCTTCCACTGTAGTGGGCCCTGGAGTGGTCCCTGGCCCGGAGCTGCATTACACAACTCCCAGATGTACCCAAATGGTTCTTGGCATCCCAAATGGACACTTTCTTAAAAACTAGAGTAACTCCAGAAGTGTATGTCAAAAATCAATTCATCAGAAGAAAAAAAGGTGTCGCATTTCAGTCTCTCAGGACACCAGCTGGAGCTGCCCATCTAATCGTCTGGGCTGTTTGAAGCAGCAGCTGAGACTTCCCCAATCTGCCCACCCCCACCTCCCACCCTTGAAGGGAAAAGTCATGAAAGGGAGGAGTGACCTACACTGGGGGGTGGTGTTGAGGCTGAGAGCCACTGCAGGAAGTCCCCAGGGAAGGCAGGGGAAGCCCACTCCCTTCCTGTTCTGTCCCAGATCCGCCCTGCTCTGCACCATGTAAAGGCAGACCCACTAACGGCCTTTCCTGGCTTCTTGGCACAACAGGTAGGCCAACAAACTCAATTACTAAAATAAGCCTTTTTGTTCTGGGATGTGGATAAGTTACTTGCTAACAACTTTATCCTTTTGATTCTTACTGTTAAGCATTGTTAGGCAGCACCAGCATATAATTTAATCTAGGTTTACTTTGCCCCAATACTATGACAAAATCTTTATGAGTCCTCTACCCATAGCTTTCCATAAGTTATGAGGCTTCCCCTTAGTTGGTGGGAAGAGGCACTATTCCTAAACCTGGTGTGAGAACCGATGACTATTTCCTCCAATTATTTTAAGTGATTTTTTCCCCAGCATTGGGTTGTTTCTTTACACACAGGAGCTAATCAGTAATTCAGTGATTACTTAATGGGGACCTTCGGCAGATCTCCAGAATTCTCTCTCATCTCCAACACTCTGTTCTATGAACTCTAGCTGCCTTGGCCTCCTTATGCTCCTAGCTCCTTCTCTGTAACTCTGGAAAACCACCATGTTCTACTTGGATTCTCTCCCTGCAGTGCAGTCAAGTTTTTCTTCAGGCAGTAAGCTGGAGCAATTATGGGGGGTCAGTTCATTTTTTCCTGATTCTCAGAAATCACTGGTCTTGATTCCTGATCATCAATACCTATGAGCTCTTATTTCATGTATTTTTTTTGTTCTTTCAGACCAAAAAAAAAAAAAAGTGTAAATCTAATCCCTATTATTTTATCTTGGCTGAAAATGAAAGTTTTTTTGTGTTTAATTTGCTTATAAAGATACTTAAAATTAGGAGAAATATCTTTCGTATTTACTCATCCATTTAATGTTTCTAGGACTCTTCATTTTTTGTGTACATTTGAGTTTGGATCTAATATTATTTTCCTTCAGCCTAAGGAATCTTCTTTAACTATTTTTTGTGGTGCTAGTTTATTGACAATGAATTACCTCAATTTGTTTGTATGGAAAATGTCTTTATTTTAGCTCCACTTCTTTTTTTTTTCTTTTTTTGTTAATCCTCACCTGAGGATATTTTTCCATAGATTTTTAGAGAGAGTGTAAGGGAAGGAGGGACACATACAGAGAGAGAAACAGCAATCTGAGAGAGACATGTCCATTCCTGACCCAGGCCAGGGGCCAAGACTCCAACCGAGGTACGTGCCCTTGACTGGAATCAAACCTGGGACCCTTCATTTTGCAGGCTGACGTTCTATCCACTGAGCCAAATAAGCTAGGGCTATCTCCACTTTTTAAGAATAGTTTCACTACATTCTATAATTCTAGGTTGGCAATTTTTTATTTCAGCATATTACATGTCATTTTTTATTTTCTGGCTTGTACTATTTCTGACAAAAATTCTGTAGTAAATTTCACTTTTGTTCTCTTGAATGTAATAGTGGCTTTTTGTTTTGGGGGGTTATTTTTTGTTTTGTTTTTTGTTTGTTTGTTTGTTTTTTGTTTGTTTTTTGGTTTCTTTAAGATTTTGTCTTTTTCGGCCGACTAGCATGGCTCAGTGGTTGAACGTCGACCTATGAACCAAGAAGTCACGGTTTGATCCCGGTCAGGAGACATGCCAGGGTTGCAGACTTGATCCCTAGCATGGGGCATGCAGGAGGAAGCCAATCAATGATTCTCTTTCATCATTGATATTTCTATCTCTCTCTCCCTCTCTCTTTCTCTCTAAAATAAATAAAAATATGTATTTAAAAAAAGATTTTTGTCTTTCTTACTGATTTTCATCAATTAGATTATGATGTATTTTGATGGGGTATCTATTCTGCTTGGTATTCATTGAATTTCTTGAATACTGAGGAAATGTTTGACTATTTTTTCAAATTATTTTCTGATCCTATTCTTTTTTTGGAACTCAATTGCAAATAAGTTAGACTACGTATGGCTCTGTTCTTTTTTTTTCACCCCCACCCCCAGACTTTTTTCTCTGTGTGCACCTATAGAGAGAGTTTCTTTACTAGTTTTCAATTTCATAGGTTTTTTAATTCTGTGAATCTAATCTACATTTAAGCCCATTTGGTGAATTTTTCACTTTTGATATTTTATGTTTTAGCTCTATGTTCCATGTGGTCCTTTTTTATAGCATTTATTTATCACATTATCTTCAGGTTTAAAAAAAATTATTGAGCATGTTTATAATGGCTCTCTTTTTTTTACTATTTCTTTTTTTTATTTTATTGTTCACAGTATTACAGATGTCTCCCATTTTCTCCTTTTTTGCCGCCCTTCACCCCACTCCCGCCCCACCCCAGACCTTCCCCATGCCATTGTCTGTGTCCATGGGTTATGCATATATGCATAAATGTTCTTTGGTTAATCTCTTCCTGTCCCCTCCTCCCAACCCACTCTCCAATGAGATCTGTTACTGTTTCATGCATCCATACCTCTGGCTCTCTTTTGTTCATCAGTTTATTTTGTTCTTTAGATTCCACTTATAAGTGAGATTATGTGGTATTTGTCTTTCTTTAACTGACTTATTTCACTTAGCATAATAGTCTTCAGATCCATCCATGCTGTTTCAAAGAGTGAGAGATTATTCTTTTTTACAGCTGCATAGTATTCCATTGTGTAAATGTACCACAGCTTTCTTTTTTAAAATATATTTTATTGATTTTTTTACAGAGAGGAAGGGAGAGAGGTAGAGAGTTAGAAACATCGATGAGAGAGAAACATCAATCAGCTGCCTCCTGCACACCTCCTACTGGGGATGTGCCTGCAACCCAGGTACATGCCCTTGACCAGAATCGAACCTGGGACCCTTCAGTCTGCAGGCCGATGCTCTATCCACTGAGCCAAACCGGTTTCGGTATCCACAGCTTTTTTATCCACTCATGTACTGATAGGCACTTGGGCTGTTTCAAGATCTTAGCTATTGTAAATAATACTGCTATGAACAGAAGTGTGCATATATCCTTTCTGATTGGTGTTTCTGGTTTTTTGGGATATATTCCCAGAAGTGGGGTCACTGAATCAAAAAGCAGTTCTATTTTTAATTTTTTGAGGAATCTCCATACTGTTTCCCACAGTTGCTGCACCAGTTTGCATCCCCACCAGCAGTGTACTAGGGTTCCCTTTTCTCCACATCGTTGCCAGCACTTGTTTGTTGATTTATCGATGGTACCCATTCTGGCGGGTGTGAGGTGATACTTCATTGTAGTTTTAATTTGCATCTCTCTGATGGTTAGTGACTTTGAGCATTTTTTCATGTGTCTATTGACCATCTGTATGAGCTTGTTAGAGACATAACCACAGTATTCAGGTCCTTTGCCCATTTTTTAAATTGGATTGTTGGTCTTCCTAGTGGTGAGGTGTGTGACTTCCTTGTATATTTTGGAAATTAATCCTTATCAGATGTATCATTGACAAATATGTTTTCCCATATAGTGGGTTCCCTTTTCATTTTGTTGATGGCTTCTTTTCCTGTGCAGAAGCTTTTTAGCTTAATGTAGTCCCATTTGTTAATTTGTTCCTTTGTTTCCCCTGCACTCCGGTGACGTAGCAGTGAAAATTCTGCTACATGAGATGGCTGAGATTTTGCTGCCTATGGTTTCTTCTAGGATTTTTATGGTTTCATGACTTACATTTAAGTCTTTTATCCATTTTGAGTTTATTTTTGTGTATGGTGTAAGTTGGTGGTCTAATTTCTTTCCTCTTTTTTTTTGGCATGTATCTGTCCAATTTTCCCAACACCATTTATTGAAAAGACTATCTTTATTCTATTGTATGCTCTTACCTCCTTTGTCAAATATTAATTGGCCATATTGGCATGGGTCAATTTCTGGGGTCTCTGTTCTGTTCCATTGGTCTATGTGCCCATTCTTGTGCCAGTACCAAGCTGTTTTTATTAAAATGGCTTTCACACAGTAGAGTTTGATATCTGATATTTTGATCCCTCCTACTTTGTTCTTCTTTTTCAAGATTGCTGTGGCTATACAATTTTAGAATGTATGTTCTAGATCTGTGAAATATGCCGTTGGTATTTTAATAGGGATTGTGGTGAATCTGTAGATTGGTCTTGGTAATATGGACATTTTAATGATGTGAATTCTTCCAACCCATGAACATGGTATATGCTTCCACTTTTTTGTGTGAGTCTCCCTCTATTTTCTTATTCTATGTCCTATAGTTTCCTGAGTATGGGTCTTTTCTCTCCTTGGTTAAGTTTATTCCCTATTAATTCCATCATCTCAGTCATGTCTGGATCTGTTTATATTTTTATTCTACTTATGGGTCCCATTTTCCTGCATTATTGCTTGTCTAACAATTTTTTTGTTCGATGCCAAATGTGATGGCTTGGTGGAGAGAACCAAGAAGGCAGCATAAGTAAAGACCTGAACTCACCACCTCCCACAATCACATCAAAATTACAACTAAAATACAGAACAACCATCATTCAGAACCACCTGAAAACTGGCTGAATGGAAGTCCCACAACTGGAGAAGTAAGAAGAAACCAAGTTGAGACTGGTAGGAGGGGTAGAGGTGCAAAATAGGCTGGTCTGACACCCATGGGTGCTGTTTTTTTAATCAGGAGGGAGATCGTCTCTGCAGAGGCCGTCCATGAGGAGCAAAGGGTCCCAGCTCCATACCAGATCCCCAGCCCAAGGATCCATAGCTGGGGAGAGAAGCCCCTGTTACTTCAGGCTATAAAAACCAGCAGGGATTAAGTCAGGGGAACACGGAGGCTGCTGGAGACCATATGCACAAACTTACATGCCCTGCTTCTTTCAAGCTCAAGCACCAGACACATATGGGGAGGAACTGGATTGTTTGGCATCAGGGCAGTAACTTGGGGGAAGCTTTATCCCAAAAAGGGGATGCTCACAAAGGTTATTGTTCCTGTGGTTGGATCTTCCCTACCGCAGGACTGACTGGCAGCCATATCTGAGTCTCCATCAGCCTGGAGCACACTGTTTGCTCCACCCTGGGGATTCCCTGAGGCCCCACCTTATTCAATTTGCAGCCCCACCCAAGCTGTTTGCAACAGCTTTCCATATGAATGGCCTGTCCTAACTCAAGCTTCAGACTCTGCTAAAATCTCTCAAACAAGCTGCAGCTGGTGACAGCATGCCCCAAACCTATCAATAAAAGGCCCAAGACCTGACACTAGTACAAGCCTGCCTTGCTTCACAGCTGGGCCTTATAGAACACCTACTATACAAGGCCACTCTGCCAATTCCAGGAGACATAGCAGCTCTACCTATACATAGAAACAAACACAGAGAAGCAGCCAAAATGCAGAGACAAACAAGACATGTCACAAATGAAAGAAATGGAAGCAAGCAAACTACTGGATACAGAGTTCAAAACCATGGTTAAAAGGTTATCAAGGATCTTCATGAGACTTTCAAAGATCTTAATGAGAATGTCAAACACATGAAAAAGGACTAGTCAGAAATTAAGCATAAACTCACTGAAATAAAGAATAACTTAGCCCTAGCCGGTTTGGATCAGTGGATAGAGTGTTGGCCTGTGGAATGACAGGTC
>NW_006292443.1:201190-202375 GCF_000327345.1 Myotis davidii
AGAAAGAAGAAGAAAAGGTAAAGATAAAAATTATGAACAAAGTGATAACAAATACATATCTATCAACAAGTGAATCTAAAAATCAAGTGAATGAAAAACCTGAAGAACAGAATGAACTGTTGATTATAATAGAATCAGGGACATAGAAAGGGAATGGACTGACTATTCTTGGGGGGGGGGGGGGAAAGGGGTGTGGGGGATGCGGGAAGAGACTGGACAAAAATTGTGCACCTATGGATGAGGACAGTGGGTGGGGAGTGAGGGCGGAGGGTGGGGTGGGAACCAGGTGGAGGGGAGTTATGATGGGAAAAAAGAGGAACCAATGTAATAATCTGAACAATAAAGATTTAATTTTTAAAAAAGAAATCTAATGAACAAAATAAACTGGTGAATAAAACAGAATCAGATGCATGGAAGCATTGGAACAGACTGACGAATCTCAGAGAGAAGAGATTAAGCAAAGATCTTACCTATGGACACAGACTGTAGTGTGGTGAAGGCCTGGGAAGGGGCGGGAACCGGGTAGAGGGGGGCAATGGGAGGAAAAAGTGGGACATCTATAATACTCTCAATAATAAAGATACTTTTTTAAAAAATATATTTTATTGATTTCTTACAGAGAGGAAGGGAGAGGGATAGAGAGTTAGAAACATTGATGAGAGAGAAACATCGATTGGCTGCCTCCTGCACACTCCCTACTGGGTATATGCCCGCAACCAAGGTACATGCCCTTGACCAGAATCGAACCTGGGACCCTTGAGTCCACATGCCAACGCTCTATCCACTGAGCCAAACCGGTTAGGGCAAGATAGTTTTAAAATAGAATAAAAAATAAATGTGATGGCTTTGCAATATGTCAACCTGGGCAGGTTGATTTATAGTCCCCAGAATTCCTTTTCTCATGGTTTCCAGTTAGGGTAGGATACAAGCAATATTATCTCATGAGAATTGCAGGATAGAAGGAAAGAAGCAGCACACACCTTATCCCAGTTGTTCAATTAAACACACTTCTTTCCTGAGGGCCCTAGCAGAGATAAATTTTCACTGGTCATGAGGGTGAGGGGCAGGGGCAGGGGCAGGGGCAGCTTTCCTCTGAAAGCACTGTCCATGTGTCAAGGCTGACAAGAAGAAGAAAGGAGAAGGGGAAGGGGAAGAGAGAAGGGAAAAGGGGAAGGGGAGGGGGGG
>NW_006292443.1:202419-221234 GCF_000327345.1 Myotis davidii
AGAAGGGGAAAGGGAAGGGGAAGGAGAAGGGAAAGGGGAAGGGGAAGGGGAAGGGAAAGGGGAAGGGGAAGGAGAAGGAAGAGGCTGCCACCGCCAGTTGCTCAGAATGTGCAAACATGGCCCTTTTCCAAAATTAGAGAACTCTGTGCTACTATGTTGCTCTAAATAGTGCCAGTTAACGCTGCTGTCAGCTTTTCTCAGACCTGATCGCTGGCATCTTTTACCCCCTCGGTGAGCACCGATGTGGCCCCGCAGAGAGCACTGAGACCTGCCCTCCTGGGCTTGTGAGCCACCTGCCGGCCTGCCCGGATGGTCTCTCCTTGCCCTGTGATCACATTTTCAATGCTGCCCATTGCTCCCAAGAAGAGACGTGCGGGGGTCTGACACACTGAGCAAGTAATTCTTTCCGAAGAAGCCTGTTGCCATGGGAACTGGTTGTCAAATGCTTTTCTGCGCAGGGAGGTGTGCTTTTCCTAAGCACTGCCTGCTTTTCTGTTCAATTTGCGACAAGAACAATGAATGATTGGAGGTGGGGGAGTGGGGAGGAAAGTGCTCCTCTGTCAGACATTCACCCTGAGAGTGAGCCAGGGGCTTAAGTATGGCCTGTTCTAAAGGAGCCTTCAAGTCGCAGTGCTTAGGGATGGAGGGGGACGCACTGGAGACAGGATGAGGAAGCAGTGAGAAGCAAGTGGATCGGAGTGTCCCCAGGGCTTTCACTCTGTGCTCAGCCATGGGCTGGGCTCTGCAGGGATGCTGAGAAGTCAGACACAGTCTGTAGCTTTGGAGAGCTCACACCTTGTTGAGGAAGGGGAACCAGGACACACAGAATGAGAGAAATGTCGCAAATCACTGTGTGACATCGACACGTGTCGCAAATCACTGTGTGATATCGACGCGTGTTGCCTATCTCCATGGGCAATACTGCCTAACATGGATGCAGACTCCGAGAATGGCATGACCATGCCTAACCTGTATCCTTGAAGGGCTGCTTCAGTTTGCTTGGGACCAAGGTCAGTGTGGCAGGAGTGGAGATGCGCTGCTCGGATCGGCCATCGTGGAAGCCCTGTCCAAGCCGCTAGGCATGAGGTTAACTGACAGACTCCAGTCATTGACTCCTCTGGGTCCACTTCAGCTTGGGGCGGCCAAGACAGTGGCTGAATATGAACAGTCAAGTCTCATCTTAGAAGAATTAGACTCTCAAGTCAGGGCCCCTCCGGCAAGGGCCTTAGAAAGCTTAATGCAGGTGTATTATCCTTGTGGACTCAGGGACTCCTCAAAATCTGGAGGAAAAAATAGCTATTTTTCTATGCTGATGTGGACACACTGAAGCTGACAAGCTCAGGGGACGCCTGTGTGGCGGCCTTACAAACTCAGAGGCAGAAAGTAACTACATGGGATGGTCAGAACATAAAATTCCTAACTAAAAGCATGTAATCACGTCCTAGGCCAGTAGCTTCCCTGGCAAAGGTCAACTTTTACCTAAGCGTGGCTGTCTATTGCCTCTGCATCTAAAGATCGGTTCTCAACCTGTGGGTCGCGACCTCTTTGGCGGTCAAACGACCCTTTCACAGGGGTCGCCTAAGACCATCCTGCATCTCAGATGTTTACATTACGATTCATAACAGTAGCAACATTACAGTTATGAAGTAGCAACAAAAATAATTTTATGGTTGGGTCACAATATGAGGAACTGCTTTTAAAGGGCCAGAAGGTTGAGACCACTGAAAATGACATGACTTTGAAATGTCTGCGTAATCTTCTTTTCCAGACCCCTCCAGGCACACCCTCACACCAGAGACACAGAGCCCCTCCTTATATCTTGCTCCCTGAACACCATCTCTATGTGTGTAAATATTGATTGTTAAATATCCAGTTCCCACCGATGTAAAAAAGTATGTGTCTCTCCATTTTACTTTTTATCCAATCCCAGGGACTTCCCTGCTTTGCTTTCTCTCATGCCCTTAATCTGCCACCAATGGATTTCATGTAACTCCCTACGTCTTCTCTGTTGATTCTAATGTATAGAATACATTTAAACTCTGCCCTTCCCCAGAGCATTTTCTCAATCTGCTGCAATTTGGCCGCCCAACAATTGTCATCAGTTTGGCTCAAATAAACTCATCAAAATTCTCTACAGGTTTGGATATTTCTTATGTAGACACTGGTGCAAAAATTAATAAACAGAAACCTCATTATAATGGAGTCGGGAGACTAGCAGGGCGAATTCTCGTGGATGTGCCGTCAGATGCACTGCTGGCCCCAACAGGAAGAGCTGTACCTGCATCGCTGACGGGAAGTGACACTACTTCACCTGCTCAGGAGCAGTGTCCTCCTGGCCCAGTAACAGCGCAGCCAATGGGCGACTGCCACAGTGCAGCCAATGGGCGACTGCCACAGCGCAGCCAATGAAAGGTCACCGGCAGGTTCCAATCCTCAGGAGGAGACCTAGAAAGAGGAGGCCATTCTCCTCTAACTATAGCACCAAAGTACCCAAGAGCCACCACAGCAGGAAGCAAAGGGCTGGCCATGAACAAAACTGTCTTTTTCTAAACTTCAATTTTTTTCTTCATTTTAATTTATTTTTCCCCCAACAAATATGTGTTGATGGTTAATATATAGCATGTGGAGCTGGACTTGCTTGAGCTCCTCCTGCCTCAGGTCCTGCTAGTTATAATTTATAGTTTCCCCACCCTGTCTTCCTTCCTAAGCTGGGAGCTGCTTAAGTGTTCTTTGTGTCCCCGCTGGCTGGCGGCGCAGTGCCTGGAGGTGGGTAGGAGCTCCGCACGTGGTGGAGGGAGTGTGAGTAAATGACTAAGTCCTGGCGAGGAGCAGCACTGCAGAGGCTGCCAGATCAGGCAGAGGCTGAGCAGATGAGGTATCAGAGAGAAGCCACAGGCATCTAAGGAAGCTCGGTGGTCCCTTGTTGGAATTGCTTCCTAGGATTCTTGGCACTTCTAAGGAGTTTGACAGATGTGAGTTTTTAAAACCCACACATACTTAGTTTATTAAATAGACACAAGGTGTGTGTTTTCTACATATTGAAGCTGAAGTGACTTAATTTTTAATTTCACTTGTTTTTTGTATGTGTGGTGGGAGGGGCTGTAAACAGCATTGGAGGAGGTAGAGAGAAGGTTCTGGGCTTCTCAGAAGCATCGATCCATTGTTTATCCAAGGCCACAAAGAGCCAGAATCCTTCTTCTGAAATGTTCCCATGGAAACCATGCTTGTACTATGCATACAAAAAGGCAACTTCTAGTAGGATCAGCCCTGCTCCTGAGAGAATGTAGTCAGACCTAGGGTCAGCCCCCCCCTCCTGAGGCAGGACCCTGCAGACAAGTCATCAGGAGGGAATCGCAAAATGATTTCTGCTCTACAATCAGGACGTACACCTTCTTCCCCCTCCCTCTGGCTCTGCTTTCCCAAGCATCCCGATGGGAAATGTGCCAGCCCCTCAATGACATGGAGCACAGATCTCCCCTGGCCTGAGTGACAGGCCAGACAGGCATCTGCTTAGGAAGGCGATAGTGCTAATTGCACCCTGTCATGCCAAAGGAGGCAACACGCCAGGAATGAGGGGCAGCGAAGGACTTTTGCTTAGGCAATGTCTTTGATGCTGCTTCCCTGGACAGGGAAATCTTGCTCACTCCACCATCCTCCTGACTCCTGGTTAGCTGGTCAGTCTTTCAGGCTGAAGCCACTGGAGTTGCCATCTTTGCTTCTAAAGCCAACTCCATGCCCACTTCCATGACACTGACTAGTTGTGTGACCTTGAGATATGTCTTGACTTCTCTGAGCCTCTGTGTCCTTGTCTGTCAAATGAAGATAATGAGATCCTTTGAGTAAGTTTCTTGCAATTCAAAAAGGCGAGCATATATGGGAGATTCCTGGCACAGATGTGGGCGTGAATAGGCATTCAGCCAATGTTCTCTCCCCTTTCCATTCGCACCTCAAGGCCACTCTGTCAAGAGACCTGACCTTTCTTCCTTTGAAATGTTTCTCAACACGCCTCTCCTTCCCATCCTATCTCTGTATCTGTTATATGGACTATGCTCAAGAGAATATTGGAATCTATTGGAAGGATACACACGTGTCTCCTAAAAATCAGGATAGAAAACACATCCAGGCCTCATGAGGGCCTGGACCCAGAAATTGGGACCAAATGGCCTCTCGTCTTCTTGCATTTCAGCCTATCTTTCTCTCTCTGCTTGTCAGCTTGCCCACCTCTCTGCATGTGGAAGTAACGGTCAAGCCAGCCTTGACTCCACGTGGCTTCCGACTTGTATGTTCAATATGCATTAGAAGAGTCTCTGTGCCAGCTCTCACTTCCAGGAAGATCATCCCACTTATCCACATTCAGTCAGGTGACCCTCCACAGCCCATTTAACTGTGACCAGAGAAGGTGCCTAGGGTCAGACCCTCCCCTCCTGCAGGGGCAGTTCTCCAGGAGGGAGCATGGGATTAGCAGACAACAAAAGCGTTCTTTGATTCCCCAAAAGCCCTCCTAAGTGGGTTTGTGCCAAGTCGTCAGGCAGATAGCTCAGCAGGAGGTTTGATCCATACACACGTCCTGTCATGGATAAGACAGGCTGTTAGTTCCTGGGAGAAATGCAGGTCTCCATCAGTACCTATTATATGGCTGCATCATCCATATGCAAAAGGAGACATACAAGCCCCACTCAGGCATTCCTTCGGCTCTGGTGGGGTGCAGAAAGCCAACTCTCACGACTGTGTCCAGATTGTGGCGCCTGGTTTATAAGAGCTTCCCTTGAGCTCTAAGGAAATGTGATGATGTGAAAAACGAGCTCGGTGTCAGGCAGAGCTGTATGCTGGGAGAAAGAAACATTAATTACTGGATCCTTTCCCAGAAAGTCAAAAGCCATTCTCCATAGCTGAGTTTAATAGGATCCATCTGTTTTAGAGTCACTCACGTTTTAGGGCAATTTTTTAGCTTCATTATTGTGCCAGCCAGGAGGATCAGTCTGTATCGAGAATCCTATAGAAAAGTCACTCATTTAGTCACTCACTCATTTGACAAATATTTGAGTCCTGGGGATACAATGGTGAGCAAAAGCAGACAAAATCCCCAACCTCGTTGCAGTCACAGTCTAAAGGTGAAATAGGCACCACGCAACCCACACAAGCTGGACAATGGCAGCTGTGCCAGGGCGCCACGGGACAGAGCCTGTACTGTAGGGAGGTTTGTCCCTCTCAGTGTGTGCGCCCTTGCTAAGTGGTGCTGGAGCTGAGTCCAGTGTTCCTAGGAATCAAGGCAGGAAAAGGAGTGAGCTGGAGGAAACTGCATGTGCAGAGGCCTGGGGATGAGGGGCATGGAGATAGGAGGGACCGAATCAGGCCAGTGTGAGTGGAGCAGGAAGTCAGGGTTGTGGAGTGGGGACCACATTAGGGGTTTCACCTGTCCTGGAAGCAGGAAGGTAAAATAAAGAGATTTGCATGTTGAAGAGGTCACTCTTGTTATTGTCCCATTTGCAGTAGTTCAGGTGAGGACTACTGTTTTTGGCGGTGGTGGCGGTGGAGAGAAGTGAGTGAATTTGAGAAGTATTCCGATCCACATTGCCAGGACTTGGATAAGAGGATGGGCATGGAGAGGTGAGGGTGGCACTGAGGGCTCTGGTTTGCCCAAGGGAATGGTGCCATGCACAGAGACAAGGACAGCTAGAAGAGGACTAGGATTGGGGACAGGTCAGAGGTTTGATTTGGGGCATGTTAACATTGAGGAAAACGCTGAGCTGTCCAAAAGATGATACCAGTCTGGAGCTCAAAGGACCCGTTTGGGTCGGAGAACATTTCAGGGTTTTCTGTAATGATGTGTGAATTGTAGATGTGGCTGGGTGAGGGGCTTGGGAGAGAATGTGGAGTCAGAGGAGTGCCTAGGACCCCTCGTGAGAAAAAGCAGCCATGACCTCCAAGCCAAGGAAGTGGAGCCTGCAAGGGAATCGCAGAAGGAACGTCTCCAAGGCTGCGAGGTCCCTGGCGCTGCCGGGTCCCTGAGGCCAAGGGAAAGAAAATAGCAAGAAGCAGGAAGAGTGATCGATAGTGTTTGGTTCTGCCAAGAAGTCAAGTCTGATGAGGACTGAAGTAGGTGACACATTGAACAATATGGGTATCACTGATGGATCTGTCAGAAGCTGACTCAGCCCAGCTCCAGAGCCAATCAGAATACACATCATTGCCCTGAATACTCTTAGTATGAATAGAAGGGAACTAAAGGCTTTGAGCTTGGAAGCCCTCCATATTAAAATACATTTTTTGGCCCTAGCCGGTTTGCTCAGTGGAAAGAGCATCAGCCTGCAGACCAAAGAGTCCCAGGTTCGATTCTGGTCAAGGGCATGTACTTCAGTTTCAGGCTCCTTCCCGGCCCGGGCCTTGGTTGGGGCACATGCAGGAGACAACGAATTGATGTGTTTCTCTCACATCGATGTTTCTCTCTGTCCTTCCCTCTCCCTTCTACTCTCTCTCTGAAAATCAATGGAAAAATATCCTTGGGTGAGGATTCACAAACATAGAAAAGATTTTCTGCCTATCCAGTGTGGCTCACTGGCTGAGCGTTGACCCATGGACCTGGGGGTCACAGTTTGATTTCCGGTCAGGGCACATGCCTGGGTTGCAGGCTTGATCCCCAGTAGGGGATAGCCAATCCCCTTAAGTTCCGAAAGGAAGACAAGATAAAGGCCATGAGGAGGATTGACCCCACTTACAAGAAGCTCGTGGAGCAGTTAGGAGTGTCTGATCTCTCCGACAAGGAGCACAAGGACCTGGAGGGCCGACTGAAGGCCCGGAGGACCTGCTGCCGCCCATCCACCACCAGGTGGCGGTGCAGTTCGCCGACCTCCACTACACGCCCGGAGAAGGGCGTCATTTCCGACATCCTGGAGTGGAGGATCTTGCGCACCTTCCTGTACTGGCGCCTGAGCCGCCTGAGGGAACTTAATCTCCCCATGCAGGAGGTAGCCAATCGATGATTCTTCCATCATTGATATTTCTATCTCTCTATCCCTCTCCCTTCCTCTCTCTGAAATCAATAAAAACATGTTTAAAAAAAAAACTTGGAAAAAAAAGATACATTTTCTGTGATTTCATGGGATTGGGGATACCATTTTGGTATACTATTTTGACCCAATCTCTATTTTTTTATTACAAGGGGAAAAGCAATTGAGAAAGCTCATTTTAAGACAAAAAAAGAGAGAAGAAAGCAAGGAATGATGCTCAAAAAAAGGGATGGGGTGACTTGGTAATGGGAAAATTTTAGGCATTGGAGTGTATTTGGGGAATTGGAGCCTTTTTAGGGCAACCCCAAATGACCCTGTGAAGGTAAACTTCTCTTCCAAGAGTAGGCTCAGCTCTACTGGTTATATCTGGTTTGACATTGGCCAGAGAGAAATTAAAGTCGATAACCTGAAGGGTCAGATGTCAGGCTTAATCTTTGGCTAAAGAATCAAGGCCAGGAGCAAGGAGCCAAGTACCATCCAGAGTGTCACCAGGAATTACCAAGTTTTGGGCCAAAGAGAGGCTACAAATTGTTGTACATTGTAGCCAGCATGGCTTTAATCAAGTATGGTTAGACATGCAGACATGGAAATGACTGTCATGAAGGAATTTTTTATACTCACACGTCCCTAAAATTAGGGGGCGGGGCGTGCCATGCAGGGCCACATGGGAAGCACCAGCGGCATCTGAAGCAGAGGGAGCAGGAGCCTTTATTGTGGTTCGCGGGTAAGGCAAGTCAGGGGGCACAGGCCCAGGATCGGCTGGTTTCAGTCATTTCAGTGGGTTCAGGGGCACAGGACTGTCCCTACGTGTCTGGTCCTGGAGTGACAAGGGCAGGTGGATAGTGGTCAGAATGTGAGAGCTGATAAAGGAGGTGGCGGGGGTATGGGCTCTGGCTGTGTCGGGCTGTGTATGAAGGCACACTTGCAGGCCAGTCTTCACTCTCTGGGAATTGGCTAGCTCTGGGAGAAGCTGTCTCTCCAGGACCGGCAAGGCCCCAGGTGTCAAAGCACAGAAAGTAAAAAGGCACAATTCATACAAAAGTCTTAGCTCAAAGTGGGAACTGAGGGTCAGGAATCAGGAACAAGGTGCTGGCAAATTGGAAGATGAAAATGGCTATGCGGGGACCTACTACTCTCCAAAGAGGACCTTGGGGGGCTTTCAGAAGGCTGATCACACCTGGGCTAACTCCAGCCTTCTGTCTCATGTCTAAATGTCTTTTTTTTCCCCAAAAACCTGGGAGTGAACTATGTCTACTGTCTTGAAGGTGATGCTAATGTTGCTCAGGAAATTGTGAATTGTGTCACCAGCCTCTTCATTCTCCTTACAGCTCATGTAACACAAAAATAAGGGCAAGCAGCTGTCCAAAGGATTTTTTTAATTTGTGAACTTACAGGAAAGACTTTACAGAAATAATATCATTTACACCACCTTTCACTATTACTTTTAGCACTTTTTCTCCATTCTAATGCATCAAATAGTAATAATCTGAGCTCTCACAGAAAAACGCAGACCTAACAGCCAGTTCCTCTGAGTGCTCCGTCTGCTTTCCATCAGGCCTCAGTGGCTCCAGCTCCCCCTGCCGGGCGAGCCCCGAGGAGCAGGCAGGCGGAAGACAGGATGTCGTATGCACAGGATGATGTGCAGGTCCACACAGTGGGCCAGCCGGCTTTCCACTCAGCCCACTCCAGCTGAGACGTGAGACAGAGTCCACCAGGGACAGGACGCCGGCCAGCTGGGAGCCAGCGTGTCTGATCTAATGCAAAGGCCTTTGCCTGTGGCACCTGAGGTGACAAGTGCGGTCCTCGGAGATGCTGAGGTGACTCCTTCACCCGCTTGCTCTGCTGTCTTGGCAGCTCTACCTGCTCCAGCACAAAGACATGCTGAGGCAGCAGGACAGCTGTGGCCTGCAGTTTATAATTCACGGAGAGCAGGCGGAAGATGAGCTCTGTTTGTTCCTCTCAGCTCCCGACCAGGGGGAGAGGCAGCAAAGCCAGTGGCTATGGGATTCTCATTCGTGTTTATAATCATCAAATATCTGTGCAGCCCGCCCAGCCAGGCTCGGGGCAAGGTGCCGCGGGGCAGGCAAAGAGCAAACTCCAGGATCTGCCCTTTGAGAGCTCACAGACCCAAAAGGGGAGGAGGTCAGAACACAGGCCTGGGGAGACAGGGAAGGGGAGTCAGAAACAGCCTCATGGGGGAGCAAGGAGCCCCCAAAACCAGCAACCACCCACTGCTCATTGGAGTGGACTGAGCTGGGAGCGGGAAAAAATACATCCTCTCCCCTCAGGAAGTCAGTCTATGGGGGGAGCAAAGGAAGGAATGCAGACAGACGCTGCCAAGCCAGTGCCGTGTGCACAGCAATAGTGTGTATTTAGCACAGAAATAGCACCGGGGTCAATGGGGGGACAGGGACCTCAACAATAAAGATAACTTTTTAAAAAAGAAAACAGAAAGCACAGTAGAGCACCTGAGCTGGGTTTTCAAAGCACAGGGGGGGATTTCAACAGAGTGGAAAGGAGAGCTCATCTGCGCTCTAGCCAGAAGGAGCAGTACCTGCCAACACGAAGAAGGTAGAATGTTCTGGGCATGTCCAGGTTAGGTAACCAGAGAGAGCAGGCGTGGAAGGGCCTTCAAAGCAAGGGTGCAGGGGTTCGATCTACTGGATTCAGCCATCACTCATTTTTTAAAATTATGGCAAAAAGCACATAACATGTACCTCTTGACCATGTTTCAGTTCAGTGGTATGAAGTATATTTACATTGCTGTGAAACGGATCTCCAGAATTTCTTTATCTTGCAAATCTGAAACTCTGAACCCATTAAACAGCTCCCCCATTTCCCCTACCCCCACTCCAGGTAACTCCCATTTTACATCCTGTCTATGAATTTGACCAATCTAGGTACCTCATTTAAATGGAATCATACAGAGATCAACCAAAGGACTTGCATGCATGTAAGCCTAACCAATGGACACAGACACCAGGGGGGTGAGGGCATGGGTGGGGGGATGGGGGGCCAATGGGGGGATAAGGACACATATGTGATACCTTAATCAATAAAGAAAAAATTAAAAAATAAAATAAATAGAATCATACAGCCCTAAACGGTTTGGCTCAGTGAATAGAGCACTGGCCTCTGGACTGAAGGGTCCCTAGCTCGATTCTGGTCAAGGGCACGTACCTCGGTTGCAGGCTCCTGGCCCTGGTCGGGGGCAATTTATGTGTGTCTCTCTCTCTTCCACTCTCTACAGATCAATGGAAAAAATATTCTCCGGTTAGGATTAAAAATAATAATAATAATAAAATAAGTAAATAAATGGAATCATACAGCATTTGCCTTTTTGTGATTGACTTATTTCACTTAACATATCTTCAAGGGTTGTAACATGTGACAGAATTCCTTTTTAAAATTTTATCCTTATTGTTGAAAGTATTACAGATGCCTCCTTCCACACCCAATAACCCTCTTTACCACCTCCCCCCCCCCCCCCCCCCCCCCCCAACAACCCCCTGCCCAAATGACAGCACGTGACCGATCCCTTCCTTGTTAAGGCTGAATAATATTCCATTATATGTACCTATCACATTGTGCTTATCCATTCATCTGTTGAGGGACACTTGGATTACTTCCAGCTTTTAACTATTGTGAATAATGCTGCTATGAACATAGGTGCACAGATATCTCTTTGAGTTTTTGCTTTGAATGTTTTTTTTTTTTTTTGCATATACTCAGGCAGGGTCCTCAAACTTTTGAAACAGGGAGCCAGTTCACTGTCCCTCAGACTGTTGGAGGGCCGGACTATAGTTTAAAAAAAACAAACTATGAACAAATTCCTATGCACACTGCACATATCTTATTTTGAAGTAAAAAAAACAAAACGGGAACAAATACAATATTTGTTTTTGCATGTGGCCCGCGGGCCGTAGTTTGAGGACCCTGTACTCAGAAGTGTAATTGTGAGATCATAATGGTAGTTCTATTCTTTGACTTTTTAGGAAGTTCCATGCTGTTTTCCGTAGCGGTTGCACCATTTCACATTCCCACCAACAGGTAAAAGGGCCCAATGTCTCCACATCCTCCCCAACACTTATCGTCTGTGTTGTTTTGCCATCCCATCAGTCATTTTTGAAAAAGGCATGGTCAGAGCCATGCATTGGAGGATCTCTCTGGCAGCAGAAAGTCAGGAGACAGGAGATGATCCAGGCACTGGTAATGGTCAGAAAGAAGGGGGGACTCCTGACCAGGCTGGTGGCAGATGAAACAAGGGCCACAGGAGGACAGAAGCAGCCAGGGTTATGGCAGGAAAGGGGAAGCCAGGGAGAGGGAGGAGGGAGACGTGACTTAATTTCAAAGTATAAAAACCTGAGAAAATAGAGATAGAATGAGAAAAATAGTAAGGGTGAGGGACAGCTACTTGAGGGGAGGTACTGAGATCTGACAGGTGCCGAAAGGTGGAAGGTTAGTTGTTGATGTAGGGTTGGTGCCTCGAAAAGAGTGCAGGGCTAGAGACAATCGTGACATCTATTCTTACAGCAGTTTATTTACACGATCCTCCTCCACGCTCATGACACCTCTGAGGCCAGACCAAGCAGGTGTCATCTCCACCAGTTGAGCAATGAGAAAGCAGGAAGTACAAACAACAGGCCAGGGCCACCTGCCCTGTCAGAATCAGAGCCTGAGTAAGCCCTGAACTCCAGAGGCCTCTTCTTTTCCTGAGATAAGACTTGTCTAGGAGCACACAGAGGGCCCAGCTGATGGAAGATTCATTCATTTGAAAAATATTTTCTTGAATGCCAGGCAGTGTTCCAGGTGCTGGGGATTCACAGCTAATAAAATAGACAGAAAGGACAAGATCCTGCCAACATGGAACCTATATTCTTGTAGATGATAGAACAGACCCACTGGCCATTTGGCAGTTTTCCTAGAAGCCCAGAGAATTCCCCAGGAGAAGTGTCCCAAGGCAAATCTGTGCCTCACAGCCAACATTTTCATGTGCTTACTCTGTGCAGGTGCTTGATAAGCAGAGAGAAGCTTCTCTGCTGTCTGTCATGCTGATTCAGGTTAACACACATGCTAAGTCTAATTGACATGCATGCAGTCAAGAAAGGAAGGCTTCCTGGAAGAAGGGACATTCCAGCAGAACCCTAAAGAATTTGAAAGAGGAGGAAAGGAAATGAGAAGAGAGAGAGGTGTTCTAGGCTGGAGAGAAGAGCGTGTGAGCCTGGTGGGGAGCCAGCTAGAGCATGGCACGTTTGGAAAGCTGAGCTTCCAGCTGGCTGGGTGACAGTGTGAGATGCAGAGAGAGGCACAAGATTTGAGACTGATGTTTAGCTCTCTGTGTGGCAGCTTAAAGAATGGAGCAGCCGAAACCAGTTTGGCTCAGTGGATAGAGCGTCAGCCTGCGGACTGAAGGGTCCCGGGTTCGATTCTGGTCAAGGGCATGTACCTGGGTTGCGGGCACATCCCCAGTGGGAGATGTGCAGGAGGCAGCTGATCGATGTTTCTCTCTCATTGATGTTTCTGGCTCTCTATCTCTCTCCCTTCCTCTCTGTAACAAATCAATAAAATATATTAAATAATAAAAAAAAAAGAATGGAGCAACGGGGAAGGAGACCAGTAGGGTGAACCCTGTCGATCTGATTGTGAAATCCTTCCTGCCAGGCATTGGCTAATTGTGGTTACCATGGCAACATTAGACCACAGACCGAGAAGCATCTAGTCAACCTCTCTTATTAAATACTAGAGGCCCAGTGCACGAATTCGTGCACGGTTGGGGTCCCTCGGAGTGGCCTGCGGGGATCGGGCTGAAGCCCATAGTCCAACACCACCTGCAGCTCCTACCTGCCGCTCCCACTCATCCCAGACCCACTGCACCTGCTGCGGGCTTGCACCCAATCAGTCCTGATCCCGAGAGGCTCACGCAGCGCTTGCCACCGTGAGCCCTGCATCTGGCACCCTCCCAAGGGGAGTGGCCTGCAGGATCGGGCTGAAACTGGCTCTCTGACAACCCGCAAGGGGTCCCAGATTGTAAGAGGGTGCAGGCCAGGCTGAAGGGCCCCACTGGTGCACGGGTGCATGAACGGGGCTGGGGAGGGACCACAGGAGGGCTCCAGGGAGTGTCTGGCCCCGATTAGCCCAGTCAGGGATGCAGGAGGTTGGCCAGCCAGGGAGGCTACGGGAGGGCTCCAGGGCGTGACTGGCCCATCTCACTCAGTCCCAATTGGCCAGACCCCAGCAGCAAGCTAACCTACCAGTTGGAGCATCTGCCCCCTGGTGATCAGTGCACATCATAGCGAGTGGTTGAGTGGCCTTAGCATATCATTAGCATATTATGCTTTGAATGGTTGAACAGTTGACGGGTCACCAGACGACTGGATACTTAGCATATTAGGTTTTTCTTATATAGGATCATGACACTAAGAACAAGGCTGGAAAACAGATTTACTGATTTTCCTACTGGCAGTGTGGAAATTCGCCCCCTCCACAATTTTTATAACATATGTAGTGGTAAAATATACTTAACAAAATTTAATATTTTAGCCATTTGAAGAGTATAGTACAGTGGTATGAAGTACATTCACAATATTGTGCATCCATCCCCACTTTCATTTCCAGAATTTTTCATCATACCAAACTGAAACTCTGTACCCATTATTATCACTTCCATCACCCCTTCCCTCAGCCCCTGGCAACCAACATTCAACTTCCTGTCTGTCTAGGTGCCTCATATAAGTAAAATCATATAGCGTTTGTCTTTTTGTCACTTAGCGCAATGTCCTCAAGGCTCTTCCATGTTGTATTATGTGTCAGGATCTCCTGCCTTTTTAAGGCTGAGTAATATCCACTGTGTGTCTGTACACATTGTGTTTATCCATTCATTCACCAATGGACACTTTGGGCTATTATAAATAATGCTTGCTACAAATATGGGTGTACAAATATCTGTCGGAGTCCCTTATTAATTAACAATTTAAATTCGTTATATATCTTCAATCCATTACATTTAATGGTTGCACCCCATTGCCTACATCAGTGTCTGGCACATAGCAAGGATTTAATAAACATATGTGAAATTGAAAGCCAAATGAGTGAATGAGAGAATAAGTGAAAGAGTGAATCCCAAATTGGATACCAACGCAGACAGAGCTATACTATTTGTCCCGTGGGTGCCGGTCGTGGTGTCTTCACACCAGGGCGCTGAGTCGGTTGAGAAACTAACCTCTTTGGAGCCCATCCAAGTAGAGAAGAAAACACTTCCCCTGCCTTGTTTGTCACCTTTGCCTCCAATTGTTGCCCCACAGGAGGCCCAGCTGCCTGAAGTCTCCGTTGGTCATGGGAGACCAATTCGAGGGGGCAGAGCTAAGGCAGTCAGAGAAGGAATTCTTGACCGCAACATCTGAGGAACACTCAGTAATTCCTGCCCATGAGACAATAAGAACATTCCCAGCCCACATTTTCATGTGCTTACTCCGGGCAGGTGCTTGATCAGCAGTACCTCATTTAACTGTTAAATAAGCCTGAATCAGGTACTGTAAACCTCCTCACTTTATAAAACAAAACCCAAAGGCACAGAGAAATTGATTAACTTGCCCATGGTCACCCAGCTGGAAAAGGTGAAGCCAAGGCCGAGTCCAGGCACTCGACTCCAGAGCCAAAAAGAAGGCACCAGCAACCTCTCAGGCTGCGAGCAGTTGTCAGTGGTGTTGAGGTTAACCAGCATCCTTTTAAAACAATTGTTTCCTGAGTCTGAATAATATTTACTGAACACATTTTGGAAAACATACACAAAAATTTAAGTTACTTAATCCCACCAAAAACCATAACCACTTTTAACATATTAGAATGTTTCCTCACAGTGGTTTCCTCTTACTTACATCTGAGGATTCAAGAACCACAGTTGAAAACTATCCCCCAAAATGTTACATTGTTGCTGATGTGTACTATGCAGTTGGGCCTATCATAGCTATGCCTGTACTGACTTCTTTTTCTTGTCTCTGTTCCCTAAACAGTACAGTATAACAATTTACATAGCACTGACTTGGTGTTACACATGATAACTAATGTAGAGATGATTTAAAGTATGCGGGAGGATGTGAGTAGGGTACATACAAATACTACCCAATTTCATGTAATGGATTTGATTGGTCCCAGAACCAATCTCCTGCAGATATCAGGGAACGACTATACTAGTGTCTTTATTCTCTTAGGAAAGAGGCATCAGTCCTTCCCATCCTGATAGCCTGCCTTCTCACCCACTCTTCCTGCCTTCCTGCCAAGTGATGCAATAAATGGGGCTGTTAGTGTAGAATAATGATGGCAGTTGACGCGGAGTGTTCACCGGGGCACCCCTGTGCTGGGAAGCACTTGGCACGCGTAATCTCGTGTAGTTCCCAGCCACTGTACTAGTGCACATTTTACTGTTATTTTGCTTGTTTTACTGTTGAGGAGTCTGAGACTTAAGATTTCACATGTGGCTCTTCCTCTCCCCCTTCCCTTACTGAATAACTCAGTCCTTCACCATGGGGTGAAGGCTAGGTATTCAGATGAGGGGGGCTGTGAGGAGGGATCTAGACCAAGTGCTGGAGCCCCCACTTCACCCCAAACAGGTGAAGAGGATGTTTTCATGAAAGTAGAAGGCCCTTGGTTCAGGGGTGACTCAGTGTGAGGTGTTCAGACACTGGGCATGGTGAGAAACACCCACAGTGCTTTGGGGGATGCTCTGGTGTGGGGCAATAAAAACCAGGCATGGTGAGGACCGAGGGGTGACATGGGACATCAGAGGCCAAGAAAGGTGAGGAAGGCAGTGTGTGCGTCAGTCGGGTGCTAGGGCCCGAGCCTGGCGGGACAGCCTCTGTCTGAGGGAGGGGTACCGGCGGCAGTGGGAGATTGGTCACGTAGAGAGAGAGGGGTCATTGAGTAGTCACATTACAGATGATGTGAGCCACACCTCTCCCTGTTGGAGAAAAGAACTATGAATAAAGGGGGGAAACTAGACTGAGTCCTCATGTGCTAGGTTGGCTTGAGGTCTTGGTATGAGCTCATTGTTTTCAATAGTACAGGTCACTATAGAAATAAATATATACATATAGATGTAAATATATGAATGTAGGTTCAGTATAACCCTAGCTCTGTTCACTAGAGGGCTTGGGAGTGGCAATTCCCCAACTGTAATGAGCAAATATCAGTTTCTAAATCCATTCTCTGCTGAAAAGAACCAGTGCTCCAGGGACAAATAGTGGGAACAAGGGGAGGATACGCTGAGCCTAGAGTATTCCTACACCCGTCTTATAATAAGCAAGGAAGCGATCAAAGACTGAAGGTTGCCTGCCCAATCCTGGCCCAGCACAGGGCCCTGCCCGCAACAGGTGGTCAGTACTTGCTGAAGTGTGTTCCCACCTGTGAGCCCCTGAAGTTCACCAGCCACCTCAGTCCCTGAAACTGAGAGTATTGTGTCCTTTGTCCCTGAGCAAGGAGAGCAAAGTTCCTGGCACTGTGCGTGCGGTATTACAGCTTCCTGGACTTCCCCAGAGATGGCTCCAGACACAGCTGAGCTGAGTCTGTGACGTCCGCTGGAGAGATTTGGACTCTTCCCACACGAGGGCGAAGGCCAGAGGGCCAGGGCTTAGTGGCTGCAGGGGCGGGGAAGGCCGAGGGTGCCGAGGGTCCTGGCAAGCACAGACGCTGAGGGGCTGCCTTCCCTCAGGAGGAATCACACAGCTGCTCCTAACAGTTTAACTTTCTCACTCTCAGGTGTTAGGATGGGAGATGATGGGGTTTTTGTTTGTTTGACTTTTTAATATTTTTATTCTTAAATTACAGTTGGTGGACAATAATACATTAGTTTCAGGTATACAATCCTGTGGTTAGACATTTATGGAACTTACAAACTGATCAGCCTGATAAATCTAATAACCATCTGACACCATACACAGATATTACAGTGTTATTGACTATATTCCCTATTGTACTTTTCATCCCCATGACTAGTCTATAACTGCCCATTTGTACTTCTAAATCCCTTCACTTTTTCCACCCATCTCCCCTTCCTCCCTCCCACCTGGCAACCATCAAAATGTTCTCTGTATCGATGAATCTGCTTCTGTTCTGCTTTCTTGTTTATTGTGTTCTTTAGATTCCACATATAAGTGAAGTCATCTGGCATTTGCCTTTCTCTGTCTGACTTATCTCACCCAGCACAACACCCTCCAGGTCCATCCACGTTGTTGAAATGCAAGATTTACTCTTTTTTATGGCTGAGTCACATTCCCTTGTATCCATACACCACTACTTATTACCCACACATCTATTGGTGGACACTTATGTTGCTTCGATATCTTGGCTATTATAAAAAACTAGTGGCCCGGTGCATGAAATTTGTACACGGGGTAGGGGGGAGTTCCCTCAGCCCAGCCTGCACCCTCTCTAATCAGGAACCCCTTAGGGGATGTCCAACTGCTGGTTTAGGCCTGATCCCACAGGAATCGGGCCTAAACTGGCAGTTGGACATCCCTCTCACAATCTGGGACCGCTGGCTCCTAACTGTTCGCCTGCCTGCCTGATCGCCCCTAACTGCCCTCACTTGCCAGCCTGCAATTGCATGGATGTTCCTGGAGGTTATTATTCTAAGCAAAATAAGCAGTCAGAGAAAGACAAGTACCATATATTACATGGGATGTGAACACACAATATACAGATGCTGTATTATAGAATTGCACCCCTGTGACCTATATAATTTTATTAACCAATGTCACCCTGATAAATTCAATAAAAATACAAAATGAAGTAATTGTTGATGGATATGTACTTATTGTCATTTTATTATTCATATTTTTCTCTTCTTCTTCTTCTCTGCTTCTTGATCTTTAAGAAGACCCTTTAACATTTCTTGTAATACTGGTTTGGGGGTGATGAACTCCTTTAGCTTTTTCTTTTCTGGAAAGCTCTTTATTTGTCCTTTGATTCTAAATAATAGCTTTGCTGGGTAGAGTAATCTTGGTTATAGGTCCTTGCCTTTCATTACTCTGAATATTTCATGCTAATCCCTTCTGGCCTGCAACGTTTCTGTTGAGAAATCAGCTGACAGTCTAATGGGAGCTCTGCTTTTAAGATTCTCGCTTTGTCTTTAACGTTTGGTATTTTAATTATGTTTCTTGGTGTGGCCTTCTGTAGGTTCATCCTGTTTGGGATTCTCTATACTTCCTGGACTTTTATTTCTATTTCCTTCACCAAGTTAGAGAAGTTTTTCATCATTTTTTTCAGATAAGTTTTCAATTTCTTGCTCTCTCTTTTCTCTGTCTGGTATGCTTGAAGTTGTTCCAGAGGCTCCTTACACTATCCTAATTTTTTTTTGAATTCTTTTTTCTTTTTGCTGTTGTGATTGGGTGTGTTTTACTTCCTTATCTTCCAAATTGCTGATTTGATCCTTGCTTCATCTACTCAAAATGTTGATTCATTTTTGACTATTTTTAAAATTTTTTCCTATCTCCATTTTTGCCGGGGTTCATGTCCCAGCATCAAGAAGGGTTCAGGAGTGACAGAACCAAGATGGCGGCATAGATTAACGCTGGAGTTTGCTGCCTCCAACAACCACTTCAAAAGTGAAACTAAAAGACGGAACGGACATCACCCAGAACCACAGGAACGTTGGCTGAGTGGAAGTCCTACAACTAGGAGGAAAGAGAACGCATACTGACACTCAGAAGAGGCACAGTGCTGAAGTCAAATACTGAGGTGCGGAGTGCATGAGGAGTGGGCTGGCGGCGGAGGGCGTGGTTGTTGTTTTGAATCGGGAGGGAGGCTCAGATTATG
>NW_006292443.1:223153-228781 GCF_000327345.1 Myotis davidii
AAAACTTGAAATTATGACATGCTGGAACTTGTTCCTGGCACATTTTTATGTTTCCTATCCCTTTGTTGAAGTTCTCACTATGTCTCTCTACTTTTCTCCTAAGTTTGTTGAGCATCCCTACAACCAATGTTTTGAACTCTGCATCTGGTAGATTGCTGGTCTCCATTTTGTCTAGTTCTTTTTCTGGACTTTTGTTCTGTTCTTTCATTTTGGACATGTTTTTGGTTTTCTCATTTTTCCTGCCTCCCTGTGTTTGTTTCTGTATAAAAGGTAGAACTACTAGGTCTCCAGGTCTTGGTAGAGTGGTCTTAGGTGGTAGATGTTCTGTAGGGTTCAGTGGTACAGTCTCACCAGTCATCAAACTGGGTGCTCCAAGTGTGCCCCCATATTGGCTGTGTGCACTTTCTTGTTGTAGTTGAGCTTTGACTGTTGTTGGCATGTCAATGGGAGAGGTTTAATCCCAGGCCATTAGGATGTGAGGGCTGGCCGAGGCCACCATGGAGGATATGCTATGCAGGGGCTGACCTCATGGAGCAGAACTCTTTTTAGTGGGGCTCAGGTTCCCACCACGTCCACCCTTTGAGTGTTGAGTGTATCACTTGTGGAGGTTGTTGGGGCCAAAGCTATTTGGCTCTGAGGCCTCCTGGGAGGTGCAGACCATAGTCAGTTGCTGCCTGTGCCCTGCCCAGGGCCACCCAGCATGAGCTACAGATCAATCTGCAGATGGTTGCTACGTGTGCTGGGATTGGAGGTACCCAGGAGAGGCCAAGCTGTAAACCAAGGCCAGTTGACACTAGTTCAAAGCCTGGGACAGCTTAGCAAGAGGTACAGGGCATGTAAAGGCCAAATGCTGCTTGTTTGAGAGATTTTAGGAGAGTTGGCAGCATGAGCCAAGACAGGCCATTTGTAAGGAAATTCTTGGGCTTGGGTGGGCTGGCAAATTGAGTGGGGTAGAGTCTCAAGGGATCACCAGGGCAGGGCTAACAGTGTGAGCCAGATTGACGGAGACTCATATATGGCACCCGCCTGCCAGCTCTGTGGGGGGAGGGCTCAGAAAAGGAACAATGGCCTCTGCCAGCACTTCTGTCTGGGAGAAAGCTGTCCCCCCACCCCCAGCTCTCACCCTGATGCCAAACAATTCAGTTCTTCTCCATAGGTCCCTGGTACCTTTTTAGCTACAGTCCCAGCACTGGAGCTCAGAATGAATGAGTCCATGTAAGTCTGTGTGTGGACCCTTTAAGAGGAATACCTGGGATTCCAGCAGCCCTCTGACTCACTCAGCCACAATCTCCCCTGGTCTTTGCAGCCAGAAGTTTTGGTGAATTCTCTTCCAGCACTGGAACCTAGGTGGGGGGCCCTGGTGTGGGGTTGGAACCCCTTGCTCCTCAAGAGGGGACCTCACAGCAAATATATCCCTCCCAATTTTTAACCACCACATGTGTGTGTGGGACCAGCCCGTTCTGCATCTCTGCCCCTCCTACCAGTCTCTGTTTGGCTTCTTTTTTATATTCTTAGTTATAAGACTCCTGTTCAGCTAAATTTCAGGTAGTTCTGAATGATAGTTGTTCTGTAGGTTAGCTGTGATTTTGATGTGGTTGTGGGAGGTTTCGAGTTACCTACTCCACCTTCATTACCAGAAGCCCTGTTTGGTTTTTCTCCCACTTCCTGAAAAGTCTCAAGTAACCATTTAAAGAACGGTCTTTTGGATTTTCTATTTGGGTGAAATTCTTAACATCTATCAAGATACTTGTTTAACCTGTACCCCTAGTGGATAGAAAGCAAAAGGGTAAACTCAGAAAGAAATTCTATCCGCTGAGCCAAACCTAGCTAGGTTTGGCCTACAAGGATGAGGATCCATAGAGAACCTAGCTAGGTTTGGCTCAGCGGATAGAGCATAGGCCTGCAGACTGAAGGGTCCAGGACTCAATTTCAGTGAAGGGCACATGTCCAGGTTGTAGGCTCAATCCCCAGTGAGGGGCGGGCAGACAGAGTGTCACATAAAGGAAAATGGGCCCTTTTGGGCTATTTCACAGTGACATTTCTAAAAGACATGCCTTTTAATATGTATATATATATATTTCTTTATTGATTTCAGAGAGGAAGGAAGAGGGAGAGAGAGAAAAGCATCAGTGATTAGAGAGAATCATTGATCAGCTGCCTCCTGCACTCCCTACACTGGGGATCGAGCCCGCAACCGAGGCATGTGCCCTTGGCCAGAATCAAACCTAGAACCCTTCAGTCCACAGGCTGACGCTCTATCCACTGAGCCAAACTGGCTAGAGCAAGACACGCCTTTCTTGACGAGGTAGTTTGCTTCAACATGCATGCCTTTCTGCAGTGTGACTTTTGCCATTCCTCCTATCAAGGCATGGGGCCCACATCCTTCTGCTGAGTCCTGCCTGGCTTGTGACTTGTTTGTCAATAGGATGCAGGAGAAGTAATAATGAATGACTCCTAGGCCTTGGCAGTCAAGGCCTCTAGGAACCCAGCTGCCATGCTATTAAGAATTAGTCTGGCCTACAAGGATGAGGATCCATAGAGAACAGAGAAACTTCTGCTGATGGCCAGTGCCCCTGCCAGCCACTTGAGGGAGGCCATCTTTTCCCTCCCCAGCTGGGCTCCCATCTGACTCCACCAGGCAAAAATGCAGCAAAACCACCAACCTGAGCCCAGCCCAGATGGCATAGTCAAGAGCAAATAAATGGTTGTTGATTTAAGTCACCAAGTTTTAGGGGTGGGAAACTGTTAGTTCATGGAAAGAAAACTAAAACACATGCTAAAGCTCCTGATTCTCTAGCCCTATCGGGTGTTAGATTAACAGAGTCTCTATCTCTTTTCTCCATTTCAGAGTCTCTATCTCTTTTCTCCATTGCATGGGCCAGGGTCCCAGGAAGCAGTGGACATAAGTGTCCCATCTCAGTGAGCCAGGGAGGGATGAAGACAAGGATGCAACCTAGCGATCACACCTGGAGGATCCAGTGAGCACCTGAGCTCCCTTCAGCATGAGTCAGGTGCTGTAGGAATCCAAACCCAGGGAAACTTACACTCAAGATGGATAGATAAGACTCATAAACATAAAACGATGGCAGGCAACTCAATCATATGAGCCTGTAAAAGGACATACGTGAGTTCACAGAACGAGGCTGCCGCTGTCAGGGAAGGACTGCAGATGGATATGGGGCTTGAACAGACCTGGAGGATGGGAATGACAGATTTGGGAGAGAACATTTAGGTGTGTGTATGGGGGCTACTCTGTAAGTTGGCATAAAGATTTAAATAAACTTGCTGAGGAGATAGGCAGAGGTGATGCTGAGAGAAGGAAGACACAGCCTGGCCAGAGTGAAAGAGGTCTTGGCCTTCTTACTCACTCGGTGCTGCCTGTGAGGTTCACTGGAACATTTGGGTGACATTCAGAAGTTGACACCAGTAAAGCCTGCTTGGCTTCTCCACATGTAAAGTTCTGAGGAAAGACGGTAAGTCCAAGAAGGAGCCTGTCGTCAAAGCAGGGCCCGCCTGGAGAAGGAAGCAAGGCTGGGCCGGGTCCCAGGGACTTGGCTGACTGTGGCACTGTTTGCATGTATGGCCACATGCTGTGGCTCAGCACTGACTGTTCCATCCATCAAGCTACTTCCTAAACCACCGCCCACACTTGGCACAAAGAGAAGCATCACCTGCCCGGGAAGCATCCTTGGCATTCCCAGAGCCAGGCTCTGCCCTGGGGAAACCCATCATGACGTCTCTCTGCCAATCCACACCTATCCAGGCTACCTCCTCCCTGCCAGGCTCCTGGGTGTGGCTTCAGCCATGCCAGGGCGCTGACCTCACTAGGAGGCTGCTCCCATTCCACCCCGCAAACAGGATGGTTCCACCCACCAACCGCCTTACCGTGGGAGGAGCCATTTAGGACTGTACCTCCCATGAGGGAAGCTAAACAGTCAGTATCCTTACTTCCCATTTCCAGGTGGAGAACTGAGTCATGGACTTGAGCTACCAGGGTATTCAAAACACTTCAGTGACTCAGTGACATCCCAGCCCCACCAAGTCCAGCCCACAGCTGTGACCTCAGGCACCTGGCTCTGCTCTCGCTGTCTCATTGACATGGGGTCTAGCTGCTGCCAGAACCTTTGCCTAAGGCTCTGCTGTGGTTCTGGGATTCTGCCTCTCAGATCCTGTTAATGTTGCCACCATTAAAGCTCATATCCCAACATAACATGGATGGTTATATACATACTGGAGGCCCGGTGCACACATTTGTGAAGGAGCTCAGCCCTCGCAGCCTGCTTTGTCCGGAAGGTCCTCTGGACGGTCGTTCTGCTGTTTGATCTAATTAGCATATTAGCTCTTTATTATATAGGATGACGAGATGAGATACCATCAAATGTGTGAATCTGTGTAGGTCCACCCATCAATGTCAGCGCATTCCCTCTGCTGATAGGTAAAAATCCCCAACAAAGACTAAACAAGCTAAGACCATAAATCTAACGCAGACCCAATCTCTAAGGAGCATGCATGCCAGACACAGGTGGCCAGCGAGGCCAAGCGCCTGTTCAGTGTGACCCTTGGATACATATCCTGTTGGACTCTAATTGGCTCTCAGCGGTGTTTGTACAGTGTCCAGGGGAGCCTCACAAGCTACATTTCTTTCTTCCCAGAGGGTAAAGAAATAAGGCTATTAAGCACTTGTGCTGGGAGGGGCACTACGGGTTATATCTATACCAATAAAAGGGTAATATGCTAATTAGACTGGGTCAACCAGACATCTTCCAGTCCTCTGGTCCTCCTTCTGGACAAAGCCAAGGTGGTGGGGCCAAAGCAGAGGCAGTTAGGGGCGATCAGGCCGGCAGGGGAGCAGTTAGGGGCGATCAGGCAGACAGGCAGGTGAGCGGTTAGGAGCCAGTGGTCCCTGATTGAGAGAGGGATGTCCGACTGCCCGGTTTAGGCCCAATCCCACAGGGATTGACAGTCGGACATCCCCCAAGGGGTCCCAAATTGGAGATGGTGCAGGCCAGGCTGAGAGAACACCACCCCACCACCACCACCACCACCACCCCACACACATGAATTTCGTGCACCCAGCCTCTAGTAGTATTATAAACTGTCACCACAGCGAGGTGCTGTCCCGCCTGCAGATGGGGACACCGAGGCTACACACTTTGGACAGAGCCTCAGCATCCCTCACACAGGAGGGCCATGCAGGCTGGCCCAGGACCTTTCCAGCGCCTCTCCCACTCCTCCAGGCCTGGATCCCAGCAAGCCCCTACCTCCTGCCTCAGTCACACAGTCCCCTCGGCCTAGAGTACCCACAATCCACTGGGCAGACCGTTCCCATCTTTCAAGGTGCAGCCTCCTCGGACCTGGAGCTGGTAAGCCCCGCGGACTGACCCCATAACGACCCTCCTATAGCCGCCTCCCCTCGGGGCCTCCAGGTGGCCTTGTTCCGCGTCCCACTCACCCGCCCCGCACAGAGCACACAGAGGTCCCACCAGGGGTTGCCGAGTGCCTTCTCCGCCCTCCGCCCAGCGCCCAGCGCCCCAGACGCGACCCGACCCCCGCGGTTCGAGGGCCCGGGAAGGACCGATGTGCCCAGAAACGTGCTGCGCCCAGAAACCTCCTGGGGGCGGGGACTGC
>NW_006292443.1:229214-240565 GCF_000327345.1 Myotis davidii
GCGGAATCGGCACGGGCTCTAGCCGCGCGGAAAGGCGCTCCCGGGGCGGAAGGAGCCAGAGGACGGGCGGGTCCAGACACCAGGCATTTAGCCGAAATCCGGGAGTTGACGTTCGTCGCGTGCGCTTAGCTCTGTATGACTTTCCCGTAAACGATCTCGCTTGGCCCGAGCACATCCCAGGGAGCGGTGGTTCCGGGCGCCCGCGGAGAGGACGTGCCTGGGGGAGGCGAGGGCTGGGCCCGGCGCGACCCGCTGCCGCCGCCAGCACCCGGGCACGCTGACCTCGGGTGATTGTTCTCGGTCGCCCTCGTTCCCAAGAGTTCCGATAGCTGAACTGAGAGGCAGGGGTGAGGGAGGATGTTTCGGTGGAAGAAGCCGAGAGAAAGGCAAAAATCAAGAAGCTTGCCTTGGGGTTTCTTCTGCTCTAAGGGAGGCTGCTCTAAGGGAAGAATTTGCATTTTGAAAAGAAAGACAAAGAGAGAAAGGCCTTGGGGGCTGCGATGAACGGCAGAAACCCTAGGCGGGCAACGCCTTCTATGTGAGTGTCCCCACGGAACCGGCACGGAACCGGCACGGAACCGGCACCGGCGCTCGGTGCATCCCTGCCGCCTCGCCTCACTGTCTTGCAAGTGCCGCTCAAATTACAGCGCAGAAACCAGCAGTGCAGCCAGGGCACACCCCGAACAGAGGCCTGAAGTAAACGCCTAGTGAGGACGGGTCCCCCTCCTCCGGACCTTCCTTCGCCGGTGACCAGCTCGCTGGCTTCAGCCCCCTGGACCTGCCCAGGCGCTGCAGCTGGTTCCTCCAGGTATTGGTGGAGCTCCCCTCCTCCACTCAAGGCCTCCTTCTGTTAGGGGCAGAAATAGAATATTGGGGACCAGCTACAATAATAAATATTAATCATGCTCTGTTAACCGTGATGGTTCTGTTCTGATTAGAGAAAGCACATTGTAATCTGGCTGGGAGTTGTACGCCCTGGGCCATATGTGTGTGCAGTCCGTCCTCCTGTCGCGAGAACTGCCTGTCATTATGGAAGGATTTACAACCTCGTGTCTGAAACAGTCTAGTCCTGGGGCACCCACCCTTTATAACCCCCAACCCCTATTGCCTCTAATCTGGTCCCAGTGCCCCGCCCGGGCACCTGCCCTCTGCCACACTCCCCAGCACCGATGGCTTATAACCTGTAATGATTATACCGTGCCTGCTTCCCCAGGCCTGTAATGCCTACTTTCCCACTAATCTTTGTCCTTCTACCCAATATAAGCAGCTGGCGTATGGGGAGAAGCAGAGCAGATAGTTGTGGATGACCTGCTGCTCTCCCGTACTGCCCCATTATTGGAATAAACGCTCATATATGACTCAACCCTGTCTCTGCGTAATTGGCTCAAGCAGTGACAGGCAGCCGGGACCCCTTGGTTGTCTGGTTACACTTCCTAGTGAGGCCCCCTCGCTCTCATCAGAGTCTCCAACCTGACTGTCCCTTTCGGTTTACACACAGATACACGTTCAGGTGGTCCAGGTGGCGCCCGAGTTCCTAGACGGGCCCATGACCTGCTGCTGCGCCTCTGCCTGTGGGTCTGTGGAGGACGTTCAGCTAGGAAGCATCTAAAACACGGTGCTGGGTGTCTCACCTTTATCTTGTTTTACCTTTTTTCTCCCACACTAGACGGTAAGTTCCAGGACAGCAGAGTTGGTTTATTTTTGTTCCTACTACATCCTCAGCACCTAGAACGGTGCCTGGCACACAATAGGGCCACACGATTATTTACTGAAGGAAGAAGTAAATGAAATACAGCCAAAAGTAAAGCAGAAGTGATAAATCCAATGCCGCACAAAGTAAAACTTAAGGTGGAAACTAAATGGAACAAAGGTTTATTTTGTATTATTTTAAAAGGGGGGGGGGCAACAGTCACAAAATGTTGGGTCTGGAATGGTCTGATATCAAGTTATTTAAAGTAAGAACTGTCAAAACAAGACAGAAAACAGCAAACATTTGTTTTACTTATTTTTTTAAAGAGCAGTTTATTGATTTTTAGAGACAGAGGAAGAGAGAAGAGAGAAACATTGGTGTGAGAGCATAACATCGATCAGCACACCCCCTACCAAGGATGGAGCCCACAACCCGGGCATGTGCCAGGGCTCACGTCGATTTTGGAAAGTTAAACTCCCTCTCTCAGTCACACTTGTTAGGCATAAGATGATCTAGAAGACTTGTGTAAAGAAACTAGTAACTTGAGTTAAGAGCTCTGCATCTGCCTCTTCATTGTAGTAAAATACATATAAGCATAAAACTTAGCATTTTAGCCATTTTTAAATGTATGGTTCAGTGACATTAAGTATGTTCACATTGTTGTACAACCATCACTACCATCCATCTCCAGAACATTTTGTCTTCCCAAACTGAAAATGCCATGCCCCTTTAACAGTAATTACCCATTTCTCTCAACCACCAGCCCCTGGCAACCACCATCCTAATTTCTGACTCCGAATTTCACTACTCTGGGCATCCCATGTAAATGGAATCATACAATATTTGTCTTTTTGTAACTGGTTTATTTCATACAGCATAATGGTTTCAAGGCTCGTACACATGTTGAAGCATGTGTTAGAATTTCCTTCCAGACCAGAACAGACATGCCAAACAGAACATAGGTGGGATTGTGGGACCATCACAGCTGGCAGGAGAGCCAGGTGGTAGCACTGAGGCATGTGGGCAGCTAAGGCTCACCTGAGCCTGGGGGTCATGGCAGCAGAGACAGGTTTGGACCCCACTGAGGGGGAGAGACAGGTAGAGAGACACAGCAACTGGGTGCCTCTCGCACGTGCTGACTAGGGCCAGGAACGAGCCTGCAACCGAGCATGTGCCCTTGCCGCAATAGAACCCGGAGCGTCAGCCTGCAGACCGATGCTCCAACCACTGAGCCAAACCAGTGAGGGCTCCTTTGGCTATTTTAAATAATGTTGCTATGAACACGGGTGTGCAAGTACCTCCTCTCGTCCCTGCTTTCAGTTCCTCTAGGTATACATAATCATACCCAAAAGTGGGATTCTAGATCATATGGACCATTCCTTTAATTTTTTGAGGAGCCACCATACTGTTTTCTACAGCAGCTGTACCATTTTATATTCCTGCCAGCAATGGACAGGGATTCCAATTTAGCTACATCCTTGTCTGCCCTTGTTACTTTCTGTCTTTATTGTTTTTATAACAGCCATGTATTGGGTGGGAAGTGGGATCTCATTGCAGTTTCGATTTGCATTTCCCTAATAATTGGTGATGTTGAGCATGTTTTCATGTGCTTATTGGCCATTTGTATATCTTCTTTTATTCAAGTCCGTTGACTACTTCTCAGTTGTTTTGCTTTTGTTGTTGAGTTGTAGGAATTTGTTACATATTCTAGATATAATCCCTTATCAGAAATATGACTTGCAGCCAAAACCAGTTTGGCTCAGTGGATAGAGCGTCAGCCTGCGGACTGAAGGGTCCCGGGTTCGATTCCAGTCAAGGGCATGTACCTGGGTTGCAGGCACATCCCCAGTAGGAGATGTGCAGGAGGCAGCTGATCGATGTTTCTCTCTCATCGATGTTTCTAACTCTCTTATCTCTCTCCCTTCCTCTCTGTAAAAAATCAATAAAATATATTTTTAAAAAAAGAAATATGACTTGCAAATGTTTTCTCTGTAATAAAATGTTTTCTCTGTAATATAATAAAAACTAGTAATTAACATATTAGTAATTGTATATTTGAAAGTTGCTAAGAGAATAGATTTTTAAAGTTCTCATCACAAGAAAAACATTATAATCATGTGTGGTGATAGATGTTAACTAAACTTACTGTGGTGATCATTTCCCAATATATACATATATCAAATCATGTTGGACACTAAAACTAATGCAATGGTATATGTCAATTCTAACTCAATAGAATTTGTGGAATTCAACATAATGTCCTTGCATAGCTGGTGTCAATCAACACCAGTCAAATAAACAAGTTTCTCCTACACACACACACACATCTTCCCACCCACCCTCTACCCCACCATCAAAACAAACAAACCAGTAATTAATAACAAAAGGTTAACCACTTGGAAATCTTAGAACCCTCTCCTTAACTCTTGGGACAAAGAGAAACTCAAGGCTGAAGTGATAGATTGGTTAGAAAGTAACACTGAGAACATTTACCTATGGACAATAAGCTGAAGAAAATCAAAAGGAAGACATTAATGAGGATAAGGGGGAAATTAATTTACTAGAAAATAAAAAGAGAAGTGAACAAATAAAACACCCAAGTTTCTCTTCTATTTAGGAAAAATGGATATATGGGCGGCCAGGAATTGGGGGAGAAGTACAGACTGTGCCAAGGAGGAGTGAGTAAAGGAAGAACAGGAATGTTCGTCTTTCCTGCTGCCCCCCTCCCCCCCACCCCCCAGCCTGAGGCTGCCCCAGAGTTCAGATTTGATAGTCCTGTCACACACCAGGTGTGTGACCATGGGCAAGTTACTCAACCCCTCTCTGAACTTCAGTGTGCTCATCTGAGTAGCAGGGAGGCTACCTACTCTTCAGAGAGAAGGAGTAAATGAGCTACCGATCAGAAAGAACTAAATACAGAGCCTGGCACATCGGGATGGTTGTTATTGCTATTTTGTTGTTGATGATACTGTTAATGAGAATATTAATATTTTGTTTCACCCAATGGGAGGTCCTGCAGAGGGAAACGTGGGTGGAAAACCAAGTGCCAAGCCTGGGGCCGTGCTCACCTGTGACACAGGGAAGAAAGGCATCCAGCAGGGCAGCCCAGTTACCCAGCTGGGCTCCCACCGCCTCCAGCATCGCTCACAGGTGAACGAGGGTAAAAGTGAAGGTCTCTCCTCCTATACAGGACAGGCCTGGACTAGCTGTCCCGAGGATTTGCTAGCTCTGCTGGCCCATGGCCAGGGATCTCAGGGTAAGCAGCACAGAAGGGAGGCCAGCTGGAGGGAAGTGGGGCAGTTTCCCAAGTCAGATGCTGAGCGTGATGGCAGTGGGACGTTTATGGAGTCGTGACCCAGGCAGGGACTCAAGATGACTTTAGCTTCTTGTTTGCCTGCGCTGGGAGAGGTCGGAGCAGGCAGGTCTGCAACGCTGCAGCCTCAGTGTCACAGCCCCGGAGGCACAGAGCAGCAGAGAAATCATAGGTACTAAGCCCAGCTCCTGCACTTGGGCAGCCTTGTTTACTAGCTCTTGTCTCCTGTGGACAGGTGAGAACATGGGGGCAAAACCAGGTTCCTGGAGAGAATAAAATAAGGGCTCAACAGGTATGCTTCCATCAAAACCACATGAACAGTAAGTCAAAGCTGTCCATTGTGCGAATGGCCCAGGGACAGGATGGCCCGGCAGAGGCTGGTGTTTCCAGGGAGCCTGTCTCTCCCTGCCCTCATGTGGGGAGGGGCAGAGAACGAGCATCGCCCCGGCTGCCCTTTGGAGAATCCTCCCCCACATTCCAAGAGACTCCTCTCCTGTTGTCAGGATTTGGGCAGCTGCCTCTATGCTTCAAAGGGTGGGCATGCGACTCCTGTTGGGGGGCTGCCACAGACTTGGGGGGAGGTCTTTTTTCTGTGATTAGCTCTGTAAACCTGGATGGAATCAGAGCAGGGAGGGTCATCTTAGCCATCCCGGGGAAAGATCCTTTCTGAGAGGTAAGCAACACGTAGGACAGCGCTTTGAGTTATGCAGGTAGATAAGTTTATCTACTTCTTTCTTCCCCTTAAGCCAGAGGTTACCCAGCACCTTTAACTAGAGCAGCCCTAACACACCTGGGGCGGGTTGAATTGTGTCCCCAAAAGATATGTTCAAGTCTTAACCTCTGGTACCTGTGAACGGGACCTGATTTGGAATTAGCGTCTGCAGATGTGAGCAAGCTAAGATGAGGCCAGACTGGGTTCGGGGGGGCCTTATAAGACAAAGGAAATTTGACCACACACAAGGGAGAAGGCCACATGAAGATGGAGGCAGAGATGGAGTGATGCGTCTACACGCCAAGGAGCACCAAGGATGGTTGGGAGCCGCCAGAAGCTAGGAGAGGGGCATGGGAATCCCCGCAGATTCTTTCTCAGAACCTCCAGAAGGGACCAACCCTGCTGATACCTGGATTTTGGACTTCTAGTTTCCAGAACTGAGAGAGAATAAATTTCTCTGGTTTTAAGCCATCCATTTTGTGGAACTTTATTATAACAGACCTAGGAAATGAATACAACACAAGCCCTAACAGATGGTGTTGATCGTGGTATCACTTCCTACCTCTTTCTTCCAAGGAACACGTGCAAGAGACTTGTGTGTTAGCAGTGGTAGCAGTGGTCCGCCATCTTTTCCCCAAAGATGAAGTTTTGGCCTCAGTGTTGTTTTCATCAGCTCTATGGCCTCTTGCTATCCTGCCTACCTCCTCCTCCAGCAACTCTGCCAAGTGAAAGCTTAGTGTGGGCCCTCATCGTACCATGTCTGGGTGGCGATAAAATGTCGAGGGTTCTGTCACGTTTCGCCCTCACACGGGGCACCACTTGCTGGGACTGACCAGCAGGCCCTGAGTGATGGGTGAATGGTTACTTGAGATTTCCAAGCTCGAGGGGATTTCTCAGCTAAGGTTTCATAATGGGACAACTGCCCACAGAACAGCAGCATGTATCACAGTGCGGAAACAGTTCTTAAAAGCAGGTGGTGCCTCTGTTACAGAAGAACAACTAAAAAGCTTATCACAAACGGTTATAATTTATAATCCTTGGTTCTCTGATGCTGGAACACTAGACCTTAATCTCTGGGAACAAGTGAGCAGGAGTATAAAGAGAAATCAGGCCGAGGGGAAACGAGTGTCCTTATCATCATTAACTACGTGGGCTCTTGTTTGAGCTGCATGATGCCCACTTCATATTGAGGATCAAAAGCCTACAGAATGCCAGGAGGATTTACCACCGCCCCCTCCTCCTGAAGCAGAGCCTGTAGAGCCTGTAATGCCCAAAGCCCCATCACCTGAGGAAGTATTTCCTGATCCTCCAGCTCCAGTGTGAGAGAGTCCACCACCCAGATCCTTGATCATGGGATCCTGTGCCAGGCCAGTCATGTTCGAAGGAAAGCATTTGGCTTGCCCAGTTATGCAGGATCAGCAAGGTAATAGAGTTTATGAGCCGCTCTCCTTTAATACATTTAAAGAAATAAGGAAAAGTAGTAGAGGAAATGGGGCTACCACTCCATTTACAAAAGGACTCCTTACTGCCTTGTCTGAAAATTATCACATGACTCCTTGGGACTGGCAGATTTTGGCCAAAACAACTCCAGACGCCAGTCAATATCTATTACGGAGAGCAGAATATGAGATCTGTGAACAACAGGCTGTTTGTAGATGTGCACTAGCCACCCCACCTGGGAGCCCTCTGGGCCGCACTCTGGCTATAGGTCCCAGGCACTATAAGACACCTTCTGAAAGATCCATGGAAAGGACTGTGGTTCATTAAGTCTTGTCTGTAGGTTGTACGTGCCTATAAATAATGTTCATAGAGTGTCTCTGCTAATTGTTATTTTGTGTCTTTGTTGTTTGGTTTAGTTTGTTTAAGGATAAGGCATATTTCACTTTGCCAGAGGACCCAACTATTTGTGGCAGGCTGAACACCTGGCAGGGATTGCAGGAACTTCCCAGCAGCTCTAAGAAATCTTAATCTTGGGGACCCTCCTGCTCACCCTCTCAAGACATCAGCCACTGAAAACTCAAAGCTAGTGAAAGTTCTTGTCTGTTGAAATGTAACTTAGTTACTGATTGATGTTCTTTGCTTGCTTTCTTATCTTTAGGGGACTTAGTTTGGACTTTGCCATTTTATAAACATAGGGAATCCTCTGTCTCTACTGTTTGGCCTTTGCGCCACTCAGAACCCATTTGCTGTGCTAGGTTAGTAGGAAATAAAATCCTAAGGCTAATGTCCCAGTCCATCTTTTGTGAATACTCATTCATGTAGGGTTTTTTTGTTTCTGAAAAATCTCTTATATACAGATTTCATATTATTAGTTTACTCAAAAAGAGAAAAATATGGCCCTAAATGGTTTGGCTCAATGGATAGAGCGTCGGCCTGAGGACTGAAGGGTCCCAGGTTCGATTCCAGTCAAGGGCATGTACCTTGGTTGCAGGCACATCCCCAGTAGGGAGTGTGCAGGAGGCAGCTGGTCGATGTTTCTCTCATCGATTTTTCTAACTCTCTATCCCTCTCCCTTCCTCTCTGTAAGAAATCAATAAAATATATTTTAAAAAAAAGAGAGAAAAAAATATGGGAAATAATTATTTAAACTCCTTTAGTATTTATCCTAGAGGGCTGGAGCTACAGAAGTACCCTTGAATAGCTGCAGAAGCATCAGCAGTGAGGTAGGGGGGCACTCTCCTTGTAAAGAAAAAAAATGGTACTTTTACACTAAAGCTGTTAGAGGCCTAGAAGTTGCTGCAGACCTAGGAACAAACTCCAGGACCTGCTTCTCCCCACATACATACCCACTCTTTCTACAGCCTCCAGAGTTGTCAAGGTCATGTTATCTCTATTATGCTTCTTAAGAATGAGTATATTTTCCATTGGAAAAATAAGGCTATTTGTAAAAGTAAGGGGGAAAAGAGGGTTTTTCCTGTATTTGCCTAAGAAGTAAATATATTTGTATCTATTACTAGTGGCCCGGTGCATGAAATTTGTGCATGGGGAGAGGGGTGTCTCTCAGCCCAGACTGCACCCTCTCCAATCTGGGACCCCTCAGACATCTCTCTCACTCTGAAGATGGTGGCGGCCATGGAGCTGGAGCAAGCAGGAGGCTTGGGTTGCTCCTGGCGATGGAGGAAGCCAAGCTTCCTGCCAGCCCTGGACTCTGCTCAAGGAGTGGTTGGGGGCCTGGGCTCTGCTCAAGGAGGGGCTGGGGGCCTGGGTCGCCCCTGGTCACCTGTGATCCAGGCCTCCAGTCCACCCCGGGCTCTGCTTGAGGAGCTGGAAAAAAAAAAGGAGGGGCTGGAGCAGCCAGAGCAGAGAAACCAAGCCTTGCTGCTGCAGCTGGACCAAAGGCCTGGGTCCTGGGTGCCGGAGGAAACCGGTGCTGGCAGCCAGGGGAAGGAAGGCCTATTGCACAAATCTTCGTTCAATGGGCCACTAGTTCTTAATGAGTAGCAACACATTTCTTTACATGAATTCAATAAGACCTGTTTCCAATTGAAGCTATATTAACCAAGATAAAAACTGACAATAGGCCTGCTTATAGCAGCCATGCCTTTGCCATCTTTTACAGGACTTAGTCCATCCAGCATTCCACGGGAATCCCTTCAATCCACAGGGCAGGCCATTGTCGAGCATGCCCATTCAACATTAAAGAGCATACTAGTAAAACAAAAAAGGGGGAAGACAGGACTCAATGAACCAATGAATTATTAACACAGGGGAGAGGATATGCATGTGTTTCTACCCCCACAGGGCAGCTGTGGATTCCAGCTCGCAGGATTAAATCCTATCATGGCCTGGCATGGGACCAATCCTCCCAGAAATGCAGAATCTGGGTCTGGCAACTTCACAGCCCCAAACGGTGCACCTCTACTGGGTCAGACAGCCCCCGGAATAACCTGGGGAATGATGAAGAAGCTGACGGCAGAGGCAGAGCAACTGCGGGAGCGTCCTCATGCTCCACACCCCAGATAACCTTTTTCTTGCTATGACTTCATTCATCTCAACTCCTGTGCCGTATGGTTTGGCATTTTTGCCTGGCTTTAGCACTTGCCACCTTATATTTGGTGTACATTATAGATCCACCTTTATTTAGACCCCTCACTTGGGGGTAACCCCCCTTTTCCTGTGTCTACCAACCTAACATCCCTTTTAGGGGGAGTAGACTTGCCACCGATAGGCAGACTTGAGAAGGGACACATTGGATATTTGTCCCTCCCAATACCTCTTTTCATTCCAATCTACTACCCTTATGTGTTACCTCCTCCAATTCTTCTCTATACTATATGAGAGCTCATAATCAGATTTGGCCACATATCATTCCTAAACATGATCAGATTAAAGCCCAGCTAGCCTTTCTCTCAGCAGGCAGTCTGGCCTGCGGTAATCTGGCTAATGTTACTGTGCCTCCCCTCCCTCCATGTAAGCAAATTAAGAGGTGGGACCCCTCTGCTGAGGCATTTCATCAGGATGTTTGCTGAGGAAATCATGCCCATTTGACGGTTCTAGGAAACCAACAAGGTTATAGATTGGAGCCAATATGATCATTTGCAAGCCAGCCACACTGACACTCTGACACACCATGCCCCTAACGCTAGTTACATCAGTTATGCAGGCACGCCTGAGATGTGGACTGATGGAGGGATGAGTTCCCCATGACCTCAAGTACTAGACTTGCCAGTTCAGGAAACTTTATGGAGATTAGGCCATGTTTTCAGCCCTTTGAAATTGTGGCACAGTGACTACCAGAACTCCTCTGGCCACCATAGTATAACTTTTACTAATAATCTTACTGACAACAGTCTGATTTGCACCACTCACCCCTATGTCTTTGTTATGGGCCCCAATCTACTAATAAACCATAGTTCATCTTTTCTAGTACAGGTTGGAGAAGGAGCTTATTTTGCATCCTGTATTCTACCCAGAATATTACTTCATTGAACATCAGCACTATTATGTCTACAAAATCAGAACTTGAGCAGTGAACGCACTTTGCAGACCCCAACATTCCAAAGCAGAAAGTTCGCCACCTCTGTCTTCTGCAGCAAGCAAAACAAAAAGGGGGGAGATGTGGGTAAGCATGGGACTTGGTTGGAAAGTCTGTAAGGAGGATTCTCTGAAAGATTGGGGGCCTCTAGGGGGACCTTGCTGAAGGCAGCAGCCCCCGCTTTGAGTTTTCCAAACAAGTCTGAGCCCCCAGGTATTTTACTGGAATCTCTATGTTTAGTCTTTAGACATGACCTTGTAGAAGTATGTGCTTTCTCAAGGATGCTTACCCTGCTGATAGTACCTAGAGGTTAATTTTAGTTCAAGCTATTGCTACAATAAAAGCCTAAGCAGGCAGGTGAACGGGGCTGTCTGGTTCCTTTTCCCAGGCAGCCCCTTAGCCCTCTCTTTCACAGAAATGTGTGTCAAAGTGTAGGGAGTGGCTATAGGGTTAAGCCTCGGACTGACCTGTTGGCAAAGTCACAAACAAGTCCCAGCTTAGAGGGCACAGTCCTCTTAGTATAATTAGGCTAGACCTTATCATGCTCCCTAAATCAGGGGTGGGCAACCCCTGGCATGCGTGCCAAACATGGCACGCTAGTAACTTTTGCTGGCACACGAAACCCTCTCTTATAATCTTCCATTTACAATTTTTTTCTTAG
>NW_006292443.1:240768-252974 GCF_000327345.1 Myotis davidii
AAAAGTAGGATTGGCACACAGAAGAATTTTGAGTCAGAGATTTTGCTGGTTTTGGCACACACTCACAAAAAGGTTGCCCACCCCTGCTCTAGATCTTATCTGGGTAGCTAATGAGCTGTGGGAGATGCAGCAAGTGCTGCCAAAACAAGTAAAACTCACAAGAACATTGTAACTATGGTGACCACTACCTTGTTTACCCCTGGCTATAAAATAAAGGCTCAGCTTGCTGTCTGGATCTCTCTCTGTGGCCTCATCCAGGCACAGGAAGATCTACCTAGACCCAGCTTAATCTCTTTGTCTGTCTTTTCTACATCCTTCTCCGTGCCCCCTCAGGCTTGCTGAACCCTTGGCTGAGCTGGCCCGGCACATCAGAGTAATCCATTCATCCATCATTCAGGGTCTGCTGGTCAGCCCTGGCACAAGACCAGCAGAGGCCCCACCTCCCCTGGCTCATTCCAACCTCCAGAGCCTCACCAATGGGCTCCCTCCATGGCCAACATCCAGCACCAATAAGCTCCAGGGGCAGACACCAAGAACACTCTGAGGAGGCAGGTAGAAGAGCCTGTCCTGGAGTCAGAAGACCCAAGTTCTAGTCCTGTTTTCATCACGAATTCACTGCCATTGTTGGGTATGGTGCCCACGGGCCTGTCACTCTGCCCACCTGCACACCAGCTGTTTTCCAGGCTCTCCTCCTGCTCTCCTTCTCTGATCTTTCACACAAGTGTGCTGAGTATCAGGCCAGGTGTGCAATGTGCCAGAACAAAAGCAAGAAGGCCTCCACCTCTCGTCTCGCCAACGCTTTCATGATGCTGCTTCTATCCACACTGCTTAGTTGGGTGGAAGAGTCCTGCCAGGAGGAGCGGCCCACGAGCTTGGCATGGTGCTGCACAGGAGGAATAGAAATGTCAGGAAGTGGTGTCAGGCTCTGATGGTCACCATGAGTCATGTGAAGTGGCAGCTGTGGCGCTCTCTCAGAACCACTGCCAGGCCACGTGTGGGAGGCTGCCCACGGCTGCTCATTCTGGAGAAGGAACCTCATGATGGGAGTCCCCAGTCATGAACTGATTGGTACAGTATACAAAGCTGACCCCTTGTCTAGAGGAGTTTATGTTCCAAAACTTCTGCAGTGTGGTTTATGTTCCAAAACTTCTCCTAAACTTTATCTGAGACTACATCCTTGCTCAGCCCCAGCCCTTCCTCCTCTCTGTCCTGCTCTCCTCTCCCTTCCAGGTTTTTCCTGAAGAACAGTCTTAAGTCACTTTCACAAGAACATCTGCCTCTGGTCCTGCTTCCAGGGACTTGATCTAAAACAGTGTGCCTTTAGTGTGGTGAAGGCCCAGAGCAGGGTGTGGGCATGGGCTAGAAGGGGTCAAGGGTGGAGGAGAAGGGGGCATCTGTAATACTTCCAACAATAAAGATTTTAAAATTAATAAAAAGAAAGAAAATGCCCAGCCAGTTTGGCTCAATGGTTGAGCATCAACCTATGAGCCAAGAGGTCCCGATTTGATTCCAGGTCAGAGCACATGCCCAGGTTACAGACTCGATCCTCAGTAGGGGGCGTGCAGGAGGTAGCCAATCAGTGATTTGCTCTCATCATTGATGTTTCCGTCTCTCTCTTTGCCTCCCTTCTTCTCTGAAATCAATAAAAATATATTTTTTAAAAAGAAAGAAAATGGAGAGAACCAAGATGGCAGCATAAGGTACAGACCTGTGCGTGCTGCCTCCCACAACAACATCGAGACTACCAACTATAAAACAAACAGTTATCATTCAGAACCATGGGAAAGCTGGTCCAGTGGAAGCTCTACAACTGGAAGGAAAGAAAGAAGAGCATTGAGACTGAGTAGGTTGTGCAGAGGCTCCAAGAATGGAGGTATGGAATCGCGCCAGGATGGCTGCAACTGGATGCGCGTTTTTTTTCAATCGGAAGGGGCTGCAGACTCTCGAGTCCACTGAGCTTGTTTGGGGCGGAATTCTGAGGTCCCAGACCCCTACAGGGAGTGGCGGGAAGGCCTTGCAACGGGCCGGAGAGCAAGAGTGGCTGTCTCACGGTGCTGCTCGCCGGCACTCGGGGACGCGAGATGCAGAGTCGAGGAGAGGCAAGGAGTCACAGAGACGCCATTGCCCGAACACCTGGAGATTTTGTCCAGCAAGGAGCCGCCCAACGAAGGACAGAATGCCAAACTTCGTGTTGCTGAGACAGCCCCCAAGAGGCCAGGACGGTCCCCGTGAGGTTGAAATCAGCCCCAGTGAGGTTGAAACGGGCCCGGTGAGGCTGAAACGGCCCCTGTGAGGCTGGGACGGCAGATTTGGAAAAAGCTGGAGCTGGACCCGGCTGGGCCGGCAATGTGGAACCACGGTACCAGAAAACGCACAGGCAGGTCCACCAGATCCAGTCTCACATGGGAAACTGGGAGACGGCAGACAGGCAATCTGTGCACTTGGTAGAAAACGAAATCCAAGCAAGCATACCAGATATTCAGCCACCAGGAACACCTGGAGATTTTGTCCAGCAAGGAGCCGCCCAACGAAGGACAGAATGCCGCGCCAGGATGGCTGCAACTGGATGCGCGTTTTTTTTCAATCGGAAGGGTCTGCAGACTCTCGAGTCCACTGAGCTTGTTTGGGGCGGAATTCTGAGGTCCCAGACCCCTACAGGGAGTGGCGGGAAGGCCTTGCAACGGGCCGGAGAGCAAGAGTGGCTGTCTCACGATGAGACCGAGACGGCCCCTGGGAAGCTGAGAAAAATACCACATGAACTCACTTATTTATGGATAATAAGGACCATTATAGACTAATGAACAAAAATGGATACAGAGGCAAAGCAGCATTGAGCAGACTGTCAAACTATAGTGGGAACCCTGGGGAGGATTTGGGGGGGGGGAGGGTAGGATATCAACCAAAGGACTTATATAACCAAAGGACTTATATGCATGCACATGAGAATAACTAATGGACACCCCCAGTGGGGGAGGGGGGTCGAAGCCAGGGGAATGTCAAGGGGGGGAAAAAAGGAGACATGTGTAATACTCTTTGTAATATTTTAAGAAATAAAAAAAAACTAACCTGAAAAATAAAAAAATTTAAAAAAGAAAGAAAATGTAAAACACAAGCATTAATTGCCAATTTAATTTATTCAGTATCATTCAGTTAAGCACCAAGGGTGACAAACATGCCTTCAGGGTCCGGTTAAGTAATGAAAGTAAGTAGAGTGGGCAAGGTGAGGACTTTGACACATGGAAGTGGCTGTGTTCTGTGTAAAGAAGGAAGCTGTGGGCCCTGGCACAGGTGGCTTAGTTGGTAGGAGCGTATCCATACACAAAAGGTTGCAGGTTCAATTCCCAGTCACATCGAAGTTTCTCTTTCTCTAAAATCAATAAAAATGTCCTCAGGTGAGGATTAAAAATAAGAGGGAAGCTGTGGGAATATGGGTTTAAGATGGCTAGATCTTCAATTTTTTCAAGAGAAGGTGCCAATGGGCATTGCATATGAAATCTTACGATTTTTAAATGTTGGCAACTAAGTCAATTTTTAAAAAACACTTCGATTGCTCAAAATAAATGCAGTTCAGATATAATCCAGAATCTGTAAGTTTGCAACCTGTATCCTGCACTGTGTTTAGTACAGTCCTGTGTACTATAGGAAAAATATTAGAAATGGTGGCAGCCTTCAGAGTTCATAAGCTGTTGGTGTCGGAGGCCAATTTACACAAAGAAAATATGTATATATACATCTATAATATATATGATAGATGACATGAGGTATTTTTGTATTCTTGGTGTTTTTAGTTGCAAGCAACAGAAACTGACTGGCTCGTTTAAACAGAAAAGAAACTCACGAGAAGGATATCGACAGGATCGCTGGTTGTAAGTATAAATGGAATCCAAGCTCTCAAGCTGCTGTCTTCCAGCTGGCTCAGGAGCTGTGTATTCCATGGCCACTGTTTCATAAACCCGGCCACTCTGGTTACTGGGGTCCACAACAGAGCTAGCAAATCTGACAGCCAGTTTCTTCTTTCACTAATGTTAGTCCCTTGGTCAGAAACAAACAAACAGAAAACCCAGTGTGCCTTTAATGAATGCAAAGAAAATGCCATGGATGGGTAAACCATGGATGGGCCAAACATATATGGGAGTACGGGAAATAAATGCTCAGATTCATTCTGAAAAAAAGAAAATAGAAAGGCTTCCACAGTCAATTTGTGGGGGAAGGAAGCAGAGAAAGGTCAGCTTCCTGTTTGTCCCTGGAGGGGAGTAAACCGAGTCTTTCCCTGGTATTAAAACCCGTTTTCCTGATTCATTTCCCAAGCATCGCGGGGTGAGAGCTTCCAAAGTAAGGATCCGTTGCGTTTTCTTGAACAGCACCAGCCAGTGGCTCACCTGACTCCTGCAGGAGCCCCTTCAATGAAACTCCAAGAGTGAACATGATCCTTTTCCTTTTAGAGACTAGGCTGGTCTGTTAAGAGTCCAATTTGAAAAGGCTATCGAGGCCAGCACCAGCCAGTCGCCCAGCCCACAGTGGCCTCTTGAGTCCCAACTGGGGTGACCTGGGGAAGTCCTGCCCGGCACGAAGCCCTCTTGGGTCCATGCACTGCTCTCAGGCATGTCAATCAGAGGCCGGAGCATGGTGGTTAACAGCACACATTCTGGACCAACATGCACACGTTTTATTCCTGACTCCGCCTCTTGATGTCTGCGTGGACCTGCCTTAGTGTTGTCCTCACCTGTCAAATTAGGGGCTCACATGTTATTAAAGGCATTGATACAGGGAATGAGCTGAGATGGTGTTCGGCACATGGAGAGGATCAATACAGGTTAATTTACTGTTAGCATAACGCATAACTGTTAATTCGAGGGCACTTGGGCCACCACCATGAAGTGCTGTATGTATCTGAGCAAAACACTTAAGCACTTCCAGCTCTTAAACTCAAGGTTCAGTAGGAAGCCCTGCCTTTAAAGCCATTTCCGGAACTAAAACTGAGTGAGTCAATACCTGCTAATGTCAACTTTGAGCTCAGTGTGCTTCCAGTTCCAGGCCCTGAACTGTAATTGTAACCTGGACACTTTCTTCATTTATCCATACAAGACTTGTGATGGGTAATTTTGTTTCAACTTGATCAGGCCACTGGGTGCCCAGATATTTGGTTAGAGGATTCTGGTGTGTCTGTAGGGCATCTGTGTATGAGATTAACATGAGTAGGTAGACTGCGGAAAGCAGATTGCCCTCCCCAATGTGGGTGGCTCTTGTCCAATCCATCAGGGCCTGAATAGAACCAAAAGGTGGAAGAAGGGAGAATTTACGATCTCTGCCGGACTGTGTTCAAGCTGGGACGTTGGTCTTCTCCCCTCAGACTGCCCTCACCACCCACTCTGCTGGGTCTCCAGCCTGCAGATGGCGGATCATGGGACTTCTCAGCTTCCACAATCACATGAGCCAATTCCTTGTAGCAAGGAAGATTAGATAGGTAGGTAGATAGATGGTAGGTAGGTAGGTAGGTAGATAGATAGATCGATCTACTACTGGTTCTGTTTCCTCTGGAGAACTCTCACTAATAAACAACTACTGCATGTCCATCAATCAAAGACACTGAAACAGGGGTTTGTTAAACAAACAAACAAACAAACATTCAGGAGTGTGATTCATTTATTTTTAAAGGGAGAAAGACAGTAGGGATAAAACTCTGGACATCCCAAGGCAGTATGTTTCATTGTTTTATGGTCTCTTTCTCTCCTTCCAAAGGCTATGTCCTTACCAGAGATGAACTCTTGCCACCTCCCTGCTACCATGGCAGCCAAGCATTCACAGTTGAAATTAACTTTCATTTTAAAGGCAGAGTATTGAGTGCAAGAGGGACCCAATGCCCATGGCTTCGAGTAGCCAGCTCTTCCTTCAAATCCAGGCTCCATTACTTACTGTTGCACAACTGAATCCTTACCTAAATGATTCATTCTCCTCCGTAATATGATAACACCTCCATTTCTTTTTTTTTTTAATTTTTTAAAATATATTTGATTGATTTTAGAGAGGAAGGGAGAGAGAGATAGAAACATCAATGATGAGCATCATTGATTGGCTGCCTCCTGCACGCCCCCTACTGGGGATCAAGCCCGCAACCCGGGCATGTGTCCTGACTGGGAATCAAACGGTGACCTCCTGGTTCATAGGTCGACACTCAACCACTGAGCCACACCAGCCGGGCTGGTGAGGTCTTTTTAGATAGGTATGATCCTTGAAAGAAAGAATTAATAAGGTGGACTTCATTAAAATTAAAAAATTCTGCTCTGTGAAAGACAATGTCAAAAGAATGAAAAGATAAGCCAGAGAATGGGAGCAAATATTTGCAAAAGGCTCATCTGATCAAGGACTATTATCCAAAATACTCAAAGAACCCTTAAAATTCAACAATAAGAAAACAAACCTGGTTAAAAAATGGGCCAAAGACCTTAATAGACATCTCACTAGAGGAGATACAGATAGCAAATAGGCATATGAGAAGATCTATATCATATGCCATCACAGAAATACAAATTAAAACAACAAGATACCAGTATATACCTATCAGAGTGGCTAAAATCCAGAACACTGGCAACAGCAAATGCTGACAAGAATGTGGAACAACAGGAACTGTCACTCAGTGCTGGTGGAAATGCAAAACAGCACAGCCTCTTTGGAAGACAGTGTGACAGCTTCCTACAACTAAACACACATTTATCATGTGACCCAGCAATTTCACTCCTTGGTATTTACCCAGATGAGGTAAAAAATTTAGTTCCACAGAAAAACCTGCACACAGATATTTATAGCAGCCTTTTATTTTCTTTTTTTTTTTTAAATAGCAGCTTTATTCATAATTGTCACAACTTGGCAGATTCCTTCAGTAGGTAAAATAAACTGGTACATCTAGAAAATGAAATATTATTCAGCAATTTAAAAAAATGAGCTACGAAGCCATGAGAAGACATGGAGGAACTTAAATGCATATCACTAAGCGAAAGAAGCCCATCTGAAAACGGCTATCCACAGTATGATTCCAGTCACGACATTCGGGAAAAGACAGTAAGATCAGCAGGCCCTGGACAGTGTGCCTCGGTTGGAGCGTCACCGCATACACCGAAAGGTGGCGAGCTGGATTCCCAGTCAGGGCATATACCCAGGTTTCAGGTTCGATTCCCTGTCGTGGTGCATGTGGGAGGAAAGCCGATCTCTCTCTCTCTCTCTCTCTCTCCCTTGCGCGCACTAAAAAATGTAATAACATTTTTTTAAATTAAAAAAAAAGATCAGCAGTTGTCAAGGGGGGAGGGAAGGATGAGTAAGTGAAAAACAGCATTATTAAGGCAGTGGAAATACTCTGAATGATATTATAATGGTGGATACATTATACATTTGCCCAAACTCATAGAATGACACCAACAGTGACCCTTATGTAAACTATGGACTTAGGGTGATGATATGTCACTATCAGTTCATCAACTGTAACAAATATACTACTCTGGTGAGGGTGTTGGCAGTGAGGAGAGTATGCATGTGCAGGGGTGGGGGGTATGTGGGAAATCTCTGTACCTCCACTCAATTCTGCTGTGACCCTAAAATTGCTCTAAAAAATAAAGTCTACTAAAAATAGTATTTTAAAAAGTGGTTAAGATGGTAGATTTTATGTTATGTGTTTTACTACAATTTAAAAAAACCCACTCCTCTGGTCTCAAAGAGACTACTCAAACTTAAAATATTTGATTTGCTTAAAACAGGTTGGAGCGAGTTTCTTACACCACCATTTAAGCCAATAAATATTGCCTTTAAAGTGGTTTTTTTAATAAAAGCATGTTTGCGAGGACATCCAACATTTGTAATTACAATGCCACACCATTAAAAAAAAATGTTTAAACAATGCTGTCAGGTGATGGCTTAAGCATCTCAAACTGTCTCTGATTGAGGCTGTTTCCAGTCTTCCTCAGTATTTTGTTCTTAATATAAAAATAATATGAATAATATGACGGTTTGGGAATTTGGGGGACAGGTGCTCAAACTGTTCTGTATCTCACTCTTGGTGGTGGTTGTACAACTGTATACATTTGCCAAAACTCCCAGAACTGGGTCTGGCCTGTTTGACTCAGTGGATAGAGCATCGACCTGTGGACTGAAGGATCCTGGGTTCGATTCCAGTCAAGGGCACGTACCTCAGATGCAGGCTTGATCTCCGGCCCTGGTTGGGGCACAAACAGGAGGCAACCAATCAATGTGTCTCTCACATCAATGTTTCTCTCTCTGACTGTCCCTCTCCCTTCCTCTCTCTTTAAAAGTCAATGGAAAAATATCCTCAGGTGAAGATTAAAAAAACACACCAAAAACTCCCAGAACTGTATACTGAGAAGTTTTATTTTATGTCAAGTAAGCCTATTTTTTAATGGAAAAATAAGTTATTTGGTATTTTGCTTTGTATTTACCCAAATGAGTTGAATTGCAGATTTGACTCAGTTGTAAAATTCATCTCTTTAAGTGCCCTCAAAATAATCCACTTAGTCTTTGAGACAAACAAGGCAGATTTTACTGGAATTTGGTTTGGGAAGAAGAGATTTACATTCCAAATCCTTCTCAGCTAAAGAGTTTCCGTGGCCTCTGTCCACTTCTCCACTCTTGTCCCTTAGGAACCTACACGGACCCCAAATGCTTCTCCCTGGATTATGAGGACCCATTTATCTCTCTGCCTGTGCCCTCAAATCACATGCCAGGAGTGATTGCCAAGTGTTGGATGTAGCTGCAAACATGCCTTTAAACATCACTCTGCACCCTGACCGGTTTGGCTCAGTGGATGGAGCGCTGGCCTGTGGACTGAAGGGTCCCAGGTTCGAGTCTGGTCAAGGGCATGTACCTTAGCTGTGGGCACATCCTCAGTGGGGGGTGTGCAGGAGGCAGCTGATCAATGTTTCTCTCTCATCGATGTTTCTAGCTCTGTATCCCTCTCCCTTCCTCTCTATAAAAAATCAATAAAATATATTAAAAAAACACATCACTCTGCAAGTAATATTTATTGGTTTAATGGTGTTGAAAGTAAACACATCATGGTGCACAGAACAACTGTCCGGCGGGCAGTATCCATCAGCCTCACAGAGCATCAGGGGTGTGGAGGCCAAGGATACCGGTGAGACCTCTTGAAAAGTGACAAGAACTAGCATGTCAAAACAAGAACGAAACAGAACTGCGACCTTGCAGCCCTCCTTTATCTCCAACTTCTCTACTAGATCCTTCTCTTAAGTTTTTAAACATGCTCAAAATCTGTTCCATCTTTTAGAAGAAATCCCCACCCCACTCTGCCCCCAGGTATCATTGTGTCATTCCTGTCCTTCATGGCCACATTATCTAGTAAAGGCTGCCCCTGTTCTTCCTCTTCTCACTCCAAAAGCACTTTCCTGGCCCTGACCCCACAATCTTCTGAACGGGCTTTGGTTCTGGTCAATAATTTCTATGTTGATGAAAGCAGCCAATGCTCTGAAATGCTCATTTAAATGGACCTTAACACGTGAAGCGCCACGTCAGTCATCGGTGACTGACACTATACTTTCCGTTTGGACCTCGTCAGTCTCCTGCGGCCAGCATATCGGTGAAATCGGATATCGCAGGCTAAACGGAAAGGAAGACAAAACGTGTTGAAATAACACCTGGCCCTGAAGAGTCCCCATGCATGGCTCTCCTCCCCTCTGGCTCTCCCTGTCCATCCCCTTTTAGCTTCTCCTCTGTCCACATCTTTCCGTGTGGTTCTCTAGGCTTCTCCCTAGACTACTTCCTCCCCTTTCACTCTCTCCCTCTGCACCACCTCCTCCATTCCACTGCTTCACCCGCCGTGCTTTTGCTAAGACCAGCTCTTTCCTCTGAGTTCCAGACTCATCTCTCCAGTGGCCTTGTCTGACGTCTACCTGGTAATCTCATTCTGGATCACTGGACAGGCCACCGTGAGGAAACAGAACCATCATCCGGTAACCACCGAGAGGTGACCCTTTTCACATTTGGTGACATACCCCGTCATTTATTTAGCCCTATTGATGTTACTTCCTGGAGATTTCTCAAATCCCGATTTCCCCCCGTCTCTACAACCACAAACTTGATGGGTCATTCCTCTTTCATTCTTGTCCTTCTTGGATTTTTGAGTTTAAAAGAGAGATGCCTGCCCCACTGGCATGGTTCAGTGGTTGAGCATAGACCTGTGAACCAGGAGGTCGCGGTTCGACTCCCAGTCAGGGCACATGCCCGGGTTGTGGGTTCGATCCCCAGTGTGGGGCCTCCAAGAGGCAGCTGATCAATGAGTCTTATCATTGATGTTTCTATCTCTTGTTCCCTCTCCCTGCCTCTATGAAATCAATAAAAAGAATTTTTTTAAAAATTATGGCTGGTGGCCCTCTGTTTAAAATTCTTCAGTAACTTTCCCAAACTCTTGGAATGAAGCCCATTTCGTTAGCTTGGCCTCCAAGGCCAGCCCAGTGTTTGCTGCCTGCCTGTCCAGCTTCTCCCCAGCTGTCTGTCCCATCACTCGGAGCTGCTTTCAGCTCCTCACGTTTTTCTTTTTCACCTTCTGAGCAGATGCTGCTCCCCGTGCCTAGAGTGTTCTCCACCCTTTCCCCTTGCAGCTTCCGGCCTCTCTGCTCACAGGGCTGGGTCCAAGGCCACTTCCTGTGCTGCCTCGCACTGAAACCCCCATGCGACAGGCTACCCAAATTTTCTTTACTCTTAACACATATCGTAATAATCTGTGCAATCCTGTTTACTTTCCCTGCTAGACGGAAAGTTCCGTGTTTGTTCAGTCGCAGATATTTATCTTTCCTTCTGGCGACACAGCACTTGAACTTTCTATGCTGGCAGAATTAACCACTTTATGAATCCTGGTGGGAGGGGCAGGAAGGGGCAGACCGCGCCCTCCTCACTCCCAGCCTCTCTTGTAGGGAGGACATGAGCAATCCCCCAATCGGCACATTGTGGGAAGATTTTGATGCAAGAACTGGCAACATAGAAGGAAAAGGTTGGGACAGGCACTCCTCTCCTTCGGGCAGAAGTGGTGGCGGTGACTGCAGGGTGGGTGAGCTCCTGGGGCAGAAGCAGCTTTGGTGCTGGCTGCCAAGTGAGATCCTCGGAAAATTGAAAAATGCACTGTCTGGTGTTCAGCAGTTTCCCTCAGTTCTGCAGTGGCTCTCAGCCCTCGTCATGACTGTCACTTGTAACCAGCTTTTTAATAGACCCCACGCACATCAGGGTCAACCCACACCAGCTACCATCGCGGGTATGGGAAGAGTCCCTGGCATGCTGCACGTACACAGTGAATGTTTGCTGATTAGAAGAATGCATGAAAAAGGGTCACATGTGCTTTTGTGGAATGAAGATCCCTTATTCTTACACAGAATAACTTTTAAAACTTGCATCCACCTGACATTTAAATGGCAAAAACCACAAATGTCAAACTGAAGTTTGGAAAACACCGCATTAGTTGATATTGGAAATTCCTTTAAAATTGTGTTCACTGCATTAATGTGTGATTTTTTTTCCCCACCAGAAAAAAAGTCACATCCATCAAAGAATAAAAGTTGACTCAGCCACCAGGGAGCATGCATTCTGTTAAGGATGTTTGACTAAAATCCAAAGGACTCAGAAGCTGTTCTAGGAGGAAGAATGCAGGCGAGACCTCCCTCATTCATTTACTAAACTTAGATTTCCTCTTTGGTAAAACCAAAAAAGCAACTACCTCAGATGAATTGCTGTGAGAACTAAAGAATGTGAGAGAGCAGAAGTCAATGTCTGGTCCATGCCAAATGTTTCCATATTCCTTTTCCGCCTTGCTCTTGATCTAAAACAGTGATTTATTAAATTACACGGCTAAAACAGCAAAGTTTAAGAAACCACTGGTACTCAGTTTTTTCATGCTATTTTGAACTTGAATCGCACCCCCCAAAATATGGATACTTTGGCAGGAACATTATCCTTATCTAATAAAAGAGAAACATGGTAATTGGCGTACGACCACTACCCTTCCCATTGGCTAATCAGCGAGATATGCAAATTAACTGTCAGCCAAGATGGCGGCCGGCAGCCAGGCAGCTTGAAACTAACATGAGGCTTGCTTGCTTCGGTGACGGAGGACTCCAACGTTCCCCACCTGCCAATGCTGGCCTCTGAGCTTGCAGTTTGAAACATTGTTTCAAATATAGAAGCTAAACAAAACCCACGAA
>NW_006292443.1:253479-256684 GCF_000327345.1 Myotis davidii
GCGCGGCGCCCCAACCCGCTGATCCGCCCTGCTCTGTGTGTGACAGGGGATGGTGCCCCAACTCCCCTATCGGCCCTACTCTGTGAGTGACGGGGGAGCACCTCAACCCCCTAATGGACCCTGCTCTGTTCATGATAGGGTACAGAGCCCCAAACCCCCTGATGGGCCCTGCTCTGTGACAGGGGGAAGTGTCCCAACCCCCTGGTTTGCCCTGCTCTGTGCGTGACAGCGGGGAGCTCCCCAACCCCCTGATCGGCCCTGCTCTGTGCATGACAGGGTACGGAGCCCCAATGCCCCTGATGGGCCCTGCTCTGTGCGTGACAGGGGGTGGCTCCGCAACCTCCCCATCGACCCTGCCTTGAGTGTGACAGGGGACGGTGCCCCAACCCCCCAATCGGCCCTACCCTGAGCGTGACTGAGGGTGGCATCGCAACCTCCCGATCTGCCCTGCTCTGTGCATAACAGGGGGCGGCGCGCCAATTCCCCAATCGGCCCTGCTCTGAGCCCGACCAGGGGCTGCACCTAGGGATTGGGCCTGCCCTCTGCCACCCGGGAGCAGGCATAAGCCAGCAGGTCATTATCTCCCGAGGGGTCCCAGACTGCGAGAGGGCACAGGCCGGGCTGAGGGACTCTTTTTCCCCCCCGAGTGCACAAATTTTTGTGCATCGGGCCTCTAGTAGTACTTATAAAAGCAGACATAAAAATTAGCGTTCAGAAATGGTTGAAGTGTATGGATTTTCTTTTTCAGATTTATTCGTGATGCTGAAGTTAGTGATACCCCAATGGATAGCTTGAAGCTTAAATCTATCTTCACACAAGGGTTATCAGTGTTGCCAAATGTAACAGAACATGCACGCTGACAACACTGCCTGTGTTTGATCTGATTCCATTATTTGCCAGATCTACCATGAGAATGGTTGACAAGTATTTTCAAGAATACTAATTATTGTAGAAGTTAGAAGCTGTGATTTTCAGGATATAAATTGACACTCCAGAATTATTTCAGAAAAACTTAGAAACCCTAGATGCTTCATTTCCTACCATAAATGTTTGGGTTTTAACTTTTAATGACTCTAAAAGTCCTTCTCCCCCTTTCCAAGATTAATGTCCCCCCTGAGTCCATAATACACCTTACTCCTGCCAGAATCTCATTCCATTATTTATCTGTTCTGCATACCTTTAACATTTCCTTTGCACTCTCTCCTTAGCCTACAAACTTACTCCTTCCTCTTATCCCAGCATTAGAGGCCCGGTGCACAAAATTTTTTTGGGGGGGGTCCCCTCAGCCCAGTCTGCACCCTCTCCAATCTGGGACCCTTCAGACTACGGGGCAGCCTGGGCAAGTGGCCTGTGGTGGTTTGCAGGCTGGCCACACCCACATTGGGGTGGGGGTCCCCACTGGGGATGATGCCAGCCTGGGCAAGGGGTTGGGCCAGCCTGGGTAAGGGACTGAGGGCTGTTTTCAGGCTGGCCATGCTCCCCAGCGGGGACCTTCACCCAATGGTGGCATGGCCAACCTGGGTGAGGGGCTGAGGGCCATTTGCAGGCCCCTCCTTCAGCGGGCGGCCAGGGCAGGTGGGAAGTTTGGGTCGCCCCCAGCGACCCAAGCCTCCCACATGCTTGGGCAGGGCTCTGTAGCCACCACCCACAGGCCCCTCCTTCAGCAGCCGTCCAGGGCGGGCAGGAAGCTTGGCTTCCTCCATCGCCAAGGGCAACCCAAGCCTCTCACCCACTCTGGCTGGCTCCATGGCTTCTGTCATCTTTGTCCCACTAATTTGCATACTCACTCCTGATTGGCTGGTGGGTGTCGCAAAGTGATGCTTAATTTACATATTTCTCTTTTATTAGTGTGGATAAGCAAATGATCCTACCATCTCTCTTTAAAATCCTCTCCCTCACTTTCTTTGTCTCTATACTGAGAAAAGCCAACACTTGCTCACTTGCTACTCATTCATTAACCTAATTACAATCTTCTCCAGGTCCCCTCAGAAAGTGCTCTTGTAAAGATGGGCAGTGATTCGACTGTCAAGTTAAAAAACTTCCCTTAACCTCTATCTTTGACAGGACTGACTGCCGCCTCCTCTTTGGGGGGGTTCTCCTAAAATACTCATTTTTTTGCTTCTCTGCTCTATCTTCAAATGTTAAACACTTCACTGCTATTTGAACTTTCTTCTTTCCTCATGTTTAAATCTTTAAATACTGTATAATACATACGCATGTGTCTCAGTGTTTCACTTCCACTCCAGACCTTTCTCCCAAGTTCTGGTTCTATACAAGAAGTGGTTCTGTTCAGACCAGCTCAATGCATTCAAAACAGAAACTCTTTCTCCTTATCACTCTACTAGAGGCCGGTGCATGAAAATCCATGCACTGGAGGGGGTCCCTCAGCCCGGCCTGGCCCCCTCACAGTCCGGGAGCCCTCAGGGGCGGGAGGCGACCCAGCAATCAGGGGAAGGCGATGCCCCATCACCCCTCTGCTGCTGCCACTGCCAGCAGCACAAGCCTCGGCCGGGCCTGGACCTGAGCCTCAGGCGGCCCTGGGGGCGCTGGGGAGCTGAGGGGACTGGGGGACTCCGGAGGCAGGCGCACTGGTGGGGCTGAGGGGACTGGGAGTCACCATCCTGTGGCTGTGAGTGCCGCCATCTTTGAGGGTATGGCAGTCAATTAGCAAATTCCCTCCTTATTGGCTGTGGGTGCCACCATCTTTGAGGGTGGGGCAGTCAAGTAGCATATTCCCTCCTTATTGGCTGTGGGCGCCGCCCTCTTTGAGGGCAGGGCAATTAGCATATTCCCTCCTTATTGGCTGTGGGCACTGCCATCTTTGAGGGCAGGACGGGCAATTAGCATATCCCTCTTTATTAGATAGGATTCCTTCTCCAGTCCTTTCTCAGTTAATGGCATCGATAATGACTCAGGCTCTCCTCCAACCCCCACCACCATAAAAGAGCACACATGCCTTCTTCCTCTCTTAGTCATCTTCCCACCACTGCCCTTAGCTTCGCGCCTCATGCCTACATACCCGCCCTAGGGTCACAGCCCCTTCTTCGTTCCCTACAGAACCGAAGGCTCTTGCCTCTGCACTTGCCTTCGTGCTTTCATAACTGTCTAAAACTTAAGTCTTTAACCAATTCTCTGCTTTCAGTAAACCCCTCAAAGGCATTCCACTGACAACACACAAGTAAGCTCAACTCTAGAGGCCACGTAC
>NW_006292443.1:256743-262920 GCF_000327345.1 Myotis davidii
CAGTTTCCTCTCCACAGTGTTTTCCAGCCACACTGAACTTCATGCTATTTCTGGGACGTATTTTCACATGTCAGTTCCTGCAGTTCCCTTCACAGGCATGCTATGCTCTCCATTCCCTTTTGCACCTATTGGGCACTTACTTGTCTCTCAATATGTCACCTCCTGTACGAATAAGGTCCTGACACTCCCTGGCAGAATAAGAGCTCTGAATGCCGGTCACGTTGCACTTCATGCCCTTCTCCAACCATCACACTGTGTGGTGCCTGCTCCGAAGCGCAGGCCTCTCCCGGGCAGGAGTGCCTTCCCTCCCGCAGTGCTTGCTCGGACAGGCTCCAGGACTTGAGGAACTCAATGGTATAACTGTTCCCATCTCTTCTAACTCCCAGGCAACACACATGACAGAAATGGTACACAAACAGAAACGGTTTTGTGAGAGCTTTAATGGCACAAATGATTATAGCTACAAGTTATACATATATTGTAAACGGTATATAATGATACAAAGTGCTAACTAAATAGATGAAGAATGCAGAATCACTTTGGCTCAGTTAATTCCAATAATTTCAACAACTGGTTCACTTAAAAATTCATCTGCCTGGCTAAGTCTTCAATTTTTAGAACAGTAAATATTTGTACTGCAATCAAAGTAACTTGTTGCACTTTGCAATGTGCAAGTTTGTACAGTTTCACTCTTGACTCTATTTATAAATATTTTAAGCCAGTTTTTATCACACAGTAGAAAAACGAAGCCTGCCTTTTCATTTCCAAGTTGTAAACAGGTGTAACGCTTTTTAAACATTACTCTTAAAATGTCAGCTCTTAATTGTGGATTCTCCTTTCCAATCACATCATCTGTTTCTGTTCAACACAAATCTGGGGAGGAGCATAAATATCTGTCTCGTAAGCTAGTGCTACCAATAAACACTGCATGATTCCACCTTATAGAAGTTCTACTGTGACCATGTAATAAACAGGACAACATTTCACTGGTATTTTTAAGAAAAAGGGCAAAACTAAATTTATTTTCAATGTTGAAAAAATATCATTAATATACCAAGTTCAATCATACTGATAGAACTGTTACTGAATTTCAAAAGAGAGCGATGCAGTGCCTATACAAAGTTGGTCTTATTTTAATAATAATTTTGCTTTTCCCTCCCATAATGCCAAATTGTATATTATAGCAGTTTAATTATTTAGTTCTCTTAATTTTACCAGCTTTTCCAATTTTATTCAGGCTTTTCAAAATCAGTGGATCATCAAATTTTTGTTCTTCCCAAAGAAATTTAAATATGAACACTTGAAATAAATAGGTTACAGAAGACAAATCAAGTGTTACCAGGTTTAAGAATAACATAGAAACAAGGTATAATAAAAAGATGTCCAAAATTATTTAGCATACATTGCTAGAAAGAAACAAAGTAAAATAATTCAGAAAACTATTTTGTATATATCATCTCTTTCTTAAAGATAGCTAGCTATATTCCTGAAAAAAAAAAGACAGTCAGAAATTATTTTTTTGTTACTCGGTACGTTATTTTCCACTACAACACAAATTTTTAAAAACTTGATGTGAGAGAGAAGAGTTAGTTTCTGCAAACTGGCAAACCTGGTTGTCAAAGTGTTTTTATTCAAGTCAACCTGATGTACTTTATTTAATGAGTATTTTGCTAGTTTTAAAATTAACAATGGTCTCTAAATATTCAATAGTAATGTCTATATCATAAACAGTAATTATTTATATATAAAACATATAATAATATCCTTCAGAGTCATGCTATGTGTTTTGAAACCCAATAAATCTACTTGAAATAATTGGTAATCCTGATGCTTTCTAACAATTTGGTCCTAAAGCTTCACATTTTAGAAACAAACACACAAAAAGTATGTCACTGAAGGAAGTTGCCTGAGACGTTCCTTATCAGAAATAAAGATTCTACACCATAGAAAAGACAGCATTACAACCTACTAGTATTAAAATCTGCTGATGTATTTTAGTTCTTATTCTATTTCACACCCATAGACCGTGTCCTACAAATTAAAAGGTGCCATTAGGAGGTTTAGACAAAGCTGGTTTAAAATAAATTTTTATTGCCCAAGGTATTTTTTTCTTGTGTCTTGCGTGTTTGTTTGTTTTTCTTGTTTCCTTTTTTAATAACTATAAATTCAAGCTTAAGGAAGCTTGCCTTTTTTTGAAAAACAAAACAAAGCTTTTACGTCATTTGCTAGTCTTATCTTGTTTTATGAGCGAGATGGTAGTCATCTTGAGAGAGTAAAATTTATACCATGAGTGATTCTGGTCTAAGTCTGGTGGCACTAAAAGGAGACAATAGCATTATTGACAAAATTATTAACTGCTGGTGGCATTTGCGGAAAAGAAGCCCTTGCAAATTTCTAAACAACAGTAAACTCTGTTAGGAGATTCTAAAGTCTTACAGGCCCAAAGAGAATGAGGTTAGTAAAATGCCTCAACAGAGTTTGAATAAAATACTGGATTTGAGAGTTACTGGAGCTTGGATATGTAAAAATAGGACTGTAGGTTGGGTCATGCTTACAAGGGTCTCAAGTTCAAATAAACTACTGTGACAATACACCACTTCACAGGGCGCACGCGTTCCCGGGGCTCCTGGCCTTCAGTAGGTGCTGGCAGAAGATGTGCTCAGTCGCTTTCCAATATAGATGCTGAAAGGAAACAAGCGCACAAGTTCACGGGCTGCGGCAGCTCTGCACCAGCGCCTCCACAGGCTCACCTCAAGTAACCACCAAACCTTCAGTCCTTATAAAAGGCTCAAAAAGTCTAAGTGCCCAGTTCCCTAGCGCCCTCCCTGAAATCCTCACTGGCTTACTAAAACTAGTCTCCTGCCAGCCAAAGTGGTTTAATACGATTACGTTTTAACCCATTAGGCAGGCCTGGCCAGCACAGGGGCAGTGACCAGACAAAGGAGAGCTGAGGGAACAGGCCCATCACAGAGCAAAGCAGAGCCAACCTCCTTTGGATTACTCCTTTGTGGAGACAAAAATTCCACTCTTTTTATAGATTGACCCTTCAGATACAAAGTATAGTAATATATCCAATTATAAAGCTGCCAGTGCTTCATTTTAAGAGGGCTCTTACTAACAGTTTAACTCCTAAGGCTTAAGAGCCTAATATTACTTTTCTATGCAGAGCAAATATTTTGCCCTTAAATAACATAAGCCGAAGGGAAGTTAAAGAAAATATGGAATTAGTCCCCACCCCCCACCCCGCGCCGGGCACTGCCAACTATTTAAAATTCTTTTTTCTACATTCACCTATAACAACAGTTACACTTAGGCCAGCAAGAGAAATAGTCTGGGTTCATGAAAGGAAGAGATACTACAAGGTACATAAACCAACCTCTTGAAGGCAAATGAACTACTGTGCAGTCAATGCTGTGGGGGAATTTCAACTCATCAACCCCTGCCCCCACACCAATCCCATACAACATTCACACACTCCCTTCCTCCACAAACACCTTCCTGTGCTGATGTGATCACTGTCCTCAAAAGCAGATCATGCACTCAGAAAGACAAAAGGGTGTGTGGAAAAGCCATGCACATTTCCATGGTCATGACTATGAACATCTCTCTGGTATGCTGAGCTCCTTAAAGGGGATCTAAGGGATGATGTGCCTTTTGATTATTACAAAGAGAAAGTGACCCACTGGACATGCTTAAAGAGAATAAAAGTTATGTCTTGGAAAATAATTAACAGCTAGTGTTTAACTCCTAAAATCTTTTAAAATCTATTTCCTCAATTATTCAAATCAAGAAAAAAAAAGAATTTAAAAGACATGCCTGAAAAATTAATGAATTATAGGTAAATGTGGGATTAATTTTAGAGTAATAAATAAAAATGCTACAAAGAAAAAACAACAACAGTATCCTCAAACAACTTACCAGTTTTACTCAAGGACTATACAATAAAATGGTGTATTGTCCCAGCTGGGATGAAAAAAGTTCCCATCAGCCCCCAAATTTACACACTAAAGATTAGTTTAAGATTTAAATCATCTTGAGCAATTTATAAGCAACAACAAAACCCAAAAAAGAAAAAAAATCAGTCATAGATGAGAACACTTAAAATGATCACTTTGGCCCTAGCCCCTTTGGCTCAGTGGATATAGCATCAGCCCACAGACTGAAGGGTCCCGGGTTCGATTCCAGTCAAAGGCACATGCCCGGATTGTGGGCTCGATCCCACTGTGGGGGCATGCAGGAGGCAGCTGATCAATGATTCACTCTCATCACTGATGTTTCTATCTCTCTTTCCATCTTCCTTCCTCTCTGAAATCAATACAAATATATTTTTTAAAAATGATCACTTTGGAAATTAATATGAACAACCTATTTTTCAAATAAGAAAAAAACTCTACTATAAAAAATGCCTATAAGTATACCAACCTTAGTAATTCTTTTAAACTCACACCCTATTTGCACTAAAACTTTAAAAGCAAAACAATACAAACAACTTTCACATGTATTTCTTTCATCTGGAAATAAAATATGAGGATAAAACGAGCAGGAAAAAAACCCTCCAAACTGTTATGAATTGACCAGTACTTACCCTAGCCCCAAAGCCAAAACATGAGAAAGGAAGAGAGATGGAATGAACACCTTAAGAAATTCCGCAGAGAAAATGCCCCCCTTCTTCATGGCTCCACTTTTCCTCATGCTTAAAGAAACAGAACGTTTAGGGTGCCTGAAGTGGAACTCCCTGGGGGAAGAAATGCAGAAGTAGGGATCAGTAATGCATTTGCTAAAAGTACCTTGGGAACCAGCAGGTTCACTGCATATACAGGCACTGTATCCACTGAAAAACATGTGAGAACTTACTTCGGGGGAATGTTTTCAGGCCTACTGGACCAGTCGGACACCCAGTCTACACTTTTCTTCAACGCATCAACTTCTCTCTCGCCTTCTACAACTTCTTCTTCTGACTGTAAAGGAGAATTCAAACTTTAAAAAAAGACAAAAAGAAAGACGTGTTCTTCCAACAACAAAAGACAAATCTAGACAGAAAATCATAAGGCTATAAATCAGTCTTTTTATGTAAGAAACATGCCATTTTTCTAAAAAGGCTGACAAAATAATCAAAAATCAGAGTATTTAATGTCTTAAAAAAAACTTGAGTTTCACTGTTTTTTATATCTAAGCATAAAACATGAACCTGAAACATCAATGAAGCCTCAATAAAAAAAAAAGTGAAACTGAAAAAAGCATATTTGAGGATATGCTATCTAAAGTGTGGAAAATGTTAATAATTATTGAAACTGGGTGATGCTTATATGAAGGTCCAATGTAATACCCACTCTACTTTTGTATGTGTTTAAAACTTTTCATAATTAAAAATAAAAGGGAACATATCAAAAAGTACATGCTAACAAATATTAAGTGATGAGAAAATAAGTAACTTGGAGACTTGATGAGGAAACAAATAATTCTATCTAATAAAAGAGAAACATGGTAATTAGCCGTACCTCTGCTACCCTTCTCATTGGCTAATCAGGGCGATATGCAAATTAACTACCAGCCAAGATGGCGGCCGGCAGCCAGGCAGCTGGAAGCGAACATGAGGCTTGCTTGCTTCAGTGACAGAGGACTCCAATGTTCCCCGCCTGCTGCTGCCGGCCTCTGAGCCTTTTGAAACATTGTTACAAATATAGAATCTAAACAAATTCAAGAAACCTGCTTTCAGCCAGCCGGATCTCAGAGCTGGAATTGAAACAGTGTTTCGATTATAGAACCCAAACAAACCAGATACCTGCTTTCAGCAGCCGAGGCCTAAGAGCTGGAGCCAAGCCTCAGAGCTAAAGCTGGCCAAAATAAAAAAAATAAAAAAAGGAGTGGATGGGAGCTTCAGTCACCCGCCAGCCTGAAAACAGCCCTCAGCCCCTCACCCAGACTGGCCAGGCACCCCAGTGGGGACCCCCACCTTGAAGGGGGTGTGACCAGCTGCAAACAGTCATCATCCCGTCACCCAGGCTGGCCAGGCACCCAAGCGGGACCCCCACCCTGATCCAGGACACCCTTCAGGGCAAACCAGCCGGCCCCCCCCCATGCACCAGGCCTCTATCCTATATAGTAAAAGGGTAAATATGCCTCCCAGCACCGGGATCAGCGGAGCCACGAGGCCTCCCAGCACTGGGATCAGTGTGA
>NW_006292443.1:263585-283346 GCF_000327345.1 Myotis davidii
TGATTGGCCCTGCTCTGTGCGTGACAGGGGGGAGCTCCCCAACCCCCTGATCGACCCTGCTCTGTGCGTGACAGGGGGGAGCTCCCCAACCCCCTGATCGACCCTGCTCTGAGCGCAACAGGGTACGGAGCCCCAACCCTCCTGATGGGCCCTGCTCTGTGAGTGACAGGGGGCAGCACCCCACCCCCGATTCGCCCTGCTCTCTGTGTGACAGGGGGTGGCACCGCAACCTCCCCATCGACCCTGCCTTGAGTGTGACAGGGGGTGGTGCCCCAATCCCCCAATTGGCCCTACCCTGAGCGTGACTGAGGGTGGCATCGCAACCTCCCAATCCACCCTGCTCTGAGCCCAACCAGGGGCTGCACCTAGGGATTGGGCCTGTCCTCTGCCACCCGGGAGCAGGCCTAAGCCAGCAGGTTGTTATCTCCCGAGGGGTCCCAGACTGCAAGAGGGCACAGGCCGGGCTGATGGACCCCCCTACCCCCCCGAGTGCACAAATTTTTGTGCACCGGGCCTCCAGTCCTATATAATAAAGAGCTAATATGCAAATGGTCATCACACCCTCACACCCTCATGGCGTAACAGCTCAGACACTAAACACTGGGGAGAGAGGAATGGGGACCAGCCAGGCACAAAAGAGTTTGCTAGAGAGGAATGAGAACCAGCCAGGCTGCGGCCTGGCAGAGGGACAAGCCGCCCACCCCATGGTCCTGGGTGCCAGCGCCTGCGTCTGCATCCAGCCCGGGCGAAGCCGTCCTGGGTCCTGGGTGCCTGTGGCCGGCCTGAGGGAGGGAACCTTGGGTCCCGGGTGCAGGGTGAGGCAGAGGCAGTTAGGGGCGATCAGGCCAGCAGGGAAGCAGTTAGGGATGATCAGGCCAGTAGGGGAGCAGTTAGGGGTGATCAGGCAGGCAGGCAGAGGTGTTAGGGACGATCAGGAAGGCAGGGAGAGAGGTTAGAAGTGATCAGGCAGGCAGGCAGGCGAGAGGTTAGGAACCAGTGGTTCCGGATTGTGAGAGGCAGTTGATCATCCCCCAAGGGGTCCTGGATTGGAGAGGGTGCAGGCCGAGCTGAGGGACCTCCCCACACTCCGTGCACGAATTTTGTGCACTGGGTCTCTAGTAGTATATATTAAGCATATATCGAGAGACAAGTGATTCTAAGCACTTTCCATGTATTAACTTTTACCTTGCAACAACCTATAAAAATAGGAACTATTAATATTCCATTTTTATACATGAGGAAACTGAGATATGAGTTCAGTAACTGCCTAAGGTTCCTAAGCAGCAAGCAGCAGGTCCAGAATCCAGACCCAGGCAAAATGTCTCTAGAGCCTCCACTCCTCAGCATTAGATTTCACTCCCTGCAGATTATACTTTTCTAGACAAGTCACGATCCAAACACTTCCCCAGGTTTATTCAACTACTTAAGCCAGAAGTTTTTTTGGAATATGTTATTTTATACTGAGTCAGAATTTGCCATCTTTCATATAAAAAAATGAAAAAGAAAACTCTTTTCTCTTTAATAATAATCTAAATTTTTCTGGCCAAGAGCAATCAAATTTTCCAAAAGCTTCTTTCAACAGAACCCACAGGAATGAGACATTCCTAAAAATGACACAGCATTATTTGGTCACTTTTAGGGACTGTGATGCTATGACCTCAAACCAAAGGATCTCAAAGCTAAGGACTGTTTCTGATTTGCTATTTTGTTGAAACGGGGTTGCCTGTGACCAAAGCTCTCATTCTTATCCACCAGTGGTTACGCAATGCAGAACCTGACATATTCCTGTGGTTCTTTCTTTTTTTAAAATATATTTTATTGATTTTTACAGAGAGGAGGGAAGAGGGAGAGAGAGTTAGAAACATTGATGAGAGAGAAACATCGACCAGCTGCCTCCTGCACACTCCCCACTGGGGATGTGCCCGCAACCAAGGTACATGCCCTTGACCGGAATCGAACCCGGGACCCTTCAGTCTGCAGGCCGACGCTCTATCCGCTGAGCCAAATCAGTTAGGGCGCTGTGACTCTTTTTGACAGGTGTAGTTCTCTGTGGAATAGCTGCCTGGGGAAGGTAGCTTCAGGTATTCTCTAGACACAGATAGTCCCTTTCATTATCAAGCCAAAAATCCCTGTGGAGGTTTGCTACTCTGTAGTATCATTCTTATTTTGTTCAGCCAGACTTAGCAAATTCCACTGGATGACACGATGTAGCCTTTAGGACTAAGCTTTTCCACTGGGTACTGAGATTACTCAGAATCATGATTTGGCTCTTTAGAGTAAATCTAAAGAATTCCAAATAAAAAAACATAAATTGTTACAATTTATTTATAGATCAGTTCATGTACACACAATGTCTGACTATATTCAACACACTATAGGTCTTTCCTGTTACCTTTCCAACTTTGATCTCACATGTCTCTCTAAAACTGCTCAAAGGTTTTAGGCTTAGCCCTAACTGGTTTGGCTCAGTGGATAGAGCGTCAGCCTGCAGACTGAAAGATCCCAGGTTCGATTCTGGTCAAGGGCATGTACCTTCGTTGCAGGCACATCCCCAGTAGGAGTTGTGCAGGAGGCAGCTGATCAATGTTTCTCTCTCATCAAGGTTTCTAATTCTCTATTCCTCTCCCTTCCTCTCTGTAAAAATCAATAAAATATATTTTTAAAGGTTTTAGGCTTAAATTTGTGAACGAAGTAGTATTTCATCCTTTCTGGGACAATGAAAATGTAATGAAGTGTTTTGTTCTACTTTTTAAAAAGAAGATGTACTTTTCTCTCAGATGAGTTTAAAATCGGGATCCTAAGCTCTCCATCCAGCTCTCCTCACTACCAGCCCTGTGCTTCCTTCTATTCATCTTAAATTTTCCAGTTTTAGATTTTAATTGTCTTCCAACTCTGAGAATTCCAGAATATGGTAAAAATGCACTTATTCTAATTAAATAAAAGTCATGCTTTCAACCGAATCAATAACCCTCTCTCTACACCTATTCAAGTAGCAGATTATGATCATGTTGGCCTGTCCTCAGGTGGAAGGCCCTTCCCTTCTATTCACTTACATTGTCCTCTGGCTCACCTCAAGTTTTTAGGTCTCTAAGCATGGATAGTAAACTGCATACTGTGGGGTCCATGTTCAAGTAAATCAGTTTACAAAAGGGAAAAGGGAAGACCATTTCAGTTTCTATCATATTCCAAAGATACCCAACACTGGGTAGGCATCTTTGGTCCCAGAAACACACTCCAAAAATGCCTTCAAGAGATAATCTATGGTCCATTTTCTGCTACAAAATTGAGACTCTTAAGTATTATCATCCTAAAAGTATAGTTTGAATGACCTTTTGCCTAAAAGCATTACACCTTGGGCTTCCTCATACTGTAAGTCACCAGACATGTTTTAGCTCATTCTCAAGACCTTGTGCGCTCTCCTGAAATCAATCCCATTCATTGACTTATTGTAGTAGAGGAACAGGGGTCAGAGGCTCAGGCAGCCCTGGTTTCAATCTGGCTCTATCACTTACTTGCTTTATAATCTTAGGTAAGTAGCTTAATTAAGACAAAGCCTCACCTTTCCCATTTGTTCATGGATACAATAGCACCTCTTTCACTGCATTGAGATCATTAAATGTGGGGAAAATTAAAAAAAAAAAATTTAGCACCAATAATATATCTAATATACCTTTCCTTTCTCCTGAGAAAAGGCTAAATATTCCTCATATAGACATATAAAAATATTTAGTAAGAGCAAGTATCATAATAGTCTTCTGTTAACTGTTTTTAACTGTTTCCTAACCCTAAACTGGCTTCTCATTCATGAAAAAAAAAAAAAAATCCACCCTCCCAAGCCCTAAAGTGATTTATTTTAAATTATCACTTCTGCAATTCAAGAAAAAAACTTAGCCCGGCCAGAGTGACTCAGTGGTTGAGCATCGACCTATGAACCAGGAGGTCACTGTTCAATTCCCAGTCAGGGCACATGCCCCTGCTGACCCCCAATGAGGGGCACGCAAGAGACAGTCAATCAATGATTCTCTCTCATTACTGATGTTTCTATCTCTCTCTCCCTCTCCCTTCTTCTCTGAAATTAATAAAAATATATTTTTTAAAAAGCTTAAATGGCCTTTTGAAAGCTTAAATAAATAGTAGCATTGACATGTCCCTCACTAGGAGTCTTACTCTACAAGACACTCTGTTTAAACTGACTGATCTGAGTGGTAATATCGCTTTCCCAGGGCTTGATGAGAACCAAAGCTCTTTCAGGTACTTGTTTCTGAACAGGGATCACACTAGCAACACTATGATAACCTGACACAGAGGCCAAAAGTCTTACATTTTCAGCTCTAGAGTCCACTTAAATTCAATTGTTAGTTAAGCCTAAGTGTACACCAGCTACTCCATGAGCCAAGCAAGAGAGCACTTATCACAGTGTTCCATTAGGTTGTTAGGTAGATTATTAGAGGGGAAAAAGTGTATGTGGAGGGTGAGGGAGATCTAAGGTCAACTAAATAATTGGGAAATACAGATTTCTTTACTGCAGGAACTGTCAGATCCTTTAATATGTTACCATCTGCTGTGACTAATGGTGTGTGAGGGTGAGGAAGCCCAGGTCTGCATTATTTTCCACTTACTTGACTTCAGAACTACCTTATGGAGCTTTCCATTGAGCAAATGTTCCTCAAAACACATTTGGAAAATGCTAATCTAGTTTTCAACGTATCTGTACAAAAGACATTATGGATGGAGGACATTTTCCTAACAACAGACTACAGCAAAGAATTAACTTCATTTCTCTATCTTGGAATTTCTTAGCACATGTCTGCCATGGAAACTTCACAGACTTTCCTCTTCATTGTTATAGTTTACTGCATATGGCCAACGGACATACAAAAGCCAGCAATTCAACAAGTCCAATCAGACATCTTCCTATATGAGAGCCTTGCTTCTACATGAGCTTCTCTGCAGAATAGAGTTCATCATAAATTTGTATCCAATTCCAGAGGTTTCCTAAGTTTCAGAGAACAGCACAAATACAGCATAGTCAAGGAAGGAAGAAACCGTGCAGCCTTCTTTCACAAAGAATGCTAGGTGGATCCCAGACAACATGCAAACATTTCTAGTGCAAAGGTTTAAGACATTGTACAGTGAGAACCCCACAAAGTTCTTATTAGAATTTATTTAAACATTCATTTAACATATATTCTTCAGGCACCTTAACACAAGAGAAAAGGACAATGATTCCTTCCTCAAAAATTTGCCGAAACCGGTTTGGCTCAGTGGATGGAGTGTTGGCCTGCGGACTGGGGGGTCCCGGGGTCAATTCCGGTCAAGGGCATGTACCTGGGTTGCGGGCACATCCCCAGTGGGGGGTGTGCAGGAGGCAGCTGATCGATGTTTCTCTCTCATCGATGTTTCTAACTCTCTATCTCTCTCCCTTCCTCTCTGTAGAGAATCAATAAAATATATTTTAAAAAAAAATTTAAACAACGACACTTTTAGGTGACCTGATGTATCAATTAAGTTAAGGGTTGGCTATGAACATTCTAAATTGCTAACAATTATTTACTTACTAGAGGCCCAATGCATGAAATTCGTGCAAGAGTAGGCCTCCCTTCCCCCGGCTGCCAGCACCGGCTTCCCTCCGGCACCCGGAACCCAGCCTTCCTTCCGGCCACCAGCAGGCACCCAGGAGCCAGGCTTCCCTCGCAGCCCCAGCTTTGTCCAGAAGGTCGTCCGGAAGGGACGTCTGGTCTAATCAGCATATACTTTTACTAGAGGCCCGATGCATGAATTTGTGCACAGGTGGGGTCCGGTTGGCCCACCCCGATGAGGGTCCATCAGGGGTGGGGCCAGCCGGGGAAAGGGGCCGCAGGCGGTTGGCTGGCTGGCCCCGCCCCCTATCAGGGTGTTGGGGCCAGCCAGGGGGAGGGGCCGAGAGAGGGCTCCAGGGCATGTCCATCCTGTCTTGCTCAGTCCCAATCGGCCGAACCCCAGCAGCAAGCTAACCTACTGGTCGGAACATCTGCCCCCTGGTGATCAGTGCACGTCATAGCGAACAGTTGAGTGGTTTTAGCATATCATTAGCATATTACGCTTTGATTGGTTGAATGGACGATCAGACACTTAGCATATTAGGCTTTCATTATATAGGATTATTATAGATCATAAATTTTATAATGTAAACCTTTATAAGCTTCCAATACTATATCCATCTATATTTCCAACAATGTCAACTCCTACTGAACTGCATTTATCTTCCTAAACTTAAGGAACCCATGTAATTTAGATCAATTTTTTCCTAGCTGTTGAAATTCACCTTAAAAGTCATTGCTTTCATTTTGGACACAGAATACCTGGTTCTACAATAACCTTTCTTTTCATTTATTTTGTGACCTTAAATAAGATATAGCTTGGTTTTCTATTTATAAATTCCAGAAACTAGCCTGGAATACTGAAATGATACATCATAGACAAGAATTTTCCAAGTCTTTTAAGGGTGTTGTCCCCAAATTTTCAGTTGTAAAGGAGCACAGCAAGGACTTTATCATCTTCAGTGAATTCTAAAATCAGAAAACTGAGTAACTTAAAACAGCTTCAAACTATTTTTTTAAAGTCTTATTTTTTTTTAAATATATTTTTATTGATTTCAGAGAAGAAGGGAGAGAGGGGAGAGATAGAAACATCAATGATGAGACAGAATCATTGATTGGCTGCCTCCTGCCTACAGGGAATCGAGCCCACAACTCAGGCATGTGCCCTTGACTGGAATTGAACCCGGGACCCTTCAGACCGCAGGCCAACGCTCTATCCACTGAGCCAAACCAGCTAGGGCAAGTCTGCTTATTCTTTAAAATATTTTAGCTCAACATACTTAGAGGCTTGTATTTTCCCTAGTTATTTCTTATAAATCATAAAAATAAATTATCACACCCACACAAACACACATACACACCTGAGAGCTATGGTCCCTGCTGGTGTGCATTTCCACATCAAACATAATTTGCCCATCTTCTTGTGGGGAAGGGCTAGAAGAAAAAGAATTGAGCCATTAGTTTTCATTCCATTTTGTCAAATAAATTAGCCTCTACTGGAAATTATAAAATTGAAAGTTACAGTAGTATGGCTTTGAAAAGCAGCAAATCAGAAGTATACAATCCTATCTAATAAAAGGGTAATATGCAAATTAAGTCACTCCGTCACAAAGATGGCGGTGCCCAGTCCTCTCAGCCCCACTGGAGTCCCCGGGGGGCGGGGAGGGGGAGGGTGGAGGAACGCTTGCGTCGTCACTCCCAGAACAAGGCAAGCATTCCACTGGCACATGGATTTGTGCGCAGGGCTACTAGTAGCCCCATAAAAGAAGACATGAAATTGAGCACTTTTACTTCCAAAATGTTCTGGAATTTTTCAGTGGTGATACATTTCTTTACAATGATAACTTTGCAAAGGAAATTACGTACAGACACAAGACTGTCACATTTTATTTTTACCTTTTTCCCAATAAAGGTAAAATGATCTTTAAATTCAGAAACCTCATTTGAATTCTTTTTCTCAACGTTCCTTCATCATTAAATATTTCATAAGCAGCAGTTCTCAAAGTGTGAAAACAGTTTTCAAAGACTTATTCAAAGGGTATTTGAGGTTAAAACTGCTTTCATAATACTATTAGATTAATTTGCCATTTTCATTCTCATTCTCTCATGAATGTACAGTGAAATTTTCCAAAGACCTCATGTGTGATATTATAACAGAATGCAAAAGCAGATGAGAATCCAATTGCTTTCTATTAAGTCATGTATTAGAGAGATTTGCAAAAATGTAAAACAGTGCCACTAGTCCTAATTTTTTTGCTTATGGAAAATAGTTACTTTCCATTTTAAAAAGTTAATTATGTTAAAATATAATGGTTTATTATTGTTGAATGAATACTTTTTTTACAGTTTTATTTTCTAATATAGTAAATACCAAAATATAATGCCCACATAAACAAAAGCTTTGAGGTCCCTAATAATATTTATGAATGTAAAGAAGCACAGAGACGAATGATGTGACTCAGTGGTTGAGTGTCCGACCTATGAACCAGGAGGTCATGGTTCAATTCCCAGTCAGGCACATGTCCAGGCTGCTGGCTCAAACCCCAGGAGGGGGCATGCAGGAGGCAGCTGATCAACAATTCCCTCTCATTATTTCTCTTTCTATCTCCCCCCATCTCCCTTCCTTTCTGAAATCAATAAAAACATATTTTTAAAAAAGAGAATTACTATTCTACCTATTTCAGAAATATTTGCTTTGAGATAGTTCAGTGAATTAGGTAAGCATAGTCATTAGATAAGCATATATATAGTCATATATATGTATACATATGAATATATAACCTTTAATGAAAAATACAAAATGTAGTCCCAGAACTACAAAAATTTACAGATGAATTTTTAGACAAAAACACGGGGTCATGAATTATACCTCGTACAATGGATGAATATAAGGTACTAAGTACTATTCTTAGCTTTATCCACAATCCATTGTGCAATTCCACAGCAAGTCTCTAGGTCTTTCACTACAATACCTCGTCCCCAAATCTAAATTCACATAGGGATGAAAAATGCTCTGGGCTTAACTTGCACAAAGGAATAAATATTAACTATTAAAGTTGTCATGAGCATGTGTACAATGTTAATATATAGAGTTGTTGGTTAGACTGACTCAAAAATAAGATCACCAGAAATATACCAGACTGATTAAGCCTAGACACAGGAGATTCTTAAATGAAAATAAGAAAAAAGCTGCGTCTGTATCAAACAAACATATTAATGTATTTAGAAATGTTTGCCTTGAAGTAGAAATCTCAGGCTATGGCACAGGAACCGAGGAGAGCAAGGTGCTCTTGTTGTCTCCCGTTATTGTCATAATGCTCATAACTCTGTTGGGTTCACAGCCAAAGGCCAAGTTAAGGGCCAGCTTTACACAGCCAACACCAGGTCGAGGCAGCGCATGACAGTCGAGAATTCGACAGAAGCCCTGCTCTACTTCCACACTCTTCTTTACCGTTGGCCCCATCTCACTCAAAAAATACTAAACATTTCACTGATGAACTGCTTACCACTCCTAACAATTTGGAATGCATTAGAGCTTCAATCCTGGCTCCTGTTAAGATGAGCTGGAGAGACTTTAAAATGTTCTCATGTTTCTACCCTCCCCTGACAACAGGATGAGAACCTCCAGGTCTGTGCGCTGGTATTTTTAAAGCTCCCTGGGTGAATCTAGCATGTAGGTTGAAAACTCCTACAACAGGGTGGAACGCAAAGCAAAACACATAGGGGTGATCTTCTAACAACCACCACAGTGATAAAAACATATCTATGGAATCATTTTAAAACTCAAAGTATATATAAATTAGCTTTGGTACCAATACCCAAAAATCCTAAAACTTTCCCACCTATAAGAAATATTTCTTAACAACTTCAAATAGAGAGATGCATGACAATTCAAATGACATGAATTATGAAAACTCTTTTAAATGTTAAAGGGTGTTAGTCAGATACCCCAAAAGTATTACTGAACTACAGTTCCAGGCCTCCTCTGAAAGATGGCCAGTAACCCAGAGCCTGTAGATACATAAGCTGAGGGACAGAAAAGTGTTAAAAAGCATTTGCCACCCCTCACTTCACATGTTTAGAAACCCAAGTGAAACACAATCATGCAAAGGTGACTTCATATTTAATCACAAGTATAACTGCAAATCGACTGATCAGCAGAATGATGGGCAGAATGCCCGGTCGCTATGATGCATACTGACCACCAGGGGGCAGATGCTCAATGCAGGAGCTGCCCCCAGCGTCGGTGGCAGGGAGCAGGGCTGGCAAATGGGGGGGGGGGGGGGCGCCAGGCCAGCCAAGGTGGGTGCCAGCGGAGGCCTTTCAATCGCCCCACCAGTCGCCCTGCAGATCAGCCCTGATCACTGGCCAGGCCTAGGGACCCACTCGTGCATGAATTTCATGCACCGGGCCTCTAGTAAATGAAATAAGATGACCAGAGAGGCAAGCAAGTGACCTGTTTTCTGCTCAATGACAGCACAGTGAACAAGAGATGAAGGAACACACTGGTGCCAATGACCAAGGGTCACCTCCTTGATGGATACTGAAAGCCTATTGACAGGGCCACAATAAGCAGGAACTACAGAAACTATCAGGGAGTTCCATGAGATGCATGTAATACATTTCTATTTTCTTTTTTGTGCTACGTTTTATTGTACTTTGCTTTATTGCATTTTACAGATGTATATTTTACAAATTGAAGACTAGACCCTCCACCAGCTAAAGAATTACTACTACGACTGGCTTTATTGAGATACTAGCTTTATTGCAGTGATCTGGAACCAAACCTGCAACATCTCTAAGGTATGCCTGTACAATATAAACTTCATTCTGAAAGACACACTAATGCTGTCGCGACTGGAATCAAAGGCAAGCTGCTCAGAAAAGAGCTCTCTGCTCTCCTTCTGCTTCTTGACTAGAGCCATCCCAGGCTCATTAAAAGCACAGGGGCAAGTCAGAGATAAGACAGGGTGGGGGGGGTGCACACTGTGCCACAGAGACAGCAAACCAATCCTCTGCTGCCTTGGTAACATCAGGAACTTCAAAACGTGATTTACCTCAATTAATCCTTTTATACTTTTTTTTTATAAGTAATAATACCTGTTACACACACAATTTTTACAAAGTACAAATATATTCAAAAGAAGAAAAGTCTGTAATTCCATCCCCTAAAGATAATCATTGTGTATATATTTTTTAAATTTTTTATTTCTTTCTTTTTGGAGAGAGACTGGCAGAGAAACATCGATTTGTTGTTCCACTTGTTCTATTTATGCATTCATTGGTGATTCCTGTATGTGCCCTGACTAGGGATTGATCCTGCAACCTGAGCGTATAAGGACAATGTTCTAACCAACTGAACTACCTAGCTAGGGCCCACTGTTTACATTTTTAAATGTTCTTTAATCTTTTCCTGAGCATTTGCATTTTCTACATTGCTGATACCAGTTCATTAACCAGAAGATCATCCAGTACCCCACAGTGCTATTAGTATGGCTGTCACTGATCTAAGAATTGTTACATGATACCAGTGTGTCACTGAATATCTAGTTCCTCTGAAAAACAGAGATGCTTATACTGAAAATAAACTAACAGCTCAGTTTCATTCTACATATATCTTCCTCTATATTCTTGTTTCACCATAAAAAGTCCTTAATCCGTGGAATTAATTTCTCTAACTTAGAGAAAAATGAGGTCTAAAATAAAACTTCCTCAGATAAACAGAATGGCCTTCAAAATTAACTGTCTTTACAGACTTGGCTGGTGCTCCCACCGTGCAAATACTGTTCTAACTTGAACCACCTTGCAGTTCCTGTGACGCAAACATTTACTAAGTGTCTGCTACACGCCAGCACCATCACTGTGAAAGAACAAAGGAGATGGAACACGACCCCAGCCTTCTGGAGCCTCCAATCTAGAAGGGAGGACAGATATACACAGAGATAACTATAGTCAAGGCAGAATGTGATCTGTGAAACAGGGACACAAAAGATAAAAGAAAATGGGAGGAAGGTAGATTAATTTTATAAGTAAACATTTATGCCATTGACTTTTTTAAAAAGACTTTTTAAACTGATTTCCAGAGAGAGAAGAAAGGGGGAGAGAGAGAGAAACATCAATCGGCCACCTCCTGCATCACCCGCCCCCGCAAGGACCAAGCCCACAACCCAGGCATGTGTCCTGACCGGGAATCGAACCGGCAACCTCTCAGTACATGGGACGATGCCCAACCAATTAAGCCACACCGGCCAGGGTATGCCACTGACTTTTAAAATGATAATCATCTAAATATGATACAGTCTGATAAGGAACTGCCTTAATATGGGGAAAAACAGTGGGCACTCAAGCACCTGCCAATTAGCTGTCTGATTTTAAATACACATGCTGTAATAAATCGGCTGTCATATTTTGCCATTTATTTTTTCCTAATGGGAATTAACCTTGTAACCCATCTGTTTTCTGAATTCTACCAAAACATGGATCTCACTTACCTGTCACAGTGAGAACTGCCTCTTGAACTACTCTGTCCTGATTCATGTTGTGCATCCAAAAGAATCTTCTCCATGTCTCCATTGTGGATAGAGGATGAGGAAGGGACGTGCTCCAGTCCTCCATTTTTCCCATTGCCATTATCATTACCATTGCTGCTGTTCATGGGTAACTCCACCCAGGAACCTGTTGGACAAGTCAGATAACTTAAATTAAGCAAAGCAGAACTGAAATCTGTCATGTGCACACAGATGTGAATATGCTGAATTCAGATAAGAAGTCTCATTTGCCCCAAACCAAACGCAAAACATATCCTGAGACAGCTAAACAAGGAGCAATAAAAGTTTAGAAATCTATATAGTTTTGTTCTTGAAGCAGCTCATGCAATCAACCAAATTAGAAAGTTGAACTCTAAAACTAGTAAATGTGTCCTTCAGCCAATTTTCTTTCTGGTGAAAGCTGTTTATATACAATAAACACTACTGGAAATTTTTAGGTTGCTTTTTAAAAAAATAGCTACTTTATATCTAGACAGGCTATTTACCTTTAATATTTTAGTTTACATCTTTTCCATAGTCTACCTCAGCTATTTAGTTGTATCCTCTCCACAAATAACATCAATATATGACAGTTTCATAAAGATCATCTAGTAAATAAGTTAACAACTATGTCCTAATTAGCACAAACAATTGAGAAGCTCCTAGAGAAGCAACTTAAATGCAATCATAAAAGTCTCAACTTGTGTACAGATCTGGAGCACAAAATTAATGCAGCTAGCTCTAATTAAATCAGGTGATAGTGCTAACAAAATGTGAAAAAAAGCTGTCCCTCTATCCCACAAATTAGTTCCTTTTTTTCCTTTATATCTCATACCTTCTATTCTTCCTCCTTTATGCACTAAACATACCTTGTAAGAACTTGTCTCTTCTTTCTTCTCTTGCACGAGTTACTACCTTCTAGATTTTTCATTAAGCCTCATTGGTTTGGGGGGAGAAATAACTGTTTATCTGCTACAGGCAACACTGAAGTTTTCTCAGGGGAACAGTCGAAGGGGGCGGAGTCACAGAAAAGGGGATATACGTGGCCTTGGTAATGTAGATAGGCCTAAAAATATTTCTTGGCTTAATCAGTTTGCTGAACACATTAAGGTGTTTTAATTTTAACAAGAATTGACAACAGTAGCCAATAAGCTAACTTCACAAAAAAAGAGATAGTAAAGTATTTTTTCTTCTGTAATTTCCATTCCTTACAATAAATTTTGTTTTGGAAATTGTCACCACGCAGGTTGATGGGGCCATTGCTTTAAACTCCCAGCAAAAGCATTAGAGAGAGTTCTGTGGCTAAACAGTATTCTATCAGCAAATCAGAATAATCACCCAAATAAGGTTCAAACCCTAAAGGCACTCTAAATGAGGTGAGGACTATTCCAGATCTAGAAGTGCGCTCAACGTCACCCTGATGTGAAGGGAAAGCTCAAAGGCATACCTGATTAGAAATATGACTCCACCCCTTACTATCTACTAGTATCTGACTGTCTGACCTTAAATTTCCTCATTTGTAAAACAGAGATGATAATAACATAGTATCTACCTCCCAGGGCTACTGTGATGATGAAATATAGAAACACTAGACGCCCGATGCACAAAATTCATGCAAGAGTAGGCCTTCCTTCCCCCAGCTGCCGTCACCAGCTTCCCTCTGGCACCCGGGACCAGGGCTTCCCTCACAGTCCCGGCTTCGTCCGGAAGGTCGTCCGGTATAATTAGCATATTACACTTTTATTATTATAGACTAGGGGCCTGGTACACAAAATTCATGCATGGGGGGTGTCCCCTCAGCCCAGCCTGCACCCTCTCCAATCCGGGACATCCCTCTCACGATGTGGGACCACTGGCTCCTAACTACTCATCTGCCTGCCTGCCTGATCACCCCTAACTGCTTCTGCCTGCCAGCCAGATTGCCCCTAACTGCCCCCCCTTGCCGGCCTGTTCACTCCCAACTGCCCCCCGCCCCCCAGCCGGCCTGGTTGCCCCCAACTGCCTCCCAGCTGGCCTGGTCGCCCCCAACTGCTCCCCCTGCCAACCTGGTCACCCCGCACAGCCTGCTGTTCAGTCGTTTGGTCATCCCTCACTAACCCCCGTGCCGGCCTTGTCGCTCCATGCAGCCTGCCGTTCGGTCATCAGTCTGGTTGTAACAGCCCCTGGCTTTTTATATATTAGGATAGGTAAAGTGTCTACTAAACAGTAGCTGCTCAGTTACACACTAATTAAAAGAGTTTATATTTGTCCCTAGGCTTGTAGCTCAGTCATCCCTATACACCAAGATTATGGGTTCAATCCTAGTCAGGGCACATACAAGAATCAACCACTGAATGCATAAATAAGTGGAACAACATATCAATGTTTCTCTCTCTCTATCTGAAATCAATAAAGAAGAGTTTACCCTTGTAAATTACTTAGAACAGTGTTTGCTAAATAAAAAAGAAGTGATCTTGCCCTAACTGGTTTGGCTCAGTGGATGGAGCATCGGCCTGTGGACTGAGGGGTCCTAGGTTCAATTCCGGTCAAGGGCATGTACTTTGGTTGCAGGCTCATCCCCAGTAGGGGGTGTGCAGGAGGCAGCTGATCGATGTTTCTTTCTCATTGATGTTTCTAACTCCATCCCTCTCCCTTCCTCTCTGTAAAAAATAAATAAAATATATATATATTTTAAAAAAGTGATCTTTTCCTTCCTTTCCCTATGAGGCAGTCATAGGGTTGTCACGGTTCCATAATTATTACTAATTCTTTGGGACTATATTGCCAAGCAACACAGTTACATGGCGTCTCCATGGTCTTATTCTATGTTGCATAAAAATGTACACAGACTAGATAGAACTCAACATAGGTTAACAAATGGAACTAGCAAAGCTAAGGCAGATTTAACACTGAATATTTAACTAAATATTTGGAATGCCTCTGGAGTTAAGAAATATGCCAAATGCATCACTAAATTTAGAGTTCGGCAAAATATTTTAACTGGAAAGAGAGGCAGAGAAAGAGAGAGGTGTATGATAAACTGTTGGTTGTTTTTTGTGTTGTTATTTTTCTGCTTTCACTGTTTCCGGGATTTTCAAACTTATTTTAGAACCAGTTCTTGTACAGAATCCCAATGTGTACAATTAACAAAAACAAATAAAAGGCCGGAGCTGCTCTGGCAGAGGCAAAACTAAATAAGCAGGAGTTCCAGATGGGTCTCTGTGGAAGCCAGTGTTCCCTAAAATACAATTAATGTTCATTTGAAGTAGCTGATCAAAGAGAAAAAAGGGTGTAACAACATCAGGTTTTCTGGACCTTACTTTTTTGAAGGATTTCCACACCAATATCTAAATTCTACTTCCTATATTAAAAATATGTAAGCAATCATAATCTAGGAACTTGGGGAGACATACCTAGAAAAACTTAGTAAAAGTAATCTCTCTAATTGCCTTAACACTCAGCATAACTGAAAGCATTTCTACTTAAGGAAGACAATATTTCCTTGACATATATTAATATAGTGGTTAAGAGCACAGACTGAAGCCAGACTCCAACTCTATCACTTACTAGTACAGCTGTTATACCCAACACTTGCCAGTTTTCTCATCTGTAAAACAGGGATAATAATTGTATCTACCTCATAAAATCATTAGGGGGATGAAATGAATAAAAGACATTAAAAAACAGGAAAGGTTACTGGTACATAGTAAGTGTTAAGTAATATTATAATTATACTTTATCTTTTAAAAAATATTTATTACAAAATGTTTCTTGAAAATGCAAACATCAGTACATAAAGTAAAAATTAATACCTTTCATCCCAATCTCACATCCCTATCCCAAAGGAAACCAGTTTTAAAACATTCTTATGTAAACTTCCAGAATTTTATATATGGAATCATATTATGCATATTTTTCTGAAAGTAGCATTTGCTACCTAACAACTTGCTGATGTCTTTCAATGTCAAGATATATTACCTTAACTTCATTCTTTTAAACAACTGCTTTACATCCCATCATAAAGATACACCATACTTCTCTAAATGGCAATGGTCAACCACTACCCAAAGTATTGTTCCCAATATTGTTATTAAAACCAAGGCTTCATGGAGGGTAATCTGGCAATATATATTAAGGGCCTTAAAATGGTAGATGATCTTTTTTTTTTTAATATATTTTATTGATTTGTTACAGAGAGGAAGGGAGAGAGATAGAGAGCTAGAAACATCGATGAGAGAGAGAGATCGATCAGCTGCCTCCTGCACATCTCCTACTGGGGATGTGCCCGCAACCCAGGTACATGCCCTTGACTGGAATCGAACCTGGGACCTTTCAGTCCGCAGGCCGACGCTCTATCCACTAAGCCAAACCAGTTTCGGCTGGTACATGATCTTTAACTCAATAATTCTCTTCCAGAAATATCATCTATGAAAAAAAAAATATCAGTACTGCAGAGAAAGTTATGCACACAGATATTCATTAAGAGGCTACATATCAGCTTCAACATTTGAGAAAAATGGGGAAAAAGCAAATTTATCTTTCTCAACAGATGAGCTACATGTTTTTTTCTCATCATCTGGTTCATTTCTGATTTACAGCTCAGAATTTCTTCATGTTCTAACTCTACCAATCCTCACTAAGTCCCTTTTTACCTAGAAAGGAAACAAGGCAAGATATGAGGACTGTGCTGTCCAAGCAATAGAAAGCAGAAAAAAATCTGAGTGAATTCTCTTCCTAATAATCTTTAAACTTAAAAACTGCAGGCTGTTACATTAAAAGCCTATTTACAAATTGAAAACTGTTCTCTTATGCCAGATTGTACATATACATAATACAATGATTTTTTTTTCTTCTATTTTAAGTTCTTGAGAATGGCTAAGAAATTCAGAGAAGCATGCTTCTACATTCTCTAATACAGTACATCATGAAGGCTGGTCCAGTTATTGTGATTACATTCACAACTGTATGCTGTATATACTCTTTATAGTTTTACTAGTGGCCTGCTGCACAAATTCGTGTGCATCGAAAGGAAATTAATTAGAAGAAATATATTAATACTAGAGGGCCAGTACACGAAATTCATGCATGGGTAGGGTACCTAAGCCTGGCCGGTGATCAGGGCCAATCGAGCCTTCTGGCTGCTGGCAGGAGCCTTCCTTCCCTGGGTGCTGGCTGGGGCTTTCCTTCGTTCCGTGCCACCCGCCCCCCCCACCCCCCGAGTGGTGAGCACATATCATAGTAAGCGACTGAACTCCCGGACAAACTCCCGAGGGGATACTTTGCATATTAGTCTTTTATATATATAGAGGCCCGGTGCACAAAAATTTGTACACTCAGCGGGGAGGGGGGGTCCCTCAGCCCGGCATGTGCCCTCTCGCAGTCTGGGACCCCTCGGGAGATAACACCCTGCTGGCTTAGGCCTGCTCCCGGGTGGCAGAGGGCAGGCCCAATCCCTAGGTGCAGCCCCTGGTCGGGATCAGAGCAGGGCTGATTGGAGAGTTGGGGCGCCGCCCCCTGTCATGCACAGAGCAGGACGGATCGGGAGGTTCTTATGCCACCCTCAGTCACACTCAGGGTAGGGCCGGTTGGGGATTTGGGGCACCGTCCCGTCACACTCAAGGCAGGGTCGATGGGGAGGTTCCGGGGCCACCCCGTCACACACAGAGCAGGACCGATCGGGGGTTGGGGCACTGCACCCTGTCACACACAGAGCCGCTGGGCGATCAGGAGGTTTGGGCGCTGCCCCCTGTCACGCTGATCCCGGTGCCAGGAGGCCTCGCGGCTCTGCTGATCCCGGTGCTGGGAGGCATATTACCCTTTTACTATATAGGGTAGAGGCCTGGTGCATGGGTGGGTGCCGGCTGGGTTGCCCCGAAGGGTGTCCTGGATCAGGGTGGGGGTCCTCACTGGGGTGCCTGGCCAGCCTGGGTGAGGGGATGATGGCCGTTTGCAGCTGGTCACACACCCTTCAGGGTGGGGGTCCCCATTGGGGTGCCTGGCCAGTCTGGGTGAGGGGCTGAGGGCTGTTTGCAGGCTGGGGGTGACTGAAGCTCCCAACCACTCCTTTTTTTCTTTTTTCTTTTTTTATTCTGGGCCAGGTTTAGCTTTGAGGCTTTGCTCCACCTCTTAGGCCTCCGCTGCTGATAGTAGGTTTCTGGCCTTTGCTTACAATGTTGTGATCCTGCCGGCTGAAGCCCGGTGGACTAAAGCAGGGTTTTGGGGTTTTGTTTAGCTTCTATATTTGTTACACAGCTCAGAGGCCTGCAGCGGCAGGTGGCAGGCGGGGAACGTTGGAGTCCTCTGTCACTGAAGCAAGCAAGCCTCATGTTAGTTTCAAGCTGCCTGGCTGCTGGCCACCATCTTGGCTGGCAGTTAATTTGCATATTGCCCTGATTAGCCAATGGGAAGGGGAGCGGGCGTACACTAATTACCATGGTTCTCTTTTATTAGATAGGACTAGAGGCTCGGTGCACGAAATTCGTGCACTGGGGGGGGGGGTCCCTCAGCCCAGACTGCCCCTCTCACAGTCCAGAAGCCCTCAGGGGATGTCCTACTGACGGCTTAGGCCCGCTCCCTGTGGGCCTAAGCCACAGTCTGGCTGCGGAGGCTCGGAGCCGGCGCCCCCTGAGTGTGTGTGTGTGTGTGTGTCTGCTGGGGGCCTGCCCCCAGCTGCACTGAGGAGGCTCAGAGCAGGCGCCCCATGTGTGTGCGCGTCCACTGGGGGCCTGCCCCCAGCTGCACTGAGGAGGCTCAGAGCAGGCGCCCCATGTGTGTGCGCGTCCACTGGGGGCCTGCCCCCAGCTGCACTGAGGAGGCTCAGAGCAGGCGCCCCATGTGTGTGCGCGTCCACTGGGGGCCTGCCCCCAGCTGCACTGAGGAGGCTCAGAGCAGGCGCCCCATGTGTGTGCGCGTCCACTGGGGGCCTGCCCCCAGCTGCACTGAGGAGGCTCAGAGCAGGCGCCCCATGTGTGTGCGCGTCCACTGGGGGCCTGCCCCCAGCTGCATCAGAGGCTCGGAGCAGGCACCCTGTGTGTGTGTGTCCGCTGGGGACCTGCCCCCAGCCTCGCTGCGGAGGCTCAGAGCAGGTGCCCCTCTGTGTTGTTCTCTCAGTCTCCAGGCCGCGCCTGCGTGTTGTTCTCTTGGGCTCGGGGCCGCACCCGGCCCCTCCTTCTGAGCTGATTGTGACTGTTACAGAGTCCCAACCTCATTTGCATATTACATCTTTATTTTTATATTAGAGGCCCAGTGCACGAATTCGTGCATGGGTGGGGTCCCTCAGCCTGGCCGACGATCGGCCGATCAGGGCTGGCTAGAGAGAGGGACTGCAGAAGGTTGGCCAGCTGCGGGAGGTTGGCTGTGGGAGCACACTGACCACCAGAGGGCAGCTCCTGCAGAAGCGTCTGTCCCTTGGTGGTCAGTGCACATCATAGCGACTGGTCAACTGTTCATTCGGTTGACTGGTCGTAACAGTCACTTAGGCTTTTATATATATAGATGTATATATAGGTAGAGATAGATGTATAGATATATAGATATAGACTAGAGGCCTGGTGTATGAAAATTCATGCACTAGGGGGGTGGGTCCCTCAGCCTGGCCTGCCCACTCTCACAGTCCGGGAGCCCTCAGGGGTGGGAGGCAACCAGGCGATCAGGGGAAGACGACGCCCCATCACCCC
>NW_006292443.1:283534-284645 GCF_000327345.1 Myotis davidii
ACCCCTCGGGCTGGCCCTGAGAGCTGAGGGGACTGGGGGACTCTGGAGGCAGGCACGCAGGGCGACCGGGCCCACCTGGGAGCGGGCCCAGCCTTGCCACATGCCTGCTGCCCCAGTGGGGCTGAGGGGATTGGGCACCACCATCTTGTGGCTGTGGGCACCACCACCTTTGAGGGTGAGGCAGTCAATTAGCATATTCCCTCCTTATTGGCTGTGGGCACCGCCATCTTTGCGACGGCGTGAGGGTCAATTAGCAGATTACCTCTTTATTAGATAGGACTAGTAGGTCACTATTCACCCTTTCTCTATAATAGAAATGTCAACCAAATTCATGATCGACAATGACAGATCGAAACACGCGTGCAACTGGTACCAGCGAGAGCTTTATATGTATCACACATGTGCGAGTCAACTTAGCCTTTTAAAGAAAAAAAAAAAAAAAAAAAAAAAAAAAAAAAAAAAAAACACTGCAAAAGTTCAATAAAACCAAGAGCTGGCTATTTGAAAGGGTAAACAAGATTGATGAACCTCTATTCTAGCAAAGCTCACAAAGAAACAGAGAGAGGACCCAAATAAACGAAATCAGAAACAAAAGCAGTTCTTTCCAACTAATGCAAAGAAAATAGGATTCCACTGAGTCTCTTATCTACCTACTCCAGGACTTCTTTAAGGATCAAATGAGATGAGGCATGGGAAAATGCTTCACATACATTTGGGGGTCTCAGCAGCATCAGCTGAGATTTGGTGGGGTGTCACTCTGGGGTGGTGGTGCACCTGTGATCCCCTTGGGGGAAGCTGAGTGTTGCTTTGTGGACGCCAGGTCCACAGTGCCATTTCTCTGTAAATGACCAGTGCGTGTCACGGCAGCTCCAGCGTTGAGCGTCTGCCCCCTGGTGGCCAGTGGGTGTCATAGCTATCGGTCAGTAGGACGTATGGACACTTAGCTTTTTATATACATAGATTACTATGTCTCTTAAGTGTCACTCAAGTTGTACATATTCTCAAAAGAATACACACATCTCAGGAAACAATAGTACTACCATTTCCCCATACTGTACAGTATAAGTAAGGTTAAGATTATGGCATCATTTTTAACAACCATTTTCTATTG
>NW_006292443.1:285612-289160 GCF_000327345.1 Myotis davidii
CTCTCCTTAAAGCAGGTATCTGGTTTGTTTAGGTTCTATAATCGAAACTCTGTATCAACTCCAGCTCTGTGATCCCAGCTGGCTGAAAGCTGGTTTCTGGGGTTTTGTTTAGCTTCTATATGTTACTATGTTTCAAACTGCAGGCTCAGAGGCCGGCAAGGCAGGCGGGGAACGTTGCAGTCCTCCGTCACTGAAGCAAGCAAGCCTCATTTTCAGTTTAAGCTGCCTGGCTGCCGGCCGCCATCTTGGCTGACATTAATTTGCATATCGCCCCTGATTAGCCAATGGGAAGGGTAGCGGTCCTACACCAATTACCATGTTTCTCTTTTATTAGATAGGATCACCAGTTCAATCCTCAATCAAGAGGGAAGTGGAAGAGTTAGGGGTGAGGGAGAGGAGAGAGAAGGAAGAAGAGTACTATTTCTAAATTTTCCCTCAAGTTTTCAAGACTCCACCCTACCCTAAACAGGGGTGACCCATTTCATTACGTCTTATCCTCTTTCCTTAAAGCCTTTATTTTATTTCAAGTACCTGATGCTAGAATTCAGATCATGAATAATCACTGATATTCTTATGAAACAGAAAGTCAGTAACTAATATGTAAGGAGGTACTTACACACTAGTTACTTTTGTATTCAAAACAGTATTATGAGGCAGTGAAGTTTCACAAAGCTTTCTTGCGATACTGGGGAAGGAAGAACATTATGGTTAAAAATGTTTAAAAAGAAAAAAAAGGGGGGGGGGCTGTACTTCCTACATTAAACAGTAAGAATTATACTGCTATCTCAAGTTTCCTTTTTTTAAAAAAAAAATATATCTTTAGTGATTTCAGAGAGGAAGGGAGAGGGAGAGATAGAAACATCAATGATGAGAGAGAACCACCAATCGGCTGCCTCCTGCACGCCCCCTACTGGGGACCGAGTCCACAACCCAGGCACGTGCCCCTGACCAAAATTGAACCCGGGACCCTTCAGTTCACAGGCTGATTCTCTATCCAGAGCCAAACTGGCCAGGGCTCAATTTTCCTTTTATTACCTCCTGATTTTAATGACATAAATGCCCTATACAAATATTCTTAAGTAACTTAGTAGTTTTCTTAAGAATAAAACTAACAACTGGAAATGGGAAAAGAATCTTTTAACTTTGAAAGCTGTTCAGATATTTGTCCACTAATATGTAGTGAAAGTGAACAGTCTTCCTATGGTGGTAAACTAAAAAATATATGTCAGAGAAATGTTTCATTATTTCAAATCCTATATAACAAAAGCGTAGTATGCAAATTGTCCCCTCGAGCGGGAGTAGTCCTGGAGTTCGACCAGGGGTGGGGCCAGCCAGGGGAAGGGAGGGAGGCCCCGCCGGCAGCCACTAGGGACCCTACCAGTGCACTGGGCCTCTGGTATTTCAATAATTTGCTATTAAAACTCTGCTTTGACCCCCTGAACTAAAGATAAAATCCCAAGCCAGAGATAATCTGTACCATGAGTTCATCTCCTGTTTTTCATAGCTGTGCAACTTTACCCGACAAAGAACTTCAACTTATCAGCGATTTGGACAGTACATATTAGATGCCTGGATAAGTTGCTTTGCCCAGTGCCCAAAAATCATTTGAAAGACTCAATAGGCTTCTTGTTTTGCTCCGTTCAGTATTGTATAATGAGCTAAAAAACAGAGTAAAAGGCAAGAGGGGAGTAATTAAACATGGCACTGACTAAAAGCTTTTCAGTAATTTAAAAGCTCACCCTACCCCAAATAAAATGCTTTCTATCTAGCAGCTTTCCCAATGCAACATTCTGATATCAAACACAGGCTGCGTGTTCTTCCATTTCTTAACAGCTAACATAAACGTAGCAGCAACTGCTTGGCCAACATCATCAAATATCTCATAGGTCTGTCTGACACAGAGATAAACAATCACATATAGCTCAACCCCATTTTTTAAATTTTTATTTTTGTTAAATGGTCAAAGGAAAATTACAATTCCTTTGCTTCCTGTGAAATCATGTACACATACTAGCCAAATAGCTAATAAAGGCATTATAGGAAAACAGAGTACAACTAAAAACAGATACTAAAAAGAGACAAGATGGTCAGGTCACCTCCGTACATCATATTAGATGGAATAACATACTGAGAGAGTAAGAAGCATACCATCTGGGCCACTGAAAAGAAGTGTCCTGAAACGAGCACTAGATGGGATGAAAGTAAACACTTCAGCTCTAGGCCCTAGCCGGGTGTGAACTGGGACAACACACTGCTCTAGACGGATTTCTTTCCTAGTAAATAACAGTGACAGTCATCTCTAAAGCTTCCTCCCACACTTCGTAAAGTATATGATTGTTAACTCCTATACTGTAAACCTGGAACTAATACAAAATAATATGAAATGTAAATTGTAATTGAAAAATAAAACTTTAGGAGTTGGGTGGGGGGAGATTAACCAAAGAACTTACATGCATTCATGGACACAGACAATAGAGTGATGAAGGGGTGGGGGGTGGGGGGCGCGGCAAAGAGGGAGTTAATGGGGGGAAAGGGAGACATCTGTAATACTTTCAACAATAAAGATAAAAAATAAAGAAAAGAAAAAGAAAAATTTAAAAATAAAACCTCTTCCCATTCTAAAATCCCATGCTTCTAAGAGTATGCTAAACACGGGTAAATAATTTTAAAATGCATATTAGTATGTAAAGCAAATAATACTTATGGACTCTTAAATTAATACTAATTTATTGTAGGAAATTATGTATGTCTTATATTCCAGACCAAAAGACAGTTAAAGGTTTTTAAATGTCAACATTTAAGGAATTTATCCACAAAAAAATGAAGCAGCAGCAATAAGCAATGAAAACATCTCAAAATACTCAAGTTCTGTCCCCATCTTGGGAGGACAGGAACTCTCTTCCCTAAAATAATTTTCAGGCCACACGGGTACACCGCCCTCTTATGAAAGATGCTGCAGTGCTTTCAAATGTCATTCGAGCATCCAAATGATTTCTAAACCATTTCGTCGGGCATACGCTAACTGTACCGACCGCCTCTTTTACGAAAGGAACTACAGGAAGATTAGGCAAAACCTCCCAAGACCCCGAGCTTTACAGGCACCCGGGAATCGCCGCAGGACCAGATGTCTGAGCGCCAGGATGTCTTGAGAAGCGACTGTCGCCGGTCGCAATTCAATCTGCCATGAACTTTCAACCGCCCAGTGTGCCAATCTGTTTTTAACCGTTTCTGAAAATTCATTGCCCCAGACTCCGTGATGTGTGCAATCCTGTATGGTTCAAGGGGGTGTTTGTTCATAAACAGGTTTATAGGCCACACAACCCTATCGTTAAAAAAATATGTATCACTTGAGCAACTCTGAAACATCTCAAAAAAAAAAAGGTGTCATAGCTTCCTCCCCCCGCAACGTGATACAAGTAACCACTAAATTACTAAATGATTTTCCTAACCAGCCTGTGGTAACAAAGGAACGCAACCGGAGGGCTCACGTTCCCAACCCCGGACGCAGGCCGCCCCAGCGAGGCGGGGACCCCGGGCCGAGGCCCGCA
>NW_006292443.1:289479-291882 GCF_000327345.1 Myotis davidii
ATCATAATGCATGATTTCATTTATATAAAATCCTCAAAAAGGCAAATGCAGCCAACACAGTGTCTCTGAGGCTGCCATGTTCTGCACCACCCCCTGTTGGTCAGCACATGTCATTGTGAGTGATCAGACTCCCTGTCAGTCAAACCCCAAGGGGACACTTTGCGTATTAGGCATATATATATATATATTTGATTTCAGAAAAGAAGGGACGCTGACGCTCGCGCCGGGAATGCGTGCCTGCGAGTCTGGCAGCGGCGGGCGGTGAGTTACGCGGCTGGAACCGGGATGCGGTGGAAGCGTGCAATGAGGAAGCGCGAGGTGCTCCTGTGCCGGCTCCCACGTCTCCCACACCCACGGATCAGCATTGTTTTACCCACCCGTGAGCGCTCATTTCCGTGTTCACGTCGGCGAGGCCTCACTTCTGTAAGAGGTGATGCTCCTGACAAAGGGAGAAAAGACCCAGTGCCTCCCTGTCATCAACCTGAAATAAAGCTGGTAAAACCTGAGCAGCATCGAGTTTCAACAGTTTTAATTACAAACGTTACACGCGATCATTGTGAAAAAAGAAATGGAAAATTTCAGGGAAACATCGAGAAGAAAATAATCACCCAGATCCCGTCGCCAAGCTTACTTCTGGGACTTGACACGGAAAGCCTGTCCCCGGGCGCGGGCCCTCTCCCCTGCGCACAAGAGCCCCCACCCCCACCCCCTAATCCTGATGCATATACATGCCACACACAGGACTCTCCTTTTCCATTATTTCCCTCGCCCTTCAAGCAATTATCTTATATTGGACACCGTCGCCGGCCGCTGCGCCTCCCCTGCCCTCGCTCTGGTTTACGCGTGGCGCGCGTTTCTCTCCGGCGGTCACTTTTTTTCTGCAGGCGTTTAAAAACTTCACGTGATCAACTCGATTATTTTTAAATGACTTGGACGTAACCTCACACCGAGATTGTGAATTTATTGCTTGTAAGTTTTTCTAATTGTCTTAGAGGTTTAATTTTTCTACTTCGACCATAATTCAATTTTGAAATTTATTTTTGTTGTAAATTACTTAACTTCAGTCTTCCTAATTGAGTAATCAGTTGATCCAATATTAATTTTTAATCATCCTTTTCCACACCGATGAAATTGGGTTTTATAGCCTTCTAAATTCCCACAAAAATGTGAGTCTGTTCAAGGACTCTCTGCAGTAGTTCTGTTAGATAAATACTAAAGCAAGTGTCTTCTCATTTGTCTTTTTGAAAATTTTCCTGACTAATTACTTTGCAACTTTAAAATGGACTTGTCCAAAGTTGACCATATGTTGGTAATTATTGAAGCTAGGTGATGAATATATTAAACTAGTCTTACTATTTTTGTATATATTTGAAAAACTTCATACTAAAACGTTTTTAAAGAGGACTGATTTGTCAAATCTTACTGCAAATTCTTTTAAGATTTTGGTTGGAAATGTTTTCAATTAGTAGATTAATCAGGGGAATAACTGACATATTTACAAAGATGTTTTCCCATTCAGACTATGATATCCTTTTACTGTTTTTCTTTTAAAAGTTGCTTTTTGAAAAATGTCTTAAACATTTCTTTTTTTAAAATATATTTTATTGATTTTAGAGAGGAAGGGAGAGGGAGAGAGCAATAGAGACATCAATGATGAGAGAGAATCATTGATTGGCTGCCTCCTGCACGCCCCCTACTGGGGATCCAGCCAGAAACCCAGGCATGTCCCTGACCAGGAATCGAACCTGGGACCCTTCGGTCCACAGGCTGATGCTCTATCCATTGAGCCAAACCAGCTAGGGCAAAAACATTTCTTAAGATTTTTTTTTTTTTGAGTTTTGTATAATCTTATGGTCACTTTATTAAAAATATTAGAAAGTTTCCTTTTCTATAGTCTTAAGTGGATGAAGTTAAAATTACATTTTAAGGATTGGTTCCCCTAAAGAAACAGTTCCCCTAAGGAAACATACAGACCTAGTGTTTTTAGGGAGGTTAGTTTTGTTTCTGTAGGATGTTACCTTTATGTCTTATTTTGTGTTATTTGTCCTCCATTTTTTTCTTGATTATATTACCTAATGGTTTATCTATTTTGTTGACTCAAATCTGATTGCTTCTTCCTAACTATTATTCTTAACTCTTTTTTTTTTTTTTTTTGTTGATCAGCATAGCCAGGTTCTGTAGCCAGGATCTCCAGCCAGGTTCTGTTTTTTGTTGTTTTTTTTTTTGCTTTTTAATATGTTTTTTATTGATTAAGATAAGGGGGGAGAGAGAGAACAAACAAACATTGATGGGAGAGAGAAACTGGATTGGTTTCCTTCCCCATACGCAAGTACGCACCCTGACCTGGGGCCGTGCTGAAACCTGGGCACCTGCCCCGACCCAGAATTGAACTGGGTGCCTTTT
>NW_006292443.1:303307-315212 GCF_000327345.1 Myotis davidii
CACTCCGCACCTGAGAATTTCACTTCAGCACTGCGCCTCCTCTGAGTCTGGGTATGATATTCTCTTTACTCCTAGTTGTAGAATTTCCACTCAGCCAGCCCTCCTGTGGTTCTGGATGGTGTCCGTTCCGACTTTTAGGTGTAATTTGAATTGGTTGTTCGAGGCAGCAATCTCTGGCGTTAACCTATGACGCCATCTTGGTTTCCTCTTCTGTGTCTTAACTCTTTTTAACAGCTTCATTGAGATATAATTCACCTATTATAAAATTAATCACAATTCAGTGCTTTTATTATATTCAAGTCATTAAGCTATCAGCACAATCTAATTTTGGAACACTTTTATCACCCAAAAAATAAACCCTTTTCTCATTAGCCATCACTCCTCATCTTTTCCTAACTTCTTATATTTGGTGCTTTTTTCATTCTTTCTTTAGTTATTTGGACACTAGAGGCCCAGTGCATGAAATTCATGTACCGGGGGAGGGGGTGTCCCTCAGCCCAGCCTGCACCTTCTCCAATCTGGGACCCCTTGGGGGTTGTCCAATTGTCGGTTTAGGCCTGATTCCTGCCGGACATCCCTCTCACAATCTGGGACTACTGGCTCCCAAACACTCGCCTGCCTGCCTGTCCCTAACTGCTTCTGCCTGCCTGCCTGATCGTCCCCTAACCACTCCCCTGCCAGCTGATCGATGCCTAGCTGCTCCCCTGCCAACCCAGTTGCCCCAACTGCCCTCCCCTGCTGGCCATCTTGTGGCTGTGGGCGCTGCCATCTTTGAAGGGCAGCCAATTAGCATATTCCCTCCTATTGGCTGTGGGCACCACCATATTTAAGGGTGGGGCAATCAGCATATTCCCTCCTTATTGGCTGTGGGCGCCACCATCTTTGTGATGGCATGAGGGTCAATTAGTATATTCCCTCTTTATTAGGATTTAAGAATTTTCCCTGGCCATAGTGTATTTTTGTATTATTTCTGGTTTAGAAATTCTTACTTTTTCTCTGAGGACTAATATATGGTTCCTTTGGGGGAATGTTCCAAGAGTATTTGAAAAGAAGGTATATAGCTTCTATGTTCAGGGTATCAGGCTTGATATATATTGATTTCAGAGAGGAAGAGAGAGGGAGAGAGAGAGAAACTTCAATGATGAAAGAGAATCATTGATCATCTGCCTCCTGCACACCCCACACTGGGGATCAAGTCCACAATCTGGGCATGGGTCCTGACTGGGAATTGAACCAGGACCTCCTGGTTCATAGGTCGATGCTCAACCACTGAGCCATGCTGGGTGAGCAAAATATATTTTCATTTATTTTAGAAAAGAAGGGACATTTATATTTTCCTCCTTTTTGTGTGCTAATACCTTCTACTCCTAATATGTTTCCGTTTCTTCTCTCTCCTTTCATTATAGTTGATGCATAGATATTCATAATTGTCTCTTTATCACTGTGGTCATAATTTTGCCTTAAGCTGAACCTTTCTGATGTTAAAATGATGATGCTGGTTTTGTTATTGCTGTTGTTGGTTTTTTGTTTAGTTACAACATTCTGATTGTACCTTTACCCATTCCTTTAATTTTCCACTTTCTGAATCACTTCCCATTAGGTGTATAACTTGATAACTGCAAAAAGTAGACTTTGCTTTATAGCCTAACTAGAGGTGTTTTTTTTTTCTTTTGATAGAATCATTTAACACATTTGCTTCTATTGATAGTATAAATGTATTTGGATTTAATATTATTTTATATCGTAAAGTATCTTTCATTGTGGGCCGATTTGTTTTAGAACATATTTCATCTTAAAACTTGAAATTTTTAAATTTGTTTGGTGATTTGCCTTTATAACTATATATTTATATAATTCTTTTAATTTCTATTTCTTCCCTTTTTTGTTTTTTGTTAATCCTCACCTGAGGATAGTTTTTTCCATTGATTTTTTTTTTTTTTTTTTGAGAGAGAGAGAGAATAGAAGGGAAGGGGAGAGACAGAGAGAGAGAAACATTGAAACATCAATGTGAGAGAGACATATTAACTGTTTGTCTGCCACATGTGCCCTGACTGGAGCCAGGGATTGAGCTTGCAACCCAGGTACGTGCTCTTAATATGTTTTTTATTTATTTCAGAGAGAAAGGGGGAGAGATAGACACATCTATCGGCTACCTCTTGCATGCTCCCTATGGGGATTGAGCCCACAACCAAGGTATGTGCATGACTGATAATCAAGCCAGAGACCTCTTGGTGCATGGGATAATGTTCACTCAACTGAGCCATGCCGGCATGGCTGAAGCATTTCTTAAAATACTTATTTGATCACAAGTTTTTTGATTCTAGAATCCTTTTTTAGACAAAGCATTTCAGAGGGACTATGTTCTAACCACTGAGAAACTGGTTAGGGCTAATTTCTATTTCTTTGTTTTGTTTTTTATTAATCCTCACCCAAGGATATTTTTCCATTGACTTTTCGAGAGAGTGGAAGGAACGGGGAGAGACAGAGAGAGAGACATCAATGTGAGAGAGACACATTGACTGGTTGCCTCCTGCAAGTGCCCCAACCATGGCAGGGATGGAGCCTGCAACCCAGGTACATGCTCTTGACTGGAATTGAACCTGGGACCCTTCAGTCCATAGGCTGACGCTCTATCCACTGAGCAAAACTGGCTAGGGCTAATCTGTATTTCTTTAGAGAGTTTCTCTTAATGCCCAGAAAGGAGCAATAATGAAATTAGTATAAGTCCTCTTCTTCCACCTTTCCCTCAACTACTTACCTAATTTTTAGTTATCATACTCAATATTTACTTTTGTAGTTTTAGAGAGTTGTATATCTGTCACTTGACTCATCAACTTAATATGATAAATTTGATGAGTTTACATAAGATAGCATATCTTGCTTTGTCTCTTTTCTCCCTTTTCCCCACCACAACCAACTTTTGTTAATTATTAATTTCAACATTATTAGAGTTTATATATCATAATGTATGTATCCTATAACAATTGCCACAATCATGCCGCATAGCAAACCACCCCAACTCATTGCCTTAAACAAGAAACATTAATTCTCTCTCATGCATCTGAAGGATAGTTAATATAGACTTTTTTTTTTTTTTTTTTTTTTTTTTTGGGAGATGCAGTTTATTTACACCAGCAGCCATGAGGGGCAGGGGAAATACACAGCGTTTACAAAGTTAGCTACCTGTACAAGATGGATTACATATGCAAAAATAAAAATCTCAAGACCACAAATATAGACTTTGCTCAGATGTATTTAGTTTCAAAGTGAAAGGTGGTCCAGTTCGGCTCCGCTGTCAGTCATACTCTTTGGACCATGGGTTGGTCAGGGCATGTTCCTCTCATTGTGGTGAAAGAAGCTTGAAAAGAATGATTAAATGCAGCTCTAAACTATCATTTCATGCACATTCTATTGGTCAAAGCAAGTCAGATAGACACCTGCAAAGTGAATTTGCAAAAAGAAGAGATTCTGGGAGGATGAAGAATTGGGAATAATAAAGTAATCTACAACATTAAATCATTGTTTTAGTTTCAATTCTGTAGTTATATATTCACTGCTCATTATGGTCCCATTGCCACAATTTATGCAATTATTCTGGCTAGCTGAACTTTTCGGAGGATAGCATTCCTAAGATAATGCATTTCTAAAAGGTTGGCCTGTTGGAAGATTGGCCTGTTGGCTGTGGAATTTTTATTTGAAACATCCTTTCCCCCCACAATAATTGACATACAACAAACCACATATTTCTAAATGCACAATTTGAAAACCTTGGACTGTGTGTGTACATTGTGAAACCACCACCACAATCAAGGTAGTGAACATATCCATCATCACCAACATTTCCCTAGTGCCCTTTTTAATATATATATTTTATTGATTTTTTTACAGAGAGGAAGGGAGAGGGATAGAGAGTTAGAAACATCGATGAAAGAGAAACATCAATCAGCTGCCTCCTGCACATCTCCTACTGGGGGATGTGCCCGCAACCAAGGTACATGCCCTTGACCAGAATCAAACCTGGGACCCTTGAGTCTGCAGGCTGACGCTCCATCCATTGAGCCAAACCAGTCATGGCCCTAGTGCCCTTTTTTTTTTTTAAATATTTTATTGAGTTTTTACAGAGAGGAAGGGAGAGATATAGAGTCAGAAACATCGATGGGAGAGAAACATCGATTAGCTGACTCCTGCACATCTCCTACTGGGGATGTGCCCGCAACCCAGGTACATGCCCTTGACCGGAATCGAACCCAGGACCCTACACTCCGCAGGCCGACGCTCTATCCACTGAGCCAAACTGGTTTTGGCCCCTAGTGCCCTTTTTAATTTCTCCCTTTTGCCCCACCCTTTCTTTCCCAGATGATCAATGATTTTGATTTCATCATTGTGAAATTTGAAAGAGAGAAACCAGCCAAGACCACTGGACTTCTGACCTACAGAACTGTGAAATAATAAGTTTGTGTTCTTTTAACCCTCTAAGTTTGTGGTGATTTGCTTGGAAGCAATAGAAGATGAATTTATTATATATCCTGCTTTAATATAATTTACTTTTAAATTAAGAGATCAAAATGATACATTGATTAGATATAAGAAATGAATGAGTTTACAACTTTTGAACTAATGCCTCTTACTAGATATTTCTTCCTTTACATTCTGTTGTTAACATACTACAAATTTTATTGTCATTGTCCAGAATTTCCAATAAAATATGTAGTCATTCTCTTGTTTGGGATTTTTTTTAAATATCTATATTGTTGAGAGTATTACATATACTTTTCCCCCCATCAACCTCCTGAAGCCAGCCCCTGTACCCCCTACCTTAGGTCTGCCCCCCCCCACCCCAGATCTGTGTCCATGGGTTATGCATACACACATACACACACACACACACACACAAGTTCTTTGGTTGATCACCTCCCATCCACCCAACCTCCTCCACCTTCTCTCTGAGATTCCACACTGTGTTCCATGCTTCCATGACTCTGGGTCCTTTCTGTTCATCAGTTTATTTTGTTACTTAGATTCCATATATGAGAGATCATGTGATACTTGTCTTTCTCTCACTGGCTTATTTTGCTCAGCATAATACTCTCCAGGGCCTTCCATGCTGTCTCAAAGGGTAAGAGATTCTTCTTTTTTACTGCTGCATAGTATTCCACTATATAGATGTACCACAGCTTTTATCCACTCGTCTACTGATGGCACTTGGGCTGTTTCCAGATCTTAGCTGTTGTAGTTGTGCTTCTATGGACATAGGAGTGCATACATTTTGAGGAAACCCATACTGTTTTCCATAATGGCTGCACCAGTCTGCATTCCCACCAGCAGTGTACTAGGGTTCCCTTTTTGCCCCATCCTCACCAGCACTTGTCATTTGTTGATTGGTTGATGGTAGCCATTCTGACAGGTGTGAGGTGATACCTCATTGTCATTTTAATTTGCATCTCTCTGATGATCAGTAACTTTGAGCATTTTTTCATATGCCTCAATGTCCACTTTGGAGAAGTGTCTATTTAGGTCCTTTGCCCATTTTTTTATTGGACTGTTTATCTTTCTTTTGTTCCTTTTGTTAAGATGTATGAGTTCCTTATATATTTTGGATATTAACCGTTTGGCTGCTGACGTATTTTTTCGGACATATGCCAAAAATGCGGCACTAATTGCGCGTGTATGGGAAAAAATGTAAAACACTTTTTATACAATAAACTCTCTTGTATTGCTTTGCAACAACAAAAATTAAAAAATACCAATTGTTTACATAAATTTGTTTTAAATAAGAAGAGCGCGATAGCGCTTCTTAGCAGTCAAACGGTTAACCCTTTATCAGATGTATCATTGCCAAATATATTCTTTGGGGAGTTTTGATTTTCTTTATGAATAAGGTTTTATATTTAGGTGTGTAATTATGAAAGAAATATACAGTAAAAATTGTGTAAATATGGGAGAAATGAAGACTGTATCACTGATTGAAAAGGTATATTAATTTCCTAAACAAAATTAGTCAGAACATGGATATAACTATTTAAGTAAAATATGTTGCAAAAATTACTCTACGGTGTATAATTTCATCATTATAATAGTGGTAGAAATATTAATTCATCAAATCTATGACATTTTGGATAAGTCACTAAGACAGGAAATAAAATTTAAAAAGAGAAATAGCCCTAGCTGGTTTGGCTCAGTGGATAGAGTGTCAGCCTGCGGACTGGAAGGTCCTCGGTTCGATTCTGATCAATGGCACATGCCTGGGTTGCGGCTCGATCCCCAGAAGGGGGCGTGCAGGAGGCAGCTGATCAATGATTCTCTCTCATCATTGATGTTTCTATCTCTCCCTCTCCCTTCCTCTCTGAAATCAGTAAAAAAATATATTTAAAAATAAAAAAGAGGAACAAAAGCAGAGTTTGGCAGATTTGACGAGAAGAAGAGACAGAGATTTGAGTCTAGGGAGGTAAGATGACTGGAAGTTGTTGAACAGAGAAGCGACCAGTGCATGAAAAGTAAATCTGTATATTGATCCATTTTATTCTTTGCTTAATACTAAGCCATGCAAGCATAGAATGAAACTCCATAAGCAAAGAATACATGGGGAACTGCAAGATGAAATTTCCAGGGATGGAAATTACTCAGAAATGGAATATGTTTGTTATGTTAAGACAAATTGGAGTGTCAATGAAAACCCTAGTAGAGACCCCAGAAAAGTCATGACTTCATGTAGGTCTAACCTCTCTTTCGAGTAAAAGATATTTGAGACTAGTGATTTCCAACAGAGTTGCTACTAGCCACCTGTAGCTGTTGAGTACTTGATAGGGGTCTAGTGTGGCTGAGGAACTGGATGGGTATAGCAGAAGACTTGTGCACTTGAAGACAAAGCAGTAAAATCCATTTAAAAAGAAGAACACAGAGAAAAATGATGGGGGAAAAATAAACAGACCCTCAGTAACCTGTAGGATGTTATCAAAAAATCACACATACATATAATTGGAAGTCCTAGAAGGAGAGCAAAGGAAACTACAGAGAAAACCATTAAATAAATAATTCCTTTGAAGAAAAATTTCTCAAATTGATGAAATACGTGATCCCATGCTTACCAAATACTCAAAAAAACTCCAAGCAGGAAAAACATGAAGGAAACCATACTAAGGCACATCGTACTCAAATGTAGGGGGGGCGGGGGGGAGGGAGGGGGGACCATGATATAGAGAAAAACAAAAGCTACAACAAAAACAATGTAATTTATAGACAAAGATAAGAATACAGCAGACTTCTTACTGGAAACGATGGAAGACAGAAAATACTGGTATCTCTCAATTGCTAAAAGTATAAAAGTCAACCTAGAATTTACATGCAGTGAAAATTTCCTTTAATGAATGTATTACAATATATCACATCATCATTAAAAATGCCAACATCAGCCTGGCCAGCATGGCTCAGTGGTTGAGTGTTGACCTATGAACCAGGCAGCCATGGTTCAATTCCTGGTCAGGGAATGTGCCTGGGTTGCAGGCTCAATCCCCAGTGTGGGGCATGCAGGAGACAGCCGATCAATTATTCTCTCTCATTGACGTTTCTATCTCTCCCTCTCCCTTCCTCTCTAAAATCAATTTAAAAAAATATTTTTTTAAATGCCAACATCATAACAGCTACTGTTTAGTGCCAGGGACTCTGCTAGATATTTTACACATGTTCCTCAATTGATTCCATTACAACCTTATGAGTTAAGTATCATCAGTCCCATTTTACCTATAAGGAATTGTATCTTGGGCAAGGTTCCAGAGAACTGATAAAAAAGCCAGCATGGCCCTAACCGGTTTGGCTCAGCGGATAGAGCATTGGCCTGCGGACTGAAGGGTCCCAGATTTGAGTCCGGTCAAGGGCATGTGCCTGGGTTGTGGGCACATTCCCAGTGGGGGGGGCATGCAGGAGGCAGCTGATCGATGTTTCTCTCTCATCGATGTTTCTATCCCTCTACTCTCTCCCTCTCCCTTTCTCTCTGTAAAAAATCAATAAAATATATTTTTTAAAAAGCCAGCATGTATTTATTCAGTCAGTCAATAAAATATTCTTTGTACATTTATTAAGTGCCAGGCATGTTTTGGAATCCAGACCACTGCAGTTAAAGAAAGTTAATAAGTCAGACAAGGCCTCTTTCTTCCTGTTTCATTCGTGATACAGATAATTTTGAAATGAATGATTCACACAACGTCAGCTAGTAACAAGTGCCATGAAGAAAAGAAAAGGCCTGGGGTTGGTGATTGAGACTTAGGGGGCGTGAACTAGCTTTAGTCTGGGGAAAGCTCTCTGAGGAGCAGACATTTGAACTAAGACTTAAAGGAGGCAGCCTACGGTAATCAGAAATTTGGCATGCTCAGCGTTCAGAGTGCACTTACACAAACCCATGTGATATAGCCTAGACTAGATGGTATAGCCTATTGCTTCTAGGCTACAAGCCTTTACAGCATATTACTGTAGTGGATACTGTAGGCAACTAACAATGAGTGGTATTTGTGTATCTAAATATAGAAAAGGTAGTACAATTATGGTATAAAAGATTGAAAAATGCTACACCTGTGTAGGGCACTTATCATGAATGGAACTTACAGGACAGGAAGCTCTGGGTGAGTTGGTGAGTGAGGGCTGGGTGAATGACAGCCTAGAACATTACTGTACACTACTGTAGACTATATACCATCCACAAGTCCTTCCCCTGCTTCCTTCCAGCAGAGTCATAAGTAGAGCATCAAAGCTATCAGTGCCACTCCATGAACAGGGACGTGTGTTGAATTGGAAACATTGAGAAACGGGGGGTGGGGGTGGGGGGAACAAGGGGAAGGTGTAGATCACCATAAGAGTGACTGTCAGGAAGAAGTGAAAGGTGGCCCGAGGATTGGTAGGAAGAAGAAATCAAGGTGGAGAGAAAAAGGAACATAGGCAGCGGTCATGGCAATGTGGTTTGAGATATTGGATATTGGAATAGTGGTCAGATTAAGAAACTTTGTGGTATTCACACAAAAACATGGGAGGGTGGAGAACTGAGGCTTCAACATTTTGACTTTGGGAATTTATTTTTGGTTCCAATGACACTGTCTGGCATAAAGTGCTCTCTCTGGCATTGAATTGATAGAAATAAAACTTATCTATGTTTACAGCATTACAAACTGAAAATTTTTCCAAAGCACGGGAACAGGCTGGCTCCACACTGCCACGGAAGCTTTTAGTGAAGCGGCTGTCGCACCTCATACTTAAGGTCGCGCCTGTGGACCTGTGTTCTTGCACAGGACCTGAGGCTGTCCAGAGAACTGACAGCAGTGTGCTCTGGAGACCTCAGGCTGGAACGGAAGGGCTGCAGTGCCCTCTGAATGTGTATCGCTGGGGCTTCTCTATGCTGACCCAGGGCAGTGGTGACTGCTGGGATGCAGTCTGCACTCAAAATTGAGGTGCTGTGAGGAGAACTCTACTGCCAAGCCCCACAGATATTGCTTCCATTAAAGAAGAGAAATTTTCCTGAACTACATATCCTTGCACTTCTTACGGGAAATTCAGTTCCATTACCTATAGTAATAAAAGCGTAATATGCTAATTAGACTGGACAGCCGAACGACCTTATGGACGAAGCCGGGGCTGTGAGGGCCGAGCCCCTTGCATGAATTTCGTGCATCGGGCCTTAGTTCATATTAAGAGCATTACATGTGAAAAGTGAACATAAAATCCCTTTTTCTCATTTTAGGTTGGAGGATTTCCTAACCATAAATGAAATTAACTCTTTGGCTTGACCACAAAACAAACAAAAAGTCTATGGTATTTTGCTATAGCAGCCTGACCAGACTAAGACAAAAGTTTATAAAGAATGTTCCTAAATCTGACAACTTAGATGAAATGGACAATTTACTTGAAAGACAAACTGGCAAACCTCATTTAGGAAGAAATAGATAATCTGCATATTCTATGTCTATTTAAAAATTGAATTCAGCCGAAACCGGCTTGGCTCAGTGGATAGAGTGTCGGCCTGCGGACTGAAGAGTCCCAGGTTCGATTCCGGTCAAAGGCATGTACCTGGGTTGCGGGCACATCCCCAGTAGGAGATGTGCAGGAGGCAGGTGATCGATGTTTCTCTCTCATCGATGTTTCTAACTCTATATCCCTCTACCTTCCTCTCTGTAAAAAATCAATAAAATATATAAAAAAAATTGAATTCAGATAAAAATTTCCAATAAAGGCCAAATGGCATCACTGGTGAATTCTACCCATTACTTAAGGGGGAAATGATATAAATTCTACCCACATTCTTCCAAAATAGAGGAGGGAAACTCATTTTATAAAGTCAATATTACAATGACCAGACAATGACTTTAAGAGATAAAATAGAGCCATATCTGGTTTGGCTTAGTGGGTAGAGTGTCAGCCTGTGGACTGAAGGGTCCCGGGTTCCATTCCGGTCAAGGACATACGCCGGGATTGTGGGCTAGATCCCTAGTATGGAGCATACAGTAGGCAGCCTATCAATGATTCTCTCTCATCACTGATGTTTCTCTCTCCCTTCCCCTCTAACATCAATAAAAATATAGCCCTGCCCAGTTTGGCTCAGTGGATGGAATGTCAGCCTGCGGACCAAAGAGTCTGGGTTCGAGTCTGATCAAGGGCATGTACCTTGGTTGTAGGGTCCTCCCAGCCGGGTCCTGGCCAGGGCTCATGCAGGAGGAAACCAATCGATGTGTTTCTCTCACATAGATGTTTCTCTCTGTCTTTCCCTCTCTCTTCCACTCAGGTGAGAATTAACACACACAAAAATAAAAATTTTAAAAAATGGAAACCATACATATGTGTATGTATGGAAAATAGAACATTTCACATTAAAAAAAAGATAAACTGGAGATCAGTATCATTCATGAACAATGATGCAAAATAATAAAATACTAGTGAAAGAATCCAGTAATATTCTGGGAATGCAAGCCTGATCCCACAATCGAAATTCAATGTAATTCGCCAATTCGACATTATGAGGGAAAACTACATGATCATTTCAATAGATACAGAAAAAGGAGCTGACAAAACCCAACATCTGTTCATGATCAATAACTCTAAAAAGATAGGTTTAAAGAAATTTACTCAACCTGACAAAGGCCATCTACAAAAATCCTGCAACAAACACACTTAATGGTAAAATGCTGAATGTTGCCCCATAATATGGGTGACAAGGGAAGACTGTGTCTCATCTCACAGCTCCTTTCACCATCATTGGAAGGTCTAACCAGTGCAGCAGGACAAGAAAAAAGAAATACATAAAAGGCACTGGAAAAGGAAATTGGAAGGACTAGAAAGAAATAAAACATTTATTATTTCAACTAAAGTCCTGGTGCATGAAATTTGTGTACCTGTGGGGCCCCACCCCACAGCCCCCCAATATTCATGTATATATGTGTATGTATGCATATTTTTTTGTTGTTAATCACCTGAATACATTTTTCATTGATTTTTAGAGTAGAAGGGAAGGCGAGAGACAGAGAAACATGGATGTGTGAAAGACACATCAATGGGTTGCCTCCTGCACACGCCCCGACGGGATGGGGCCGACTGCTGGCGGTTGCTGGGGCTGAGGCGTTGAGCGTATGGCGATTTTCTGTTTCTGCTTCCACTTCTGGTAGAAGTCCCACTTGTAGGAGCTGCTAATATAGTGACCTCTTTCTGTCTTGATCTTCTTGTCCTTCTGTCCTGACTGTCCCACAAACTGCTTCTTTTTCTGGTCCCACTTGAGCTGCTGCTGGCCCCTGGTCAGGTTCTGGGCCTTGCCCCCCATCAGGTCCAGGAGAGCGCCAACCATCTGCTGCTCAAAGGCTCCCCTGTCCCCACCAATGCTCAGGCTCTGTCACTGTCGAAGTCCTTGGGCTGATAAGGAACATAGAAAGCCTGGACA
>NW_006292443.1:315403-325296 GCF_000327345.1 Myotis davidii
CGCCGTCCACCACGCTCTGTGGCACCCGGCCCAGCAGCCGTCCACGCCGACCGCACCTGAGGGCTCCTCGTGGAGGCGGGAGAGGGTGAGGGCCCGGCCCTGGAACAGGTGCAGGTCCAGCAGGTAGGGGAGCTCATCTGGGGCCACCAAGGAGTAGGCTGTGCCGCTTCCGCCAGCCCGGGCCACACCACCCACTGGTGTAGGAAGAGCTTGCCCTTGGCTGGGAAGCTGAAGTTGACGTTGTCCAGCAGAGGATGTCCAGGCTCTGGCTGCCAGGTGAGTCACAATGAGGGTGGAGCACTTGCCGCGGGTGAACTTGGCCAGGTTGATCCTGCAGGCCGTCTTGTCCAGGGCGATATAGATATGGGTGCAGCTCACCCACTGGAGCGGCTGCGCCTTGTGGAGACCAAGTGGCCTTGAGGAGGCAGACTTTCAATGCCTGGGGGGGAGGGGGGGGCAATTGGGGGCATGGCCAGCTGTGGGGAGGAGCTGCCTGTGGTGGTGGGGGCAGTCGCAGTAGATTGGGCTGGTAGGCCACCCCAGTGTGCATCATAGGGACCACTCCTTCTGCTGTTCAGTCCATTTGCATATTAGCCTTTTATTATATAGGATAATAATTTGATAACATGACTAAGGAGAAAACTTTTAAAAGATAAACGTAAGTTAATTTGGCAAGGAGTCAGGATATAAGGTGAATAAACAAAAATCGCCTGGCTGGTGTGGCTCAGCTGTTGAGCATTGACCTATGAAAGAGGAGATCATGGTTCAATTCCTGGTCAGGGCACATGCCTGGGTTGTGGGCTCAATCCCTAGGGGGGGCATGCAGGAGGCAGCTGATCGATGATTCTCATCATTGATGTTTCTATCTCTCCCTTTCTCTCTGAAATCAATAAAAACATATTTTTAAAAATATATTATGCATGAACTGGAAATTGAAATTTTAAAATAACACAGTAATAGCAACACATAAACTTTGAGATACTAACAATTTTTGTGCAAGATATGAACGCTAAAAAAACAAAACACTGATAAAAGAAATCAAAGACCTGCATCAATGGAGCAATACGCTGTACTCATGGATTGCAGGACAAATATTAAGATGTCCACTCTCCCTGAACTGGTTTATGGATTCAATGCAATCATCATCAAAATCAAAGTTGGTATTTGTTTTCTTGTTAACAGGCTGATTCTAAAACGTCTATGAAAAGGCCAAGGAACTGAAATAGCAAGACAATTTTGAAGAAAAAAAAGGTTGGATTACTTGCTTATGTAAAGCTAAAGTAATCGAGGCAATGCAGGCTGGGTGAAAGCACCAACTAATGGAATAGTTCAGAGACTTAAGTGTCAACTGATGTTTTGACAAAGGTGCATAGGAAAATGATGCATAATTTTATATGATATATTCAAATGGATCCCAGCCCTAAATGTAACAACTGAATACTATTAAACTTTTATTATCACTTTAAGTTAGGCAGATTTCTTAGATAAGCATAATGCATTAAAGAAAAGGCATTAAAGAAAAAGTTGGTAAAGTGGACTTTGTGAATTTAGAATTTCTGCTTTTCAAAAAACTGTTAAGAGAATGAAGGAGAAAATACTTATAAAGCACATATCTGGTAAAGGTCTGTATTCAGATTATACATATTAATATCTGGTTAGAAATATGAAAAAACAAACTGGGGTATTTTCAACTTTTTCATATTGACAAAGGTAAAACGTGATTTTGTCCATAAGTGAGTGTGAATATATGGGTAACACCATATATAAGTGTTGATAGGTTCTTGGGCCCACAGTGAAATGACATATAACAACACCAGTTTTACCATAGGCTAATTTCCCATGGCATCTCATCAACCTTACAATGAAAAGACATTCAAAACCCCATTGCACTTGTGATACAACTTCCATATTTGGAAGGGAAATCTGACTTTATTTCTAGGAATGTCACCTAAAAACCTTACACATTACAACTGCCATGCATGTTTACTACTCCAATGCTTAAACTTGCAAAAATGAAAACAAAAATCAGTCTTGATAACAGGGACTGACTAAATAACAGATGATCCATAAATGTGAGGCTAGAAGAAAATCTTGCTTAAAGAAAATATTTGATATAGGAAACTGCTCAAAATACAGTTGTGGAGAAACAGGACATTAAACTGTATACACAATTCCATTCAAAATGTATACTCACAAGAGAATAAAAAATATGCAAATATGAATGGTGGTTCTGAATTAGATTACTGGTGGTGGTTTTTTTTGTTACTTTCTGAACATGTATTCAGACCACGTAAGATTTAAAAGGAATTGACAGTTCTAAGCTATATTAGCATAAATGTGCAACATGAAATTCTTTTTGTTTTAAAATATATTCTATTGATTTTTTACAGAGAGGAAGGGAGAGGGATAGAGAGCTAGAAATATCCATGAGAGAGAAACATGGGATCAGCTGCCCTCTGCACACCCCCCACTGGGGACGTGCCCTCAACCAGAACTGAACCTGGGACCCCTCTGTCCGCAGGCCGACGCTCCATCCACTGAGCAAAACCGGCCAGGGCCAACATGAAATTCTTTTTTTTTTTAAAATATACTTTATTGATTTTTTACAGAGAGGAAGGGAGAGAGAATAGAGAGTTAGAAACATCGATGAGAGAGAAACATCGATCAGCTGCCTCCTGCATATCTCCCACTGGGGATGTGCCCACAACCCAGGTACATGCCCTTGACCGGAATCGAACCCGGGACCCTTCAGTCCTCAGGCCGACGCTCTATCCACTGAGCCAAACCGGTTTCGGCCAACATGAAATTCTTGTTCTTATAAGGAGAAAGCTATAAGGATCTGGTTTTGCAAAGGGGTAGGCAGACTGAGTAATCCCTGATTGAAAGAAAGGGCAGCCCCAAACTTGCAATTCATTTTTGCTGCTTCTGCATTAAAATATGACATCATATTGACACCTGGGTTCTCACTCCAGGGTCGTGTTATTTGGGCATAAATGTTTTGGATTTCCTCTTTATTTAGTTCCCAATTTTGTTTTTAATTATGAAGTTCTTCCAGGAAACAACCTGTTTGTTCTCAATACCTGGTAAATGCTGAAGACTTGACTATTGCCCCCTAGTGGGAAAGTCCTCAAATAACTTGTTGCTGTTCACATAATGGTAATTAACAGGTGTGAAACATTAAAAACTACAAATACTAGCTTTTCCCATTATGCCAGTTTAGGTCACCAAATTCCTTTTGGAGGAAACTAATCTTTGTAGTGCCTTGTTTGTTAGGGACTGTTAGGAGGGCCTTTTATATGTTTCTAGTGGCCCGGTGCTCAGATTCGTGCACACTGAAAGGAAATCAGGAGCCCCGCGTGCCCAGGGAGTTTCCACGTCCCTGTGAGCCACCAGGAAGTCACGTGGGGCATCTGTCCTCCCTGCAGCTTCCTGAAAAAGTATTTCCAAATGTCCCTTCTGCAGCAGAGTCGCACCTTGCAGGCTGGGAGGTCCCCTTGGGCTGTGCCGAATACTTTGCAAAGCTCGGAGCTGGATAAGAGATGCTCCAAGGTGAACAATACAAAGTTGGGGATCTTGCGGGGTGTGGGGGGGGGGGGGCGGGATGCTCTGTTGCCCATGCCCCCACCCTTCCTACCCATCTGATTTTTACCTGTTGTCAGTCGCCATCTTGTGACCACTGTTATATTGCTGCCTTTCTCTGTAGCTCTGGGGCAATAGGTAAGGGTAACTTAGGCTTTAATATAAATATAATTTAAGCTGATAAAGTGGGTGTTTCTTAATTCTTATAGGATACAAAGTCTAATACCACTATGCAATGAAATGTCAAGTAGAAAAAACTCAATTGATCATTACACTTAAAAAATATCTCCAGCATTTGAGAACACCCCATGATTTTGTAAATGCACCAAACATTCGAGTTATACTAAGTTGATTTATAATGTCTTAACTTCATATGCATAATTACACAATGAAGCAGGGTCAGTTTCCAAGCTTGGGGGGGCGGGGGAGGAGGGGTGGCGTGTAAAAAACATTTTTAATCATGGTAACACATACACAATTAAATTATCAACCATTTGAACAGATACTTAAGTTCCCGAATACTAAAGAAAAATGACTTGAATCTGGATTACCTAGCATACATCTTTTCTTTGGGGGTTGAGGGAGAACTTGATTTTGTTCTTTCTAAAGTGAACATTACTATCTCCACTTGAATTTACTGTAAATGGTAGAAAAAAGCACACTGAAGCAATGTTCCCTAAAAATATTTCACTAAAAATACTTTTATCAGTTTTAGCTTTCACATATAATTGTCTATGAAAAACAGTTTTCATTTCTAGTTTTTAGAAATAACTGTAAACGGAAAAATCCTCACTTAATTTGAAAGGAAAAATGCATTTCTTTTATTCCAAGACTAACAGCTTCACAAAAAAGATTAATATCCAGTAGTTATATAAAAACGTATTGATATACAGACTTATAAAGTAACTAATGCCCAGCCACTAAAGAAAGATCAAAGGAGATTAACAGAATGAGTTTTCATATTATTTTTTTAAAAGGTTACAACAAAAGTAGAATATGTTTGTAGGTATCAAGAGAATAGAATACAAGCAAGTTGACAAGACTAAGTTTATTCTAAGTATAATTTTTATTAATAAAAAGATTAACCATGACCATGAGTGGCTGGGCTTATAGTTTGCTACACCAAAGAAATTAAAAATTGAGTTAAGAATATTGTTACAATAATTTATAATATAGCATTCCTTTATAGAGGCATTTTAATTTTAGCAATGTTTCCCTTAAATATAAAAAAACTAACCTTTAATGTCATGAGTGAGAATCATTATAGCTATTGCTAAATTTAAAAAATTCCAAGAGCTGTTTGACGTTTTATCCCAAGATCTACACCCAAACTTTAGGGAAACAATCTTCCAAAAAGATCTGGAAAATTGCCTGCTCAGAGACAGAGTATCAGCGTTTGATACCAGTGGCAGGAGAATAGCCCACTTCCAAGTGTGAAGAACCAGTAACACAAATTACGAATGCACCCAAGATCCCCAAATAAATTAGTAAAAGTGCCATTATTTTAAGAATGATTAGACATATAATCAATGTATTTAAATACAAATTCAAATTTGTTAAGTCCAAAAGATACAGTAATTTTATGACATAAAATTCCTCCTGTGTGCTAAAAATGTTAACTTACAAGACATAATATTTGTGTAAGTGTAGAGGAAGTTATGGTCAAATTGCTTAATCATTTTTCATTAATGAGAATAGAACAATAGGTAGTGGACATATATAGAAGCACTGAGTCCTCTAAGATTCAAGGTTATATTACTGCTCAAGCAAAGCATACTATTCTTTAATAATATAAATGCCTACTCAATTTATCTTTTAAAAATAAAGTCCATTTGTTCTCCATTAAAGCTTCTGCAAGACTGACAAAGGTACATTCTACCTATATAAAATAGGGGTACTCTTCATCTTTGGATAAGGTATCACCACTTAGGGAAATGTAGTCAATATACAGATTACTAAACTTTTGAGGCAGCTGTGGGAGTCCATTAAGCACTTTTCAAACACTGTATCTTTAAAGTTTGTCTTTAATATTAATAGCTTTGGAAAACCAAAAATAGAGAAAAAACATCTGTGACAAAGTACATTTCATTCAGATTTTATATCAGTTAAGATACAAAAAAAATATTTAGTGCAGTGTCAATTTTATCTATGATAATCACTTGAGGATAGTTTTGTGTTATGTTTTATGATTGAATGTCAAAAAAATTTTTACTTGTTAAGTCTTTGTCTTAGTATTTAGTAAGGCAAAAATGAAATTAAGTACTGTAAAAAGTCTTTTAAAATGAAACTACAAATTTGGTTCCTATTTACAATTTCATTAACAGATAAGTGTAGATACAACAGATCCAATACCCTTACAACCACAGTAAAAAAAAAAATCTCTAATAGCATTTATAGGTTGTGAAGTCCTTAGTAATACCAATATATATCCAAAACATGTTCATACAGAACCAATACCTCTCTGATTCCTTGTAAAAGAACACTTGTTAAAAATAATTAACAAAAATACCAAAACAACAATGAAAACTCCTTTCATTTCGCCCAAAAGTTATGACACAAAATACTGGCTTAAGAGGTAGATTAAAAATAAAAAGAAAACCAGATTCACCATTCTTTGTCACTTTTATTCAGTAGTAGTATTTTTTTCCCCTTATTTTCAGTGCCAGACACGGCAAGGAGTGATTACAGCCAACTGTTAAAACATTTGTTCGCAATATATACCCCCCTTTACCACTGACCCCAAACTGACTCATTTTGTGTGCTTCCGTTCTTTCTTTTTTTAATATACCACCACCAAGACTGGGTGGAGGGGCAAGGGTAAGAGACATGAAGGGAAGAGTCCAGGAGGCCAGAAGAGGAGGAATGCTACAAGCCACAGTAAGAATGAGCTGTATTTAATTTAAAAAAGGGTGGCGGGGTGTACCCCACAAATGATACAGTAATGAGGATACACAATTAGATCTCATAAGCATGACTGAGGCTTTCACTGTGTTTGACATCATCACAATGGAAGGCATAAAAAGTGGAGTAAATCAATGTTGACACAGTCCAATCTAGTCCATTAGGCAAGATGGTGCAAGAAGTCATTTAAATTAAAAGTGCCCTATCCTTACCTAAATGGCTAGCAGACATGGAGAACACCATAGTGATGAATCCACAGAGCTTTCTCCATGTAGCTATAAAAGTGTTGTCGAATGGCACATTGTCAAACACTGGAAGGGGGCGCCACAATGGACCTCTCTCTTTTGTAGGTACAAATGCTAGATTCAACTATCTCAACTAAGCAGGAAGTGGGCTCTTCTGCTAGGAATGCCAACCCTAATTCACTTTGTCTTGAAATATATACAGATTGTTTGTAGTCGCTACAGCAATGATATTTTCCTTGGGGTGCCAGGCTGTGTGAAGTATTTTCTTGTTGAAGTCTAGACTGTCAACACTTATTTCATCCTTCTTTCTCTTGCCACTTGCACAGACTTTGCGTGGCTTCAGAACCGTGCGAGGTTTATTGTTTTCTCGTGATGCTTCCAGGGTTATGTCTCGCTTTGTGTTCCTGTCAAACATCCTGAAGAAATTATTGTAAGATCCAGTCATGACAACACTGTAAAAGTAGACAGAACATTCAGTCAAATAAGTGCCTACAGAGTTTGTTTTCAGTAAAAGGATTCAGTGATGAACCTAGCCTGGTGCTCTACCAGAAAACAGCACCTACTTTAAGCAGATTTTAATTTTAGGGTGAAGGCAGCTGACACCAACCCAGAAATATAGTGCTAGTTAATTTTTTCTTTTAATTACTCCTTCTCATGAATACCAAAACTACCACCAAAGCTGAAAGCATCCTATGTAAAGCTTCTTAGTAGTATTATCTTTGTTGAGTATTTTTGCAACTATCAACTTATGTGATCAACCTGACCAGCCAACTTCTAGAAATACCAACTGGGGGACTCACATGTTCTAAAACCAAAACAGAAAAATGAATGGTATACAACTGCTCATTAGAAACCAATGCTTTCCTTATGATTTAAGTTGTAAACTATTTAATTTGTCCCCAAGACATTATCCAGTTTGGATAATCACATCTTATGATGCTTACAGAAAACCCGCTTTCTGGGAATATTCAGAAAATAGCATATACAATGTTTATTAACAGGAAAAAAAATTAACTTATAACACAATACATTTTAAGCAAATTTTTGGACAAATATTTTTAATATCAGTTTAAAGGGTGCCAAGTTCTTACCCTGCCTAAGGCATGTTCTGTCAATCCTACTTGCCATCCATCACTGCTCCTCAACATTTACCAAGTATTCCAGTAAGCAAAACCTCACGTTTGAAACCATTAATTTGCAAAGGGTCTGGTGCTATTATTAATACCACATCCTTCCCATATAACTTAAATTATAATTGTAAATAAGATTATAGGATACCAAGAAACTGCTTAAAGTAATGCTTGGAAACAACTCTTATTACAAATACTAGAGGACTGGTGCATGAAAATTCGTGCACTCGGGGTGGGGGTGGGGGGTCCCTCAGCCCAGCCTGCACCCCTCTCACAGTTCAGGACCCCTCGGGGATGTCCACCTGCCTGCTTAGGCCCTCTCCCCCCAGGGATCGTGCTTAAGCTGGCAGTCAGATATCCCTCTGGCAGCCTGGGAGCCCTCTGGGGATGTCTACCTGCCAGATTAGGCCTGCTCCCTGGGGGCATCAGGCATAAGCCGTTAGCTGGACATTCTTAGCACCACCGCAGAGGTGGGACAGGCTGGACAGCCTGGACAGCCATGAGCCAGCTTCTGGCTGAGCAGTGGCAGCCCTGCTGTGGAAGCGCACTGACTACCAGGGAGCAGCTCCTGCATTGAGCATCTGCCCCCTGGTGGTCAGTGTGTGTCATAGTGACCGGTCACTCTGCTGTTAGGGTCAATTTGGATATTACACATTTATTATATAGGATTATACACCAAACAGGTCATATATTGAATGCAAAAGACTGCCATCTACTTAGTAAAGTCAATCCCTCCCAAAAAACAACTGATAACATTTTAATCGCACTCATGTTGGTGCATGTACCTAAAGGTAATAAAATGGTATTTCAAATGATGAATGTAATTAAACTGGCATCCCCATGTTTTGTGAATCTAATCACGAGGAAACACTAGACAACATTCAAATTAAGAAGCTTTCTGGCTCTGGCTGGTTTGGCTCGGTGAATAGAGCATCAGCCTGCAGACTGAATTAAGAGTCCTGGGTTTGATTCTGGTCAAGGGCACATGCTGGGGTTGTAGGCTCAATCCCCAGTAGGAGGCATAAAGGAGGCAGCCAATCAATTATTTCCCTCATCATTGATGTTTCTATCTCTCTCTCCCTCTCCCTTCATCTCTGAAATCAATCAATAATATAATTTTTTTTAAAAAGGAAACTTTCTGTAAAATAACTGGCCTGTGTTTTCAAAAATGCCAAATTTTGAAAGATGAGAAAAGAATAAAGAACTATTCCAGATTAAAGGAGACTAATGAGATAGGACAACCAAATGTCACATATGCTTTTGGATTTGATAGTGACCCCCCCCCCGCCCCTCCCCCTTTTTTCCTAGAGAGGACATGATTGAGAACTAGAAAAATTTTAATGGAATCTGTGGATTAGATGAAAGTAGTGCATCAATGAGAATTTTTCTGTTGCCCTGTCATTATGAAGGAGAGTGCCTTTTACGAAATAGTCAAAGTTAGGGGCAACGGGGCATCATGTTTGGAGTTTATGCCCAACTGGTGCACACATACATACACACACACAAAATAAGTGTTTGTGTTTATGTATAAATATACATGAAGACTGACACAGCAAGCAGCAACAGAGGGAACCTGAGTAGAGGCTAAATAAGAACTGTGTTATTCTTATAAATTTTTTCTAAGTTTGAGATCCTATCAAATTTTTTTTGATTAATTAAATCTTCATTGTTCAGATTATTACATTTGTTCCTCTTTTTCCCCCCCAGAACTCCCCTCCACCCAGTTCCCACCCCACCCTCCTCCCTCATTCCCCACCCACTGTCCTCATCCATAGGTGCACGATTTTTGCCCAGTCTCTTCCCGCATCTCCCACACCCCTTTCCCCCCAAGAATAGTCAGTCCATTCCCTTTCTATGCCCCTGATTCTATTATATTCACCAGTTTATTCTGTTCATCAGATTATTTATTCACTTGATTTTTAGATTCACTTGTTCATAGATATGTATTTGCTGTTCATAATTTTTATCTTTACCTTTTTCTTCTTCTTCCTTTTCTTAAAGAATACCTTTCAGCATTTCATATAATATGGTTTGGTGG
>NW_006292443.1:326096-327463 GCF_000327345.1 Myotis davidii
CCTATTAATAATAACATTTTGTTTTATTAATTGCAAATATATTTGAAGATAATATATGCTTCAGAAATTAAAGTTCTCAATTTATGAAATAAGATATTTTGCAAATAAAGTGTTCATGTATATTGATGAACATATTGACTTCAGAGAGGAAGGGAGAGGGAGAGATAGAGACGACAATGACGATAGAGAATCACTGATTGGCTGCCTCCTGCACGCCCTCTACTGGGGACCGAGCCCACAACCCTGGCATGTGCCCTTTATTGGAATCAAACCCGGGACGCTTTAGTTCACAGGCTGATGCTCTATCCACTGAGCCAAACCAGGTAGGGCTCAAAATTTTTTTTTTACATGTTAAGGGAAATAACTTTTGACAGTGAAACCTGTTTAACATGTGTAAACAATGTGAGGAAGTACTAGCTGTGGCAGTGAACCAATTCTTTATAGCAATATCTTCTCTTGAAATTTGCTAACTTTTTATCTTCTTCCCTTTCCTTTTTCCAATTTGATACCTTAGGTTTAGTAGTGGCATTCTGTAAAGCTTGCTTATTCCTACTCTAGGTTTATGGTGGCCAGTCTAATTAGTGGGCCTCATGTCACAATCGGATAAAATAATTTTAAAAATCAGACAAAAGATAAATGATCCCAGTTCTATTCTCTTCTGTAACACATAACACTACGAAACCTGAATCATATCAAGCTTCTGTGATAAAACTATTGTTCAGTAGCCGAAACCGGTTTGGCTCAGTGGATAGAGCGTCGGCCTGCGGACTGAAGGGTCGCAGGTTCGATTCCGGTCAAGGGCATGTACCTGGGTTGTGGGCACATCCACAGTGGGAGATGTGCAGGAGGCAGCTGATCGATGTTTCTCTCTCATCAATGTTTCTATCTCTCTATCTTTCTCCCTTCCTCTCTGTAAAAAATCAATAACATATATTTAAAAAAACAAACAAAAAACTATTGTTCAGTAAAGAACTTCAAATTACCTTGAAGGCAAATTTAAATAATCTCAAAATGACATTTTCTTTTACTATTTTCTGTTCTACTGGAACATAATAAATGGTAAACAAATATTGACAAATAAAATGGAAAGATTAAGACTTGTTTATCTTTGGAAATAATGGTACATTTTGACAACATAGTGAAAAGAAATACTATGGCAAATTTGTGGATTATAAAAAGCCTAATTACTTATGGTAATATGGTTAAAATAATATGTATCAATTATCACTTCTATGAGATATTAATGTATTATCTGGAGACACTGGTGTGTAACATTCCACATGAAGTATTTACTGTCCAAATATTTCTATTGATTTTTTTTTAAGAGAGCAAGAGGAAGGGGGAGGACGGAGAGAGGGGGGAAAGAG
>NW_006292443.1:327485-340252 GCF_000327345.1 Myotis davidii
TAGAGACAGAGAGATCCAGATTTGTCTCCATTTGTTTATACATTCATTGGTTGATTTTTTTTCACAGCTATTTTTTTTTAATTTTTTCCCCTTTATTAAATAAGATATTACAAATGTTTCTTATCCTACCAATGAGTTGATTCTTGTATATACCGTGACTAGGATCAAACTTGCAACCTTGGTGTATTGGGACAATGCTCTAACCAACTGAGCTACCTGGCCATGGCCCTAAGTATTTCTAAAAAGTTTAATATAGTAACAAACAAAACTGAAATGTCAACATTTTAACTGCTGGCATGTCAAACTTATGATTGATCTGGCTCATAAAAGGGAACATTTTTAAGATATTTAAATAATTTACAATATCTAGAATTTTGTATACTTTCGCATTTACTAGTGACACAATGTTTAATTTTTATCAGCCAGTACTGCTATAAAATTATTAAATTTATTTCAAGGAAACTCTGGGGGAAAGGGGAAATCAAGTTAGAATTTGTAATTCATGTCAATCTAAAAAAGTTGGCCATATTTTTAGTAAACATGACAACCATACTAGAAGGAGTAATGAAATAGCACATTTCTTTCCTCTAATGCAGCAATTTTCAACCTATGTGCCACAAGAATTTTTAAAATATGCAGTACCTGACTATTTAGTCAGGGTCACTGACCTCTTTTCCCTTAGACCAGTGGTCGGCAAACTGCGGCTCGGGAGCCACATGCGGCTCTTTGGCCCCTTGAGTGTGGCTCTTCCACAAAATACCAACTTCGCGCATGGGCCACAAAGTTTCAATCACACTGTATGTGCGCGCCCGCACGTGGTATTTTGTGGAAGAGCCACACTCAAGGGGCCAAAGAGCCGCATGTGGCTCGCAAGCCACGGTTTACCGACCACGGCCTTAGACTATCAAATAGAAAAACAACAGCAGCCAACACAACAACAGCCAGCTGGTGTGAATGATTAAGTATTTTTTTTTTATCAGATTGGCAAAAAAAATATTTTTTGGTGTGCCATAGAATTCTGGTAATTAGTTTATGTGTGCCAAGAGATAAAAAAGGCTGAAAACTGCTGCTCCTATAAAATTACATTTGGTCCAGCTGGCATGGCTCAGCGGTTGAGTGTTGACCTATGAACTAGAAGGACATGGTTCGACTCCCGGTCAGGGTACATGCCAGGGTTGCCGGCTCAATCCCCAGTGAGGGGCATGCAGGAGGAAGCCGATTAATGATTCTCATCACTGATGTTTCTCTCTCTCCCCCTGTCCCTTCCTCTCAGAAATCAGTAAAATAGTGCTAGACTGCAGCTTAGCAAACACAAAGAAAAGGCGTTTGGAACATTTCCCAAAGTATTAAAAAAAATAGTTAAACAAAACTTTCACGCAAATAGCCAAAAGTTGAAAATGACCCAAATGTCCTTCAACTGGTGAATGAATAAACAAAACTATATTCATACAGTGGATTATTTTAAAAGATAAAATAACATTTGAATAAATTCAAATTAAAATCAATTACCTATCAGAACCATTCCAACAACATTCAAATTTGTCAAATATGCAGTCATTTTCATACAGAGAACAAAGTTTACTTCTGAGGTATTCATGCACCTGGGGAAAAACATAAATATATATATTCTTAGTTTACACCTCAAGATTTACTGATTAAATTTAGAAAACTGATTTAGTAAGTCAGTATTATTTTTTTAAAGGCATATGTAGACACATACATATATCTGCCAATCTTTTTAAAAATTTGATCACCTTAGTAACAATAAAAGCGTTTATTTAATCCATTTACAAACATATGAGTCCCCTTCAATGAACACACATATTCTTTTTAACAATAGAGAAACTACCCTCTGGGCATGGCACATGTACTCTATAAGCTCAACTAAATTATTTAGACCAGAAAACATTTGAAAATGACACCAATAAGAGACAAAAGACTATTACAGCAATATTTGAATATGCTAACACTTGTCTTTCAGTCTATTAACTGCTGACTTAAAAACAATACTGTGCTTTACTTCCTTTTAAAATATAATTTTCTGGGCATAAATAACTAAAGCCTACATTATAATTACGTGTGTATGTTATGCACAGCATGATCATCCCTCAGTTTGGTGATAAATTATATGGTTACTGTATGTATGAATCACTGAAAAATTTGGTTCCACTTGACATTACTTATATAATATCAAGAGCTAATGAAATATACCTTTTAAAAATATATAATTCTAAATAAATGAATCTAGTATTTAAAAAGTATCCTGATAAATGACACATTTAATTAGCATTGTTAAATTACAAAGGAAAATTTCAAATAATTCTTGCTATCAGAAGGAAAAAAAGAACCTTAACCACTAGTGATGACAGAAAGGAGTAGGTACTTTCTAAATGTTAGAATTCTCTACTATTTATGAAATAACATAAAGTCATCTTAACTTTAAGTACAGTGAAATGATTCAGGCCACATGTATGTGACATTAAGTAAAAATTTGTTAACCTGGAGGAATTGCAATTCATGTAGGGTCAGGATTAAAAGTGAAAAATGAATAAAATCACAATTACCCTTCAATAACACACAGCTTAGCAAGATGCCAAATTTACCACCCACCAACAGCTTGATCTGCATATGCTATGTTTGAGTATGATGTGACAATATTCTCAATCACTAATCTAACTCAGCATAGGGAGGAAAACTGACATTCAGATAAAATTAGGTAAATCATAACAATTCAACAGTTTTAGAATGCACATACAGGGTTTCTCAAAAACAATTTATGAGTATGAAGTTAAGGTTCAAATCAATTTTTCTCAAAGGGAATGGGGTAGTAATGGTGAGGATCACTAGGAAACCAATCAGAATCTTGGCAGTTATACAGATGTAATTTGAAACTGTGGCAATATTGTATCCCTTTACTTTTGCTTCAATGTAGCATGTATTTGGAAATTTCAAATACCATGAAGGAAACTATTTAGTGGTTTAGGTTTGTCAAACAGGATTAAAAAGTTTGAGAAATACCATTCTAATTTTACTGATAATATACAACATAAGGCAAATTTATCAAGACTGTATTCCTAAAGCAGTGTTAAGTGTTTTCTATACTCTAGTGACGTAGGACTTAACACAGGTATCTGATGCCCTCCCTGTTCTTGGCTCTACACATCTTCATTCTCTTTTCTAGAAGAGCAGCAGGCTAGGGATCAATGGTAGTGGCTGGCTGACAAGAAGAGAATCCAGAACTAACATCCCACAAGAGACAGACAACTGCTAAAGCTGTCTGCTGGGCTTTCAAGGCCTTTTCCTTTAGTCTAAAGACAAAGGTAGAATGTCAGTCCCTTTTACCTGGCATGCCAAAGCTAAGCTCTCTAGTTCAGCTACTACTGCACATACTTCAACGGGGACAACTCTACTAAGACTGACCACTCTTCCCAATCCTCCCTCCCACCCCCGAGACCTTAAAAGAGTGCTCTTCCCTCCTCACTTTAAATATAGGCAGAAGCAGGGAAAACCATTATCAATAATGAACCAAACCAGTAACATAATCACACTTTAACTGCAAAACTACTATAACGCCTATAAAAATATATATAAATTTAACATAAGGAAAAGCATAATACTCATGGATCAAAGCCTCACTGTGAACACACACTGTGTTAGGATTAACACAAAATACAAAATACTTCTCTATAAAAACTTCAAAGTAAATAGGGTGTATGATCATTGAAAGAAAAAACTGCAAATACCTGATATGTTTCCACAGGCCTGTTTTCCATATTTAAGTCCCAAATTTTGACTGACAAGTAGTCTCTAGTCATCATATATCGACCACTATGGCTGAATTTTACATCAGAAATAGAGGAGATGATTTCAGAAAAGAAAGACCTATTACTGGGATCTTCAGGTTCTTCAAACACTAAAAACAAGCAAAAAAAAAAAAAAGGAAAAAAAGAAAAAAAGGGCAATTTGTATAATCTTCTGGCTTGCACAAAGCATTTGTTGAAACAATTCACAAATTTCCTAAGAGGCAGCTAAAAATGGCAGCCTGACAGAAACTGACAACTCTCTGGCTATAAGATAATCTCCCTAGAAGTTTCTTATGAGATAAATACTACAACTAAAGATGTGAGCGATTTATACTTCCAGAGGCCCACAGCTAATTTGGCAGAACCAGACTTACCCAGGGCTTCTGACTTCAGTGCCCCACATTTGTAGGTTCTGCATATACCTCACTGACTTTGCCTGTGTTGTCAGCACAAAAAATACCCTCTCACCATTCAAACTCATACCAGCATTTTATTTTTTACTGGCCAGGTAAAATTACTGCAACCTGTTATTTAAAACCCAGTGCTTTTTAAACTTCTTTTTAAAGCAAAGGAAACCACTTCTTAGAAGAAATAGGAAGCTCGAAATAGGAAAGAAGGAATTGCTCTACCTGAATATAGGGTTGGAGAACATCACCCCAAGTTCTCAAACAGTAACAGTCCATTAAAAATATATCCACTGGGCCCTGACTGGTTTGGCTCTGTGAATAGAGGGTCGGCAGCGGACTAAAGGGTCCTGGGTTCGATCCCCAGTGGGGGGGCATGCAGGAGGCAGCTGTTGAATGATTCTCATCAATGATATTTCTCTCTCTCTCCCCTCTGAAATCAATTTTAAAAATAAATACACACACACACACACACACACACACACACACATTAGAGCAGTGTTTCTCAACCTGTGGGTCACCAACCTGTGGGTCACACGACCCTTTCACAGGGATCGCCTAAGACCATCGGAAAACACATATATAATTACATATTGTTTTTGTGATTAATCACTATGCTTTCATTATGTTCAATTTGTAACAATGAAAATATGTCCTGCATATCAGATATTTACATTACGATTCATAACAGTAGCAAAATTACAGTTATGAATTAGCAACGAAAATAATTTTATGGTTGGGGGTGACCACAACATGAGGAACTGCATTAAAGGGTCATGGCATTAGGAAGGTTGAGAACCACTGCATTAGAGGCTCAGTGCACGAATTTGTGCACCAGTTGGGTCCTCCGGCCTGGCCAGCGGCAGTGGGGAAGGACTGCAGGAGGTTGGCTGGCTGGTGGGGGGGCATGGGGAGCAGCTGCTGAGTTGAGCGTCTTCCCTTTGTTGATCAGTGCACATCATAGTGACTGGTCCACGGGTCGTTGGGTCTTAATAATCGCTTAGGCATATATCTCCACTAGGATATCAACAGACATGCCCTGATAAAGCCTTCCATGTTTTTCTAGTAGAATAACCTACGATGCCTCATGTAGAGTCAGCTTTCCAAAGGGTATAGGTAGCCCTGGGCATATAGGTTTAACTAAGACTTGTAAACCTATGTACATGTGATTACCGCGTCTGAGGCTAAAGATTTTAGACAAACAGAAAATGTTAACATTTTTTTTTTTAAAGATGAAAATAACTTACGTTTAGAATGCCTATCACAGAGGGCAGATGCCCTCATGTCACATAACCGAATAGTGCCTTTACTGCTGCTGTATACAAACGTGTTACAGCTATTTGGATGGAACTCTGCTGCTGTAATCACCTCTGTTAACTCTTCCATGTTGGCAGGCTTGATATCCACAATATCTGGATAGCATTTTATTAAGGAATTTCCACTTAGAAAAAAGGGCAAATATAATTTTACATTTTTCAAAGCACAAATATTCTGAATTGCATTACAGACCTTATTTGATCCCTTTAATGCCTACAAAAAAAATTCTTAGAAGAAAACATGGGCAAATTTTAAATCATTTTAGAATGCAGAGGTCTGTTTTTCTGACCATGATACAAATCCCAGAAGCCATAAAGAATAGGACTGATATAAGTTTATCTTCCTAAATATTAAGAAATTTAGTGTACATTCCAAACACAAGATAACAGAACAAAACTCTTCAAGGGGAGGAAAAAAGGGAAAACTATTTGCACCACAAAGGATGGAGCTGATTTACTTAACATAAAAAAGTGCTTTAAAAACAACCCAGAGATGGTTCAGTGACCTATGAACCAGGAGGTCGAGGTTCAATTCCTGGTTTTGGGCTCGATCCCAGTGTGGGGTGTGCAGGAGGCAGCTGATCAATGATTCTCTCTCATCATTGATGTTTCTAGCTTTCTTTCCCTCTCCTTTCCTCTCTGAAATAAATAAAAATATATCAAAACCAAAACAAAAGAAAAACAACAAAACATGCAAATCTAATGAAAAAAATTAGAAAATAAATATACAAATATGAAAAAAATGTTCATTTACTCATGATGAAAGAAATGCTAATCAAAACAACAAAGGAGGATTTTTACTAGCTAGACCGGTAAAGGTATAGGAAAACTGGCTCTTTTATACTCTATTAACAGATTATGAATTATTGATATGTACTTAGAAATATATAAATAGTAGTAAAAGCTGCTAATATTTTACCTTAAGAAAAAAACAAACGAAACAGCTTCACAAAAATCTAATTCACATACATACAATTCACCCATTTCAAATGTGTAATTCCATATACCTGACATTTTACTTTTAAAACATACTTAAAAACGAGTATATTTGTATACATCTCTTCCCCCCTCCTCCCCCCCCCTCTCTCTCTCTATATATATACAGACAGTATATATGAGTTCCAGGTATATATGTTTATATATCACATACTTGTTTGTACACAGAATTTTCAGAATATAAACAATGAAAGTAGGATTTGGAGAAACATTTATATTGACTTTATACCACCCCCCCCCCCCCAAAAATGAGAGAGAAACCAAATGGATACTAAAACTCCTATCTGTAATTTCCAGATGCCAAAGATTAATCCTCAAATCATCTGCAGATAAATATGTTTCATAATCACTATTAATGGAAATTGAGTTGATGTGATATGTATGAGCATTGGCAAATATTCTTCGTGGACTGGCCTCAACCATTAAATCCATGGGCCTAAAGACTGGCACCTGTCAACAAGATACATGAAAAAGTCATTAAGATTCAGAGCACCTCATTTCTACAGTTTGTGAGGAACTATAAAACAGTACATTACACAAATTTAGTTTAAAAAGTAACCGATATTGACCTTCTGAAGTACTAAAATGAGTAAAATGAACAATCTAATTTATCTTCTTTTACAGGTAGCAATGCTACTAGAATTTGCCATTCTTCCTAGTTCCAATCTTTTGCTTAAAAGACTTGCAGCCCTAGCTGGTTTGGCCCAGTGAATAGAGCGTCAGCCTGCAGACCAAAGGCTCCCTGGTTCGATTCCAGTCAAGGGCACATACCTTGGTTGCAGGCTCCCTGGCCCAGGCCCTGGCTGGGGCTTGTGCAGGAGGCAACCAATCGATGTGTGCTTCTCTCACATCGATGTTTCTCTCTGTCTTTCCCTCTCTCTTCTATTCTCTCTAAAAAATCAGTGGAAAAATATCCTCAGGTGAGGATTAACAAAGACTTGCAAAGCTAATAAATGTTTATGATTTAAATTAAAGTGGTTAAAAAGGAAATTAGCCCAGTGTGTCTAATTCTTGGTTTTTGTTTTTGTTTTTTTTAGCTGCAACAAGATTTGGTCCATTTCTAGTTTTTTCATCTCCAAAGAAAATTAATCTTGAAAATTAAGTTTGTAATAGTTGATATTCAAACTACAAGAGTGGTGGAGAACGTGGCACAGAACATGTCTTGTGTAGAATCCTGGTTCTGCCCATGGCAACAGTGTGACTCTATGTAGGTCAGGGTCTGTTTGAAATGGGAGTTTTAAGTGTCTTATCTAGTTACAGAATTGTTGGGACAGGGCAAATTGTAATTATTCCTATTTAAGTTCTGCTCAGGATCTAGAATATGTAATATGAATACAAAATGCCGGTTTGGCTCAGTTGGTTGGGTGTTGTCTCGTGCACCAAAAGGGCACATGCCGGGGTTTCGGGCTTGATCCCCTCGATCAATGGTCCCCTCTCACTTTGATGTTTCTCTTCCTCTCTACCCCCTCTCTGTAAAAATCAATAAAAATATTTAAAACCCACGCATACATACAAAAGCACTATTCATCAGAATTAGAATAATTTTTTCTTATGTACTTACTCGTAGTGTAGTGACTGTAGTAGGATCTCTATACCTTCCATCTTCCTCTTTCAAGTTATACCCTTCTGGTCTTTTGTCCCTTTCACTGATTTTCCATAATTTTATAGTTTTATCTGGGGAGATAATGAATAAAGTCCTCAAAAAAGGAGTAATACATATAGGAGAAAAACACTTTTAAGGTATATATAAACATGCCATTTCATATTTCATCTAAAAAGATACCAAGAATGCCCTGGCCAGGTGGCTCAGTTGGTTGGAGCATCACCCTGTACACCAAAAGGCTGTGGGTTCAATCCCCAGTTGGCACATACAGGAGGCAACAAATCATTATCTGTCTCTGTCTCTCTCTCCCTTCCTTTCTCTCTAAAATCCATAAAGCATAACCTCAGGTAAGGATTAAAAAAAGGAACGAAAAGATCCCAATAAAATCTCTTATCTGATACAACAACAACAACAAAAACCCCACAAATTTATTACCTGGGAAAAACAGTATAGATATTGCACTTTTATGTTAATCAAATTCATAAAATTCCATTTGCTATTATAGTCAAGTCATAGCCAGATCCTTACTGTTTAAAACCAAATAAAACCAGACGGGGAAAAGTTATATGGGTATATAAATACATATATGTCTATACACACATAAAAACATATATCTATATATGCTCAATACTTAATTTTCAAAAGAGAACAACCAACAAAAATGGTTAAGATAGCATCAAGAATCTATAATATTTTTTTAAAAAATTTTATTTTGGAATTAAGTTGATTTCTAGAGAAGTTACAAAGACAGCACATGTTTCCATACACCATTCACCCAGTTTCTTCTAATGTCAACATCTTAAGCCACCTGGTACATTTGTTAAAACTAAGAAATTAACGTTGTACTGGTACATTCCTACTAACCAAACTCCAGACTTCACTCAGATTCCACCAGGTTTTCTACTAACTTCCCTTTTCTATTTTAGGACCCCACCCAGGATCCAAACAACACTTTAGTTATCAAGTTTTAGTCTCTCCAACTTTAACAATTCCTCAGACTTTATTTTTCATACAGTGCTGAGCAGTGGTGAGATATTTTGTAGGATGTCCCTCAAAAGGATAGGTTGGCTGTTTTCTTATGATCAGAATGGAATCATGGGTTTTTAGGAAGAGCACCAGAGTAAAATGAAGGCATACATAGTGTCAACATGACTTTTCTGCTTTAATCACTTGGTTAAGGCAGTATGTACCAAGTTTTTCCACTGCAGTTACTATTTTTCCCCTTCCCATACTCTATTCTTTGGAAGTGAGTCACTAAGTTCAGTCTACACTTAAAGGAAGAATTAAGTTACACTTCTTGTAGGAATAAGTATCCATTCACATACTATTTGTAATCCTATCCTATATAATAAAAGGGCAATATGCAAATTGACCCTAACGGTGGAATGATCAGAACCTGGAACGACCAGAATGCTGCTCAACCAGTCACTATGAGGCACACTGACCACCTCTGGTCCCTTTCCCTGGTTGGCAGGCTCTGACTGCCTGATGGTGAATGGGGAGCCAGGGGTGGGGCTGGCTGTGGGCAGCCAGGGAAGATGGCCCTGATTGCAGGCCAAGCCTAGGGACCATACCTACGCACAAATTTCGTGTGCTGGACCTCTAGTTCTCCTATAAGAAGCGTCCCTTCTCTCCTGCTTATTTGTTCAAATTTCTTTATATCACTATGGATGCATGCATATTTGTTTAATACTTTGTTATTCTAAAATTGCATTCATGTAAGACTATCACATTCTTAATGGTCTTTCATAAGCAAATGAGCATAATATAATTTTAAAAATAGTATATAAAGGCACTTTATAAAACTCTCATGCAGGGACTCCTCTAGCCTGGCCACCTCTCTCGTCTGGTGGCGAAAAGCATGCCAGCTGCTCCTATGGATGCCCTCTGCAAAGATGAAGTCTAAATAGGAAAAAAACAAACCAAAACAAAAAAAACCCCAGCTAACTCTACTAATGTTTCATCTAAACCCTATGTAATCATGTTTCTAGTTATTTGCAATTCAGTTATGTGTGTTTTCTATGTGCTATTTAATTTATATAATTTAGGTACATCATTATATACTTTAGAATACTTCATTTCCAAATATGTAATATAAATGAGTCAAGCCTAAATTCTATATTTTGGGAGAAATTAACCTCTAAAGATGATGAGGATGGCCCAACTGGCATGGCTCAGTGGTTGAGCATCAACCTCTGAACCAGGAGGTCATGGTTCAATTCCTGGTCAAGACACATGCTTGGGTTGTGGCCTCAATCCCCAGTGTGAGGCGTGCAGGAGGCAGCTGATCAATGATTCTCTCTCATCATTAATGTTTCTATCTCTACCCCTCTTCTTCATCTCTGAAATCAATATAAATATATTAAAAATAAATTTAAAAAAAGATGATGAGGATGCCCACCATGACTGTCTTATGGCCTGTTCAAATTCATCTACCTTAGAGATCCAGATAAAAAAATTACAATATACTTATCAAACTTTCAAATGAGATGAAATTAGTTTGTGGTTCCCAATAGTGCTATCAGAAGAAAATACTAAAAGTTATGAAAAATCAGGTAAATATCTTTTGAAAAACAAATTAAACTTCAAAAATTTTAAAGTGATAAAATTTGTGACATAAGAGGGTAAAACATTTTTTCAAGTAGCATAAACATAGGACAGGATACAGAAGTACTACGCAATTTCAGTGCAGTGCTTGGGGATAAGGCAGGCTGGATATAAAATAATGTTTTAACAAGTATAATTAAAAATTAAAAATATTTTTTCATTTATATGTTCTTTGGAAGTGACTTTTTAATCTGGAGGTCTTGGCCTATAGATGGAGATACTGATCAACTCCATAAAAGTGCATGCAAGATTATGTGCTTTTATACACAACTTTTCTGTGAAGGGATTGTAAGATTCTCAAAGATATGTTACTTCCAAAAATTTAAGAGCTATTGCTCTATGGTGATTCCCTAAATTGTCAAACCTAAGAAAAGAAGTATTCAAGAAGTCCAAAGGTCTGTGTGTATCTCTGGCCATAAGCAGAGGGTTAGGACAGGTAAAACCAGGCTACCAAGCTTCCTCTTGTGGGAATGCAGCTTTAAACAAGATAAAAAATCTTATTAACAAGCTGTTAAAAAGCAACTTATTTATGAGTTAACTATCATTCTTATATTCAAGACCCATCTATCCATGGTCAACAGATTACAGTTAGACCTTTTTGTAATGTGAAGGAATCGAGGAGAATTCCAAGGAAGGGGAAAGAAGGTAAAAGAAAGAGAATAAAATATTGAGGAAACATCAAGTGAATTAAAGTTATAAGAGATGACTATAAACTTAAGTAAAAATGATCTGGGGAAAACCAGTTTATGATTATCATGGAAAGTCAATGCAAGAATGAAAGTAAGATTAATTGTGGTGAATCAAAGTGGAAATGTTGGGTCTTATTTTCTATCATTCTCCCACAGGAATTTCTAATCTATAATAATAAAGTATAATATGCTATATACAGATATAGCTCAAATCCCACTCCTCCCATCCTTATTTTTACCCCACCATTCCCAGACACAGCAGTTTGTAAGATTCCCATTGTTGTTCTATCCTTCCACATGGATATGCTAATTAGACCGGGCATCCTTCCTGACAACCTTCTGGATGAAGCTGGGGCTGCGAGGGAAGCACAGATCTCGGCAGCCAGGGGAAGGAAGGCCTACTCTTGCATAAATTTCATGCATTAGGCCTCTAGTCTATAATAATAAAAGTGTAATATACTAATTAGACCAGACATCCTTTCAGACGAAGCCAGGGCTGCGAGGAAAGCCCAGGTCCCAGGTGCCAGACGGGAAGCTAGTGCCAGCAGCCGGGGGAAGAAAGGCCTACTCTTGCATAAATTTCGTGCATCAGGCCTCTAGTCTTTTTATGAGTATCAAGACCCTTTTCTTACACATTCTGTGGAAGGAGGTACTATTTTTATTTCACAGAAAAGACTAAACAAAATATTGTAAAGGTATTACTCAGATTTAATAGATGTTGACATTTCCCCTTAATTGCTTTCTCTTTTTAAAGAATAACACTTTTCAAATATAGCTCAAATCCTACTCCTCCCATCCTTATTTTTACCCCACCATTCCCAGACACAGCAGTTTGTAAAATTCCCATTCTTGTTCTATCCTTCCACATGGGACTCTACTTTTATAGCATACAAAAATAAAAAATAAAGGCAGCCCTAAAATACCTGTATTTTATTTAGTATTCATTAACACCACTTCAACAACAAATAGACAAAAACCTATGATTCATTGTGTAGTGCCCTTTAACTTTGCTAGGTATACCGGTTAATAATAGCGAATTTTATAATCAAAGAAAATACAATAATTTCAAGAGAAACATCAAAAGTGCTTTATTCAAAGTAATGTCCATCACTAGCTACACATTTCCCCATCTTTCAGGTAATTTGTGGATAAAAGTCCCAATAGAACTTTTGTTTTGAGGCAAACCATTCAGAGACCCAATTTTCTGCTTCTTCGTATGTTTTGAAATACTGCTCAGAAAGTGCATGTGTCATTGATCGGAACAAATGGTAATCTCAAGGAGCAAGGTCTAGTGAATACAGCAGGTGGGTTAATACTTCCCAGGCAAGATCTTTTAACGTGTCTTTACC
>NW_006292443.1:340544-345826 GCF_000327345.1 Myotis davidii
CTTTTTTGGCATAAAATTTGACATTTTTAAGTGTAAAAATATCTATGATGTTAACGCCTTCAGCAAATTTGACATATGAAGTTTTGAAGCTTGTTGTCAAAATAGCATACATATCAAATTGCATATATATCAACATATGTGTAACTCCATCTATTGAAAAAAATCTGCATTATTAATCGGTACACCTAATATTAATCAATGATTTTTCAAATTTACATAGTAAACCAATTTGGAGACACTTTGATTTGTCTACAGAAAAGTACTACATAGATTCACATACCCCGACCTAACCACTGGAATTCTCAATGTTTCTCCTTGTATTGAGCCTTTGTAGAGTTTAGTAACTAGAAAGGCTCATTTGGTTATACACTGCCTTGTTATTTCAAGCCACAGGAGTATAAGAAAGCCTGAACATAAGCTGGGAATTGAAAGTTATTTAAGATTTAATCCATAATTAAATCAAAATGGAATTTGATTTCAAATAATACTGAGAGGGGAAGAAAGATCTGAGAAGCAAAATTAGCTATGAACTAAGAATTATTGAAGCTGGGTGGAAGGTATGTAAATCTTCATTACCCTATTCTATCTCAGCCTATATGTTAAAAATTTCCCCTTTATTAAAAAAACAAAACAAAAAAACATGATATCGCCACTAAGAAGTGAACTGGCAAATTATTAAGAATAAATATTCTAGCCCAGTCAGTGTTGCTCACTGCTGACCATCGACCTCTCTCTCCCTCTCTTTCTCTGAAATCAATAAAAATATATTTAAAAACAAAATCTCTCTCTCTTTCTCTCTCTCTCTTTCTCTCTCTCTCTCTCTCTCTCTCTCTCTCTCTCCAGTAAATAAAAATATATAACAATATACTTCTTCCCTGGAACATTCACTTCCAAAAGTAGAAACTATATAATGGTAAAATTATGCATTATTTGATGTCAAAGAAAAAAGCAGTATCTGAAATGCTATTTGAAATAATTTAGTTTACCACATAAATTAAAATGGAACCAAATTAGAAACCAATATATGACATGAGTATACACCGTACCTCAATCTAGGATGCTATAAGTTATGAGCTTTAAATCATTATTTCTATTTATTTTTCTTTGAATAATCAGAGAGAGGAATGCAGTTTGTGTAAAAAGAGAGGAGTAGAGGTTACAAGTGTTAAGGGCTGCTTAGGAAACACCTTGATGACTCAAAAAAAAAAAAAATTGGGCTACAGGAGGCACACATCTATAGTGTCTGAGAGTGGCAAATACATTTCAAAGAACTAGATACAGAGGGTGATGAGACCTAAACTGGATGAAGGGAGAATTCAGTATTTTCCACTGTGTTACCCCAGAAATCACCTGAGTATACATTCTGTGAATGGCAAAGAATGGTAAGATCTAGGTGCTAAAAATCTGCTTTTATTCAACAGTGAAGATCTGAGAAAATATGAGGTTTTCCCAACCCTCGTGCCAGCCTCAAAAAAGTTTTAATCTAAATTTTTACCAAATATGGCTACCCAGAATTTGGAAGGATCTCTGTCACTTTAATGTCTCTTCAAACCCCTGATTCCAAAAGCTAAACCAAGTCACAACAACTTATATGAAAAAAAAATTTAGAACTACAAAAAAAGACCCAATTCTTAACTTGTCATAAAGGAATTTAAATTCTGGTAGCGTCACCACACAATTCTAACCCTCACTTAAAAACTTTTCCTGACAGTAAGAAAGCAACTTCTTTTAGCAATGAGGATGGTGGGGAAGAAGGCAGTGTATCAATTCCAGTTTGTGTCCTTGCTGGACTAGATCGAGTACGAAGAGTGCCCTCCTAGAGAATATCCTTGAATGGAGACCAACTTTTGGCAGAGCATTTTGAATTTACAGTTTGAAATACTCTTTGGAGAGTTTGGGCACACTTAAAAAGGAGGAAGGGAAGAAAGGAAATTAACATTTACTGAGCATATATTATGTACATTAGGAGTTATCACATTTACTACTCATAACAATATGGTAATACAGATATTACTATCTCCACTTTGCAGGTGAGAAAAATTTGACTCAGCATTAGTAACCTGCCCAAGACTAAGCCATGAAATGGCATAAAGAGAATCAGTCCATTCTTTTCACTACAAAATGTGTGTGCACGCAAAAAGAAACTTGACACCTGAAAATCTCTTTCATAGAATTTAAAAACTAAATGCAAATAAAAAAGGGAAGACATAAAAGAAGAGTTTATATTCTATGCGGGGAAGAAATATTTCCAAATGTCTATTTGTAAATATCCCTTAACAACTACTCCTCTTTGAAATGGGAAACGTATCCTACAGAATATGTGTACATACAAAGCAAATGAAACAAAATTTACACTTACCATTGGTAGACAACAAAAACTGAGCAGCATTTTTCTGGGGTAACCACCTAATTTTGTTGATCTTTTCTTCTATTTCTAAACTTTTCAAGTAGTCAAACTCTGGTTCATGGCTCTGAAAGGTGCTGTAAACATTATATTCTCCTCTGCTATGAGACTGGATTTTGTTCTAAAATGGAAACAAAAATATTCGGACCACTGTTGAGAAAGATATCAAAATAGTAAACTTATCAGTTCCAATAGATCTTGCAGGTTCTGGTTAATTCATTACCTGTATCTCATATACAATTATATTGTTTTAAAAATATATTTAAAGGTTTTCAAGGAAAAGAAAAAAGAGGAAAAGCTAAATAAAGTATAAGGATTAAGCCCAATTTATAAGGAAAAGTGACTCTGAATTATGGATCAATTTGATTATTAATTTACTATTATATTTTAAATAGCATTGACTTAAACTGATAAAAACACTGAGCATCCTTAATACAGGTGCTCATTTAAAAAGTAAAGATTAAATGAAAAAAGCTTGCCAGAAACAGCTGGCTGATAGCTCCTATCCTAAACAAAGATAGTCCAATCAGGTACGACAGTTGGCCTTCAAGAAGGTGAAGGCAAAAACAATTACTGTCTTTGGGCAAGGCCGAGTTCTTTACCATACCAGATCCTGCACCCAAATTCTGTAAACATTTACTGCATTAACATTTTACTGCACTTTCTTTACACATGGCTTTCATCTTTCTCCTCCCTTCCTCCTTCCCCCCTTTCTCTCCCTAATTATCCCCCCTCTCTTTCTGCCTTTCTCCCTTTATCATCTGCTTTCTTGTTCTCACCCATTTCTCTTCCCATTTCATTTTTCGTGTTTCCTTCTCTCCCTCCGCCCTTTATATCCTCTCCTTAAAAACAAAGTCATTCTCTAGTCTCTTGTAGTACCACAATCCAGTTATCAAATATTCAGGTTTTTCCAATAGTCCCCATGTCTTTTTACAACAGAAAAGCCAGCATCATACCTTACATTCAGTTGCCATATCTCTTTAGTTGGTAATAGTTTCTGGGTCTGTCTTAGTATTTTATGACACTGACATTTTTCAGAAGCACTGAGCAGTTTATTTTGCATAGTTCCTTTATTTGGATCTGTCTGATGTCCCGATTATTAAATACAAGTTCAGCACTTTGGGCAGGAATATCACAAAAGGGATGTTGTATTTATCCCAGTGCATATAAGGAGGTAGGTGATGATGCTGATGTGACCTAGCACTGGTGATGTTAACTTTTCTTGTTTCAGGTAGTGTCTATGAGGTATGTCCACTGGAAAGTTAGTATTTTTTCTCTTTGTAATGATTAATTATCTTGAGGGAGATACTTTGACACTATAGATTATTCTAAAACTTTCACTGACTAGTTCTACCATTCATCCATAATTCTTACTGAAACAATTATTGCTAGAGTAATTGTAAATGGTAATTTTAAAAAATGTTTCTTCTTGTTTCTACAATTATTAGCTGGCTTTTTATATTAAGGAAGAACTCCTTTCTCTCCTATTCAGTTTTAATTTTATTGTGATCTCATGGATACCTCTTCTATTTTGTCTTTTTATTTGGCATTTTTTATTATTTTGTTGTGTCTAATATTGGCTTATAAGGTTTACCACCTACATCTTTATCACAGCCTGACTAATCTACAGTACCCTTTATTTATTTTAATTGATTTCGGAGAGAGGAAGGGAGAGGGAGCTAGAAACATCAATGATGATGCCCTGGTCGGTTTGGCTCAGTGGATAGAGTGTTGGCCTGCCAACTGAAGGGTCCCAAGTTCCATTCCAGTCAAGGGCACATGCCAGGGTTGTGGGCTCAGTCCCCAGTGGGGGGCATGCAGGAGGCAGATAATCAATGATTCTCTCTCATCATTGGTGTTTCTCTCTCTCCCTTCCTCTCTGAAGTCAACAAAAAAAATATATTTTAAAAAAATGATGAGAGAGAATTGTTGATCGGCTGCCTCCTGCATGCCCCTTACTGGGGATCGAGCCCGAAACCTGGGCATGTGCCCTGGCCAAGAATCGAACCATGACCTCCTGGTTCATAGGTGAATGCTCAACCAATGAGCCACACTGGCAGGGCAGTACACTTTAATTTCCTTCCTCCTAGCATTTGTTCTATAATTTACATACAATTTGCTTCTACATGTAACCCTATTAATACAGTGTTATTTTTTTACTGTAATAGATCATTTGTCTTATTTTAAAAAAAAAGAAACAGCTGACTGAGGCACACCTCCTTTCTCTGCCCACTTTAGATTCAGGTCTCAATCAGTTATTTAATACTAGAGGCCTGGTGCACGAATGGGGTCCCTTGGATAGCCGGTTTTGGCCCGATCCCCGCAGGCCCGATCCCGACAGGAGGGAGCCCGATCCTGTGTGTTGAACATCTGTCCCCCAGTGGTCAGTGCGCGTCATAGCGACTGGTCAACCAAGCATTTGGTCGTTCAGTCACTTAGACTTTTATATATATACTCGAGGCCACACACACACACACTCACAAATTACCCCCATCACCACATTGTTTTGGATAAATATTCATAGTCCTATATGTTACAAACATATTATAAAAATACAAATTTAGATAAATCTTGGCTTGACTTGTAATGTTTTCTTCTAGATTGCAGAGATATTATGTAAGATTGGTGTCAAGCTTTCTGATGAAGAATTTGAAAATGTATGGAATCTTGCATCAAAAAAACATCACAGAGGAGAAGTCTGTATTGAGACCATTAGGAATGTTCTAGATGAGCTACTGCATGCAGAACGGGTCAAGTGTAAAACAACCATGTGATATTTTGGGAGTTCATTCATTTAAATAAAGGAATTGTTAAATCTATGTTCAGTATATGCTGGTTTTAGCTATTGTATGATAATTCAGTAATCACTGTGTTAGGA
>NW_006292443.1:345881-346639 GCF_000327345.1 Myotis davidii
TCCCCCCTATCACGCACAGAGCAGGGCCAATCAGGGGGTTGAGGTGCTCCCCCCTGTCACTCACAGAGTAGGGCCAATAGGGAAGTTGGGGCACCGCCCTCTATCACACACAGAGCAGGGCGGATCAGGGGGTTGGGGTGCCACACCCTGTCACACTCAGGGCAGGGCCGATGGGAGGTTATGGCTCTACCCCGTCACACACAGAGCAGGGCCTGTGGGGGGCAGTTGGGGCGCCACACTCTATCACCCTCAGAGCAGGGCCGATCAGGGGTTTGGGGTGCCGCCACTGTCACACTCAGGGCAGGGCCAATGGGGAGGTTATAGCTCTACCCCATCACACACAGAGCAGGGCCCGTGTGGGGGGGTTGGGGCGCCGCACCCTGTCACACACAGAGCCGCAGGGCGATCAGGGGGTTGGGGAGCTCCCCCCTATCAGGCAGAGCAGGGCTGATCACGGGGTTGGAGCGCCTTCCCCTGTCACGAACAGAGCATAGGGAGGTTGGGGATAGGGAGGTTGTGGCCCCGCCCCCTGTCACACACAGAGCCGCAGGGTGATCTGGGCGTTTGGGCACTGCCCCATCACACTGATCCCAGTGCCAGGAGGCCTCGTGGCTCCGCTGATCCCAGTGCTGAGAGGCATATTACCCTTTTACTATATAGGACAAGGGCTGGTGCACGGGTGGGGGCTGGCTGGTTTGCCCTGAAGGGTGTCCTGGGTCTGGGTGGGGGTCCCCCCTGGGGTGCCTGGCCAGCCTGGA
>NW_006292443.1:346732-351415 GCF_000327345.1 Myotis davidii
TGAAGCAAGGAAGCCTCATGTTCACTTCAAGCTGCCTGGCTGCCAGCCGCCATCTTGGCTGGCAGTTAATCTGCATATCGCCCTGATTAGCCAATGGGAAGGGAGCAGAGGTATGGCTAATTACCATGTTTCTCTTTTATTAGATAGGCCTAGAGGCCCGATGCAAGAAATTTATGCAAGGGGCTTCGTCCCTACCTGCTGTGGCGGTCGCCTCTACCTCGGCCCTCACAGCCCTGGCTTTGTCCTGAAGATCATCTAGAAGGATGTCCAGTATAATTAGCATATTACATTTTTATTATTATATAGACTAGAGGCCCAGTGCACAAAATTTGTGCAGGGGGGATGGGGTGATTTCCCTCAGTCCAGCCTGCAGTGTCTTGCAATCCGGGACTCCTAGGGGGATGTCCCACTGTCGGTTTAGGCCCGATCCCACAAAATCCCTCTCACAATCCAGGATTGCTGGCTCCTAACTTCTTGCCTGCCTAATGGCCCCTAACTGCTTACCTGCCTGCCTGATTGCCCCGAACCACCTCTGTCTGCCTGCCTGATTACCCCTAACCGCCTCTGCCTGCCTGCCTGCCTGATTACCCCTAACCGCCTCTGCCTCGGCCCCACACCCCGGCTTCTCTCCCTGTGGCCGGCCGTAGGCACCCAGGATCCAGGGCAGCTTTGCCTGGGATACAGCTTTGTCAGGACAGCCATCCTGTCTATCCGGTCTAATTAGCATATTACCCTTTTATTAGTATAGATGATATATTGTCCTCTTCCTTTCTCTTTCTCCTGCCTGTCTTTAGGTAATTTCACTGCACCATTTGACCCCACCTCCCATTCAAGACAAGAGTTATAGAGCTCTGATACTCATTAAATATACATTCACAGTTATCCAGCAAAGCTCACCCCACAGCCCCATTTACAACTGCTTACCATCCTGAAATTAGTCTTCTTATATTATGAGCATAGCACACACTGGTAATTTATTTCATTTACTATTAGTGAGTGTGAACATAGTTTTAAGTTATTAGATAAAGGGACTACTTGTGAACTACTTTAGTTAACACTAATACCTTAGCAAAAGTGAGAATTCTAACTGTTCAGAATTTTATCTTTTAACCTATCATCGTGATCCAAAATCTTTCCATAAAAACCACTGAAAGTCTAGTTCACAAAAGAACCTATGAAAAAACCATTGAAAATATATTAGTCAACGATTTTAAATAAAAGTGAATTTTCAGATAAAATGTTTAACACTACTTGTTAATAAGAATAGCCCATTAGTTACTAATCTCCATATAAAAAGAAAACTTATTTATCATCACACCCTGAAGGCATATGTTTTGGGTTGTTTTTCCAGTAGCTTCATTATCTGGATTGATCATTCATGGTTACAATTCTATCTGGACCCTCTGATAGCAATACCAATTGTTATTGAGTGGATTTGTCAATATTTGGAAGGCAGAGAAGCCTTGGCCAGATAGTTAGAATGTTGTTCTGATGCACCAAGGTTATAGGTTTGACCCCCAGTCAGGGCACATCCAAGAAGCAACCAATACATGCAGACATGAGTGGAACAGCAAACTGATGTGTCTCCCTCTCCCTCTAAAATAAATAAGTAAAACAAATTTTTTAAAAAGAATGCAATGTGTATGAAAGGTGCAAAATTTTTAAAAAGAACCTTAATCTCATTACCATAACCTCATACCAAATTAGATAACCCAATTCATTATATATGCATACACTAATACCACTTTAAAAGAAATTCCAGAAATCTCCCACCTCTAATTACTCACTCAGTCTCAAAAGGTTAGTCAAGTTACTCTCCAAGAAACTACAATTGCAATTCAATTTTTAATATGAATATTGTGCTTTATATTTAGCAAGAAACTAGTCTACGTACATTAGGTCCTACCTAGAGCTACAGATTTAATGACACAGAATCTCTACTACCTTCAAGCAACTTATGTATGTGAAACTTTAGCCCAAAGCAGAAATTAAGGTCCACATAAATCAGGTAGGCAATAGAAAGAGTCAAGGGCAAGCACATAATCATTTTATATTTAAAAACTGGGTCTACACACGTCAAGCTTTATTTGATGATAAGTAAAGAAAAGCAAGAACTCATGAAAATATTTCCTAAAACAGAAAGAGAATACTAAAGAATCAGGAATAACTACATGGATCTAAACAAAATCATAGAGGTGCTTGGCGATGTCAACGGAGATCAAGAAGGAGTTTCTTTGTAGCAGGGAAAAAAACTAACACACAAGGAAAAAATTACATCTAATGGTTAAAACTTCTATGCTGGGCTCATGTATTAACATCCACTCTCTCCTGACAATCTGCTAAAATTACAGTAAAAAGGATTTTTAAAGACAAATTGACAAGATAAAAGACTAACAGCAGAGATGACAGCAGCAGTCACAAATGGAAGAGACCATAAAACAGATGCATGAATGATAACTGACTTAGTGGACTACAGAGAGCTGGACCTATGTCCAGCAGTAGGATCTCTCCTAAAATGTGGGGAAGGGTGTTCACATTATAATGACCACGACAGTGTTGTTCTCAGTATGAACTAAGTATAGTGAGCATAATCTCATGTCCTTAACACCGTGCCATTCGAACAAGAATGCATCAAAGTCAAAGAAGGCTTTTTTGTTTTTATTCTAAAAAGTCTCCTACAACTAGAGACTTGTGATATATTCTAAAATGCCTCATATTTGGGTTTTCTTGCACAGTTCTTTGCACCTCCCTTTTTCCTTAGCTTGGCATTGTAATCACTAAGAAGGGGTCTATTTTATTAACCACAAAATCTATTTATGTGAAATTTTCTAGAATAAATATAGAAGTGTTTTATCCCTAACACGTGATAGTGTCGGGCATATAACAGACATTCAATGAAGATTTTCGACATGCACAAAAATTATAACAAAAAGAATGAATAAATGGTGGTGCTGATATGGTTGGAGTTAATCTGGTAAATGGAGTACGGTGCAGAATGAGAAGGAATGGGTTAGATGCACACATAGCAAGACAGGAGGATCTTGAAAACACAGTTCTTACTGAAAAAAAGTAGGGCTCAATGAACTGAGGCACAGGCTTCTTCACATACATTAAAAACACAGTACACAAAAACAAAATTACACATTTAAACACACGCAAAAATAATCTATAAATATATAAAGGGATACTATGTCACTTTAAAAGCAAAGTAATGAAGACAGAGTGGTACTCACACATGGATTGACAAATATAACAATGGAACAGAAACTAGCCTGAATTATGGTAAAGGTGGCATTGTTGAGCAAGGATGGTCTTATCATTGAATGATTTTCAGTGAACTGGCTATTCATATGTAACAAAATAATCTTGACCCCTACTATCTCAACCTACTCATGTAAACTGATGCCAGGGTAAATCAAATGTGAAATGTTCAATAACTGGGTTTTAGGAAACTGTCAAAGACAGCTTTCTGCAATGATGAAAATAGCCTATATCTGTGATGTCTAAAATGATAGCCACTAGCCACATGTGGTTGCTTGAGCATCTAAAAAGTGGCTACTGTGACTAAGAAAGTAAACTTTAATTTATTAAAATTTAAATAGCCAGTGGATCTAGTGACTACTAGAAAAGCACAGCTCTAAAAGATAATGGGAATATATATATCCCTGGACCTTGGGGTAGAGAATATTTCTTATACAGGACAGAAAAGGCAGTAAACCTAAGGAAAGCAATGATATATTGGATTATACTAATATTCATAACCTCGATTTGTCAAATTATATACCATTCAGAAAAATGAAAAGGCCAAGTCATAAAATGAAAGACACTTCAAATAAATATAACTAACAAAGAATTCATATTCAAAAATTCTGAAAAAAAGTAAAAATTAAAACCACAATAAGATGTACTTATAACCTCCAAAATGTTTGAAATTTTAAAATAAGTGACAACATAAAACATTGGCAAAGATGTGTAACAGCTGGAAATTTCACATATTGTGCATAAAAATAAAATGGACAGAACCACTTTTTACTGTGCTGTCTCCTAAAAATGAATACCCTACTCCATGATACAGTAATTTCATGCATACCTATGTACACCAAAAAACACATCATCAAAAATGTTCACAGCAGCTTGACAGTCATAAATGAAACAACTGAAGTATTTGCATCTACAACACAATGGATAAATTGTGGTATAGTAATAACACAAAAGAACATTTCTAGCAGTGAAAGTGAGCAACTTATGTCTACACAAACATAACACTGATCAAAAGGGCCAGAAACAAAATACTATATGATTCCAAATTTCTAAGAGGCTCTAAAACTTTAGGCCACATTAAGAGTCAGAAGAGAGGCTTATAAGGAGAGGAAGGAGAAATTATGGACTGAGAAGGGGAATGAGAAGGATTTTGTTACAGGGTAGTGACAAGCTAGGAAAATTTCAGGGCAGGAAGAATAGGAAACTGAGACAGAAAAATAAAGCCAAAAAGCTTTGCAGGGTGCTTTTAGTAGGACTTACCTTGGAATCAAAGGGTTTTAAACCCCCCTTACTCACAAAAGAATGCAGGAGAGGAGCAGGAAAGGGGGAGAAAAGGAATCCTAATACAACTTTCCACTAACTAGAGACTACTTAGTGCAAATCATCCTGAAGTTGTTAAAGCAGCAGGGATGAGAGGGAAAG
>NW_006292443.1:351618-362746 GCF_000327345.1 Myotis davidii
AAGAGTGCAGTATCTCATCCCACTGTTTAACCAGTAAAGCCAGCAGTCTTGGGTTTGTCAAGCTGAAGTTACCAGGTGCTTCTCATAAATTCTGGGAAAGCCAGAATTCCAGTTCTTTCCTCATTGCTATAAAGAAATAAAACTGATTTCTTTCTGTGCGATTTAGATAATTTCAGGCTTATTACTTAGAGCAGTTAAGATTTTTTTTCATTGGTTAAACAATATCCAGTGTTGTGGGTATTCATCCCAATTTATACAGTATTAATTTTTACCTGTTTGACTGGGTGTGTGATATTAGAAAAGTTATCTTCTCTAAATCTCAACTCATTTATAAGTTTGTAGTAAACAGGGACATAAGATAGTAAGTGAAGACTTAGATTGCAATCATCATTTTCCTGTGAAGATTAAGTAAGATTTAGGGGCCTTGGCAGATAAACTGTTGTAACTATATCCAGGTTAAGAATGGGGGCAGAAAATTAGGACATGTGGGTTCTAGTGTAACGGTTTATCTTTTTGTTAACTGTAAAGACTTTAGACGAGTTCATCTGTTGTCTGGTCCCCCCAGTTTCTTTATAGGTAAACTAGAGGCCTGGTGCACGAAATTTGTGCACGGGGTTGGAGGGTCCCTCAGCCCCGCCTGCACCCTCTGCAATTCAGGACCCCTACACCTTTTCTTATCTAGCTAACCTTTTCACATTTAAAAAAATTAACTGAAATACCACCTACTCTAGGAAATCCTCTTTGAACAAATCTCTTTACAATCTGTATTAAGTATTTTCATAGTATATCATTCTTTTTCTTTAACAGCAACTTAGAGTGGATGCATGTGCTACTCATTCTTGCATCTGAATTTTTTCTTCTTGCTCTTGTAATAGCAAAGCTTATCCAATTTACATGTGCCCTTCAAGGTGGTATATTACACAGTTCACATGGAACTCAGTTTCCTTTAAAATAGGAAGGGATCCCATATTCATAAAGCAGCTACTTCCACACATACTTTTTAATTTAATTCACAGCACATACTCTTAGTACTAATTGTTGGAAAATCATCCTAGCAATTGCCTGTTCCTCTCTGTATTGTTACCTTACATTCTAATGTCATTACTGCGCTTTTATCATCCACTTGCTCTAATAAGATTGTGAATTATTTAAGGGCAGAGATCATGACTTGAGCTTGTGTGTTCCCTGTCATGGTGCCTAGATAAATACTCAAATGCCATCCAGTCCAAATACCGTTGCTAGAGACCTCTGATTTTTATTTAAGGGGCCTCACTTGTTCTGTGCCTTTACAGAGGGGTGAGCAGTGGCTGAGGGAATTTGAGGAAACCCAAACAGAATTCTCCTCCTAAAAGATTTTGCTAAGCTGGCGCCTGGGACCGCCAGGCATATGTCCAATTAAAACCCGGACACACAGTAATAACAAAGGCACTGGTCTCCTACTTCTATGCCTAGGGATCAAACCCCAGCCGGCAGGAACTCACCCCCACAGTCAGGACCTGGCCGTTGGGTGGACCTGGGCTCGTGCTCCTAATTCTGGGGAGAGGGAGACTTCCCATGGCTGCAGGCTAGAGGCCCCGGACTCCGCGCCACCCATCTGAACAGGTTCATAGTGCAGGCTGGTCAGCAGAGCGGCTTCTTCACCTGGGATTATTGGGAGGCGTGGACCCGGGCCACTGCCTGGTGCCAGTGCACGTGCAAGCGGCCACAGGGTGGGAACATCTGCTTGGCGCCTGTGCCCGTAGGCCCAGAGGCGTTCTGGGACCTGACTGCTCAGGGCCTATAGGCTAGGAGCAGCCTGGGTCCCGAGGATGTTCCCGGGACCCAGGCCGCTCGGCTCCTGCAAATTAACCCGCCATCTTTGTTGGGTTAATTTGCATACTCTCCTGATTGGCTGGTGAGTGTAGCGGAGGGATGGTAAATTTACATGTTTCTCTTTTATTATATAGGAGGATAGTGATTGCATTATCAGGGGTTGTAGATTTGGGGCCCATAAACTATGCAAACTCCCAGGGATTTTGTGAACTTGGATGCAGTGGAAATTAACACATTTATTTTCACTAACCTCTAGCTGCAATTCAGCACTTCTTCCAATTATGGATGGAGGCAACAAACCACAGTATTAGCAACACCTGTGACTTTTTCGCTATAGAAATGATGTTTTAAAAATCACATTCCAGCATAAAAAACACATTACTTATAATACTTTGGAGAACATATTTCAATATGATTTCCTTCATAATCCTATGTATTTCATGCAATTAAAACATTCTGAGAAGTCCAAAGAATTTATAAGACCACTGAAGGGAATCAATGGCACAAAAAAGGTTAAGAACCCCTGCACAATCCTGTTATCTCTTAATTTCTTTGAATGTACCAGATACATATAAATTCGAAACAGACCAAAAAATAAGAATAACTTTTATTATTATTTAGAATGCCACAGTATTATCTCCCCCCGTCCCCCCTTTTTGGTTAATCCTCACCTGAGGATATTTTCCATTGATTTTTAGGGAGAGTGGAAGAAAACGTTCAAGACAAAGAGAAACATTGATGTGACAGAAACACACATTGACTGGTTGCCTCCTGCTCAAGGCCTCACCAGAGACTGGGCTGGGGAGGAGCCTGCAACCAAGGTATGTGCCCATAACAGGAATTGAAGCCAGGACCCTTTGGCCGCAGGTCAACTCTCTATCCACTGAGCCAAAACAGCTAGAGCAAGATCCCATTTCTTGATCCAACGGAAAGTTACACAAGTGTTTGTTTTGTGAAAATTCATGGAACTGTATACCTATAATTCTGTGCACTTTTCTATATGCACAATCTATCTTGGCAAAAATACTTAAAATTATTTTTAGATGATATAAACTTAAAACTGCATTTTGGAGCTTTTATCATTATCCTGGTATTGGAATACAGACCATTTTAATTTTATATATTTTATAAGGTGAAATCCCTAAAGGACTTTTTAAAAAAGTAAAAGTGTTGGGAGTCTTGAGGCTCCAGAAATTCTGATTTAGTGGTTTTGAGATGCAGTCTAGGAATCTACATTTTAGATACATGCCCCAGGTGATTCTGACATTTTATACTCTGAAAAGCACAGCAGATTAGAGTGTGAATGAAAAGAATAGAAAAGGCCTGGTAGCTAAGAAAAGAACCTTATTTTATAGATATTTTAATTTGAAAGAAACCATGGTGATATTTTTTTGAACGTTGTGTATTCTTTCTTCCTGACAGGCATCCAACTCTTATGTATTTATTTCCATACACAAACTAATCTCTTCTTTACACACGAATCCCCAAATATTAAGACTCTTCATAGGCTCTTCTGGCTATACTTTGATCCCTTCAACCATTCCCCATTGACATGTCTCAATTTGCTACTCTGATTGCACACAGTAAGTACTATGTTATGTGAATGATGCTACATCACCTTAAATCAGGTCTTCTCTTTCACTTAAATAAATAGCAAACTAAATCAAACCCTTTTTATAAATGGTATTGAATTCTGGACCCTTATTGACCATGTGGTGGGGTGTGATGCCTCCTGGAAATAATTTTACCCTTGTGCTTTAACTTCCCTTTATGCCCTGCTTCTATTACAGAGATTCTGTCCAATAAAAACTACTCAATCATATTAGTTATGAAAATATTATTAAATGACACAGTATCACCAGGCTGAAATATATTTAAACTGAATCAAGACCCTCTAATGATTACTGGGATTCTCTCATTGGGGGATACAGGCAGCAAGAGATACCCTATGGGATTATAGGAAGGGGACCTGCAATGTCTGAAGGGTAAAAGAAGTGAGACAGAACAGTGGGTTAAAGATGTGATGTGCCAGGTTCACTGATGCTACTGTATGACTTTCTCTTAAATAACTGAGGACAACAAAAAGAGTGAACAATAAATGGTCTCCAGTCAAGTGAGGTTTTGCAAGGAACCCTGCCAAACTGGAAGCTGAAGGAGAGAGGATAAAGCCACAATAGTGCAAATGCCATTGTGTTTTGCCAACAGCAGTAGCATCATTATCATAGACTAAGATGTATTCACTGGACAGGTACTAGTGTGTACCCTGGAATTTACCAGCTGCGGTTGTCAGAAGAAGCTGAACTGAAATTTAGAGAACCAAATTCTAATTCCAGAGCTTGTATTATAAACTTTTCCTGGGATTTATCTAAAAATTGAGCCAAATTTTTGACCATCTCTAAGTTCTCCTCTTTTCAAAATGCAACACTATTTTACACACACACACACACACACACACACACACACACACACACACGAATTCATAAAATATAATATAAATATGTTAGGTACTGAAATAAAGGTGCCTCCAGAAGTGTACGGTACCTACGTTTATACTCAATGATGTAGGTGTTGATTTTGTTGATGACAAGACTATTATCAGAAACTCCAGTATACGAGAAGGCTTAAAAATGTAGAAAATAAATTAGGTAAAATGCACCAAATTAATGCTAATAAGATCAAGTTCCGGGGTGGGATATTCAATTATTATTATCATCATTATTTAATCTATCACGTAAAAAATACAATATTTATACTAAGTAATTCTCAAAAGACATACTACTAATTCAAGATTCTAGATAATGAATCTTTATCTTGAATTCTTAAATGCAGTTAACGATGCTAGATACATGAAAAAGGAAGTCCCTTTTTCTTACCAGTGTCCCTTTAAAAATGTCAGTCACTTTGCTAATGCCTTCTTAAATATTTTAAATATGAGTGCTTCAGATTCTTCAATGAAACTTCAGTAAAGAATCACAGGAAATGTTGGCCATATTATCCGATATAAGTAAAATGTGTAGCAGTTTCAGTAACTCCATGTTAGATCTTTAATTCCAATTCAATATATTACTGACAGCCTTTAGGAAAATATTAAGCATTGCTTTGACTACATTTATTGAATCCCTATTAAAGTAAATCTCCTCCATTAAATGAGTCATTTTTTTTTCAAATTCATTTTTACTTTAATAACAAACCACCTTCTATTTGTGAAAATGACCTCATTCTCAAGCAAAATATTTCTAAATTAGTTTTAAATTAACAACTAAGATTTTAAAGTAACATAAGGCCCTCATTAAAAACATAGACTCTCAGAAACCCTCAATGTAAGCAAGATGAAACTGTTTAAGAAGCAAAGTTAATTTTAAATGTTTTTCTCAAAACACCTTTCTTTAAAACAAAAAAGTATAGAAAAGTCACTGAATTTCAGTAAAAAATTAAAGGGCAGAGAATGCCTATGGGAAAGGCAGCTGTAAATTCTGAAGAGCAAAATTAACATTCATATTTTTGTTCTCGAAGAGCATTGAAAAGATGACACATCAGAAATTTTGGGTTCTAGTTGTTAGTTCTGCCACTAAGTAATCAAGTGATCTCTTAATATCTTGCCTCTCATTTGTAAACACACTGAAATTGTAATAATCTGTAAGGTTGCGTTTCAACCAAGTATTTCAAGAATCTTACGGTCAAATTTTTAGCTGCTTGAAAATAGGAACAGAAAACTGATTTTGCATCCCCATTCCCACAAGGATATTCTTTGTCAAGAAAACCTTGAGTCTTATTTTCTTCCAACCAAAAATAATAAATAAAAGGAGACATACTTAGTGTATGTGCATCTTCTAATCAGACACTATTAATCATTTCTTTTAAAATTAAATTACCTACCTCACTGGGGTGTTGTGAGGATTAATTCATTAGTATTTGTAAAGCACTTTGAGATCCTCAGGTCAAAGGCGCTATAGAAGTGCAAAGTAGTAGTATTATTACTAGATTCTTTGCTTATTTAAGGAATTTCACAATCCTTTAAAACCTAACTCTGTGTTATAATTTAGACATCTATTTGTAAAACCTTGCACATAAACCACATTATTTTTAACTACTTTAAAATATATTATAGGTAGAGAAGGGCAGGATGTATAAAAAATAATTTTAAAGGTTTAATTTTGATCTACAAATGGAGAGAGTAAGGAAAATCTAGTGTGACAAATTTTGTTTAGATAAAATTTCAGTGAGAAATCTATCAATCAGATTTAGAAGTGTGCCTAACTTTTGTACCCACAACAAAAAACCACTTTAATTGCGGATTCTGCAATGAGAAATTCCTTTCTTCAAAGAGAAAAGGAAAATAATTTTCAAATCAATTACATTTTAAAAGGGGTACTGAGCTTATATACATGCAACTGTCACGTAAACCTTTATATTTAAATCAGAATAACAGTATCAGTATGGACTGACATAAAAATAATTGAGCGACTTTTTCTTTAAGCTGGCCTCCCACCCCCAACTACACAAAGCAAACTAAGCAGTGAGAGGAGGTCAAAGCAATTTTGCTTTATAGAGTTTTAAAAGAAAAATTAAGAGGGCCAAAGCTTCAAAACCAGTTAATATCTTGGATTACTCCACCACTCCCCACCCCTTTTTCCCAACAAATCTTTTCACAATTAAAACATTGTTTAAAAATTAAAGCACACACACATGTAGACACACAAAGCTAAGAGAAACAGTATACATTGGCTAATCTTCTCAATAAAGAGACATTTCTTTTAAAAACTGCCAATACCTTCTGATGAAAATTCTCCAGTGCAATAGAAGCTCCAGTCCCAAGAGCAAACTGAAATTTATGTTATAACTTTAAAACACTTACCTCCTGCTCCTGTTGAAAGATGACAACTCTACCACCTTTATCTCCTGTTGCTAGTAATTCTCCAGAATGATTAAATTCTACTGTAGAAATTATATCTGCTGTATAATTGAAACAAACAAAAACAGGCATTAGTTTTTCTCTCCCAACCCCCTAGAGTTTTAGAACTTTGCATGCTTTCCCTAATATATTCCAAGTCTATACATACAACCTGCCATCAGAAATAAAATAAATCTAAAGTTCTTTCATAAATATTTTGGTTCATCAAAAAAAATTCTCCCCAGAATAAACCAATATGACACACTATTTTAATAATCAGGAACACAACAAGTAATAAATATTACTGGTTTATTAATATTTCATTAAATTCATGAATGTTATGAAATCAACAACTTGTGAAACATTCTATGATAGCACCATTAAACATTAATAATCATCTTGCTAATTTTCTTTCTTATATACTTTTGATAAGCTCTTTTATGCAAACCCAAAGATGCACTCTAAAATTAAGGCAGATATAAATTAAATGGGAAAAATATTTAAATGTAAAAATAATTTCAGATGAAATTTTAAGCCATAAATTCATAAACTCAAATTATGGCCTCTCAAACAAAAAACTGCAAACAGAACACACTTATACAGATATGCTTTGTGCTATATGCACCTTCAGTATGCACAGCTCTTCTTGTGGCTCCCAAACACTGCAGGGGCACTAGAATCAGACACACTGCACCCAAAGTTAGTGCTAACTTCACAGTCAAGTTCAAATAAAATTATCAGGGTTTTTTTCCTTGCTTTTTGACACCAGAGCCATTTTCCTAAGGAAAAAAAATCTAAGTTACAGAATTGGGCATTAAGATAAAGCAATATACTGTACCACTCACCACTGTTACTAACAAGTTCTTCTATAAAGCATTATGCCTCATTAGGGAAGACTCCATCATTTTAAACAAATAAGTCAACTTTTTCTACAAGGAAGGGGTTATTTTCTGGTCTACATTAGCCCACTCTAAGAATTTAACAGCCCTAGCCTGTTTGGCTCAGTGGACAGAGCACAAGCCCATGGGCTGAAGGATCCCAGTTTCCATTCCAGTCAAAGGCATGCTGGATCCTGGCCCTGGATTGATGCTCATGGGGTTCGAGGCTCATGCGGGAGGCAACCAATCTATGTGTGTTTCTCTCCTCCCCGCCCTTCACTCTCTCTAAAAATCAATAGGAAAATAACCTCAGGGGGGGATTAACAAAAAAGAATTTAATAATGTCACTTTATCAAGAACACTATGTCCCTAAAAATGTACTGACCAATATATCTTATCAATAATCTGTCCAGCATTGCATTTTACAATTTTCTTTTTTTTTAGTGATTTTTCCAAGCCCAGCTTGATTTTGGAAAGCTTTCTTTGCTTTTTCCATTGTCTAGGTCCAAGGCATTTTACCTTTTTGAAACTCTGAGAACCTAATGAAAGTTACACATGCTCTACCAAGAAATTGTACAAATTTAAATGCACACAAAAATATGCATACAATTTTATAGGGTCTGGACAGCATCTCACTTCCAGGTTAAAAATGTTAGCCGAGACAGCCCAACAGAGTCAGTAGTATTAGGAGTAAAGAATGTTTACTGTTTACACTGCATACATATGTGACACAACGGTGTAAAACAATGTACTGGACTACTCTATAAAGCCAAATATCAATTAGTACTTAAAAGTCGATCTAGTATGTGCTCTGTACTGCACTGACTTATATAGTGAATATAATAAAGCATTACAAGCATACCTAGTTCCTTCACTTAAAGCACAATAGAGTACAGCTGGAGAGAGAAAATAAGTAGGAAATAACAACATTAGGAGGTTAGGTTCTAAAATCAGGGAATGAGGTAAAAATCATACATAGGAAAAAGTATCTTTAAATTCAAATTCCTCAGACACCAACACTTAGGAGAATTCTTTCCCTTCTAAGTCCAACTAGGCTAATTTCCTTACAACACTGATGTTTCTTTGGCTAACTCATCAAATAAAGGAGCTAATTTGAACATAAAACTATGCTTTGAAAGTTTTTCTGAGTTGTAAAATGTCAAGATCTCAGAAGGCCTCACTTGGAATAAGACATATAAAAAGGATGAATAAAAGAGAGAACAAAATCAAATAGTATTTATAGTTCATAAAAAACATCCAGGAATGAATTACGGAGACCACTATGAAACTGAGCTTTGAACTGTATGTGCGACTGCATACTGGTGTGCCAAATTTGCCTGGATTCTGCAGAGCACCCAAACCTGTGATCTCCAGCTATGAGCTATCTGTTTATCAGTGTGCCATGATGTGCAAAACGTAAGGAAGCATGACTCTAAAACTTGTGCTCCCACATTATGGCACACCCAGACAAGGTTACGGTGTTGTGGTTTTGAAAATAGCAATAAACCTATTTCTAGAAAATATTCTTCTAATGCTCTGATTCCTATATCATTAAAAACATTTCGAGTAATGATTGCAGAAAGTCTACAACAGAACTTCTGAATCTGTATTGTAATCACTGGCCACAGTGGTTCCTGGATGTTTTAGTCAAATTGTGTCTGGGCCACCCACACTGGACAGCCTAGGTCAGTGGTTCTCAACCTTCCTAACGCCTCGACCCTTTAATACAGTTCCTCATGTTGTGGTGACCCCCAATTTCATTGTTACAAACTGAACATAATTAAAGCATAGTGATTAATCACAAAAACAATATGTAATTATATATGTGTTTTCCGATGGTCTTAGGCGACCCTGTGAAAGGGTCGTTCAACCCCCGAAAGGGGTCGCGACCCACAGGTTGAGAACTGCTGGCTTATGTGTAAAACATTTCAGGTGAACAATTACTTTTATTGAAAAGCCCAGAATGCTAAAACTAAGAGAGAATTTTGTACCTTTAGCAATGCACTCTGGGTAACATACACATTCATTCATTCTCATTCTCATTTTCTCTCTCTCTCTCTCTCTCTCTCTCTCTCTCTCTCTCAGCAAGCCGAAATATAAATGTATTTCATGAAAATTTAGAATCTTGTATACTAGAGTTTTAGAACAAACTACTAATTAAAATTACAAATACTGAAAAACATTTTACTCTTGAGATTAAAGTAACTATAAAATACTTTTAAAAGGCAGAGACATCAACCTAGTAGAGCCATAATACCAAACTCCAGGCATGGTCCAGTATAACACAACAATGGGTCATGTTCTCACACACATCTTAGAGGTTACATGTATATATATTTTTATTGGTTTCAGAGAGGAAGGGAGAGAGAGAGGGAGATTGAAACATCAATGATGAGAATAATTGATTGGCTACCTCCTGCACCCCTCAACACTGGGGATTGAGCCTCCAACCCGAGCATGTGCCCTTGATGGAATCGAACCCAGGACCCTTCACTCTGCAGGCCAACACTCTATCCACTGAACCAAACCAGGCAGGGCTTAGAGGTTACTTTTATATTTCCTAAATAATGAATGTTTAAAATGTATTCAACAACAAATAGCAACAAAGAACAAGACACTTCTTTTAAAGAAAACCAAGAATCTTTCTTATGATCAATAAAAATGTTATTTTACAATGAAAAAAATGCCTGTGTTAATCTTTGAAAAGAACATTTTAATATAATAAAAGGAAAGGGCTCCCTTTTGGAACAGTAGTCAACTGCGCTACTGTGAATTAAATCATCACAGCAATGTTTGATACACAATGACTTCCAACATAAAGGCAGTATTTAAAAGGAATGCTCAAATATTGGTAAGAAAAGACAACTAAGATGGCGGCATAGGTAAACACCTGAACTTGCTGCAGTGCAAAACCACATTAAAACTACAACTAAAAGAAAAAACGAACATCATCCAGAACCACGGGAAGGCTGGCTAAGTGGAAATTCTACAACTAGAAGGTAAGAGAAAAGCACATTGAAGCGGGTAGGAGGTGCAGAAGTGCAGAGGTACAGAGGCGTGCAAAGAGGCTGGCAAGTGGGTACGCTGTTGTCTTTTTCAATCGGGAGGGAGATACAAGCTCCAGACTGCTCTGAACTCTAGTTACGGGTGAGAATCTGGGGACCCAGACTCATACTGGCTGCAACGTGAGGGAGGCTTTCTCGAAGAGGTGCTCACAGCATTCATTGTTCTTGCATTGGGCCGAGGGACACAGAGACCCAGGGACCTATAGGGGCAGGGCTGACAGGCAATTTGCTATTTGCTCCGCCCTGGTGATTCCCTGAGACCCCGCCCCACCCAATTTACAACCCCACCCAAGCTGTGTGCAGAGGCTTTGCATACGAATGGCCTGGCCTTTCTCTGCCTAAAAACCTGTCAAACTGCAGCTGGGTCAGAGAAGCCCAGAGCTTCCAAAAGAAGGACTAAGGCTATCAGCAGCCTGCACTGCTTCACAGCTGAGCCTCATCTGGGCACGTCCAAACCCCAAACAAGCTTTGTGATATTTTCT
>NW_006292443.1:363167-375347 GCF_000327345.1 Myotis davidii
ATAAGCATACACTGGCAGAAATAAAGAATAATAGATAGAGATCCAACAGCAGATGAGAGGATCCCAAGAATCAAGTCAAATATTTGAAATATAAGGAAGCAAAAACACTCAACTGAAAGAGTAAAAGCAACAAAGAACTCCAAAACTATGAAGATAGTGTAAGGAGCCTCTGGGACAACTTCAAGTGTACCAACATCCAAATTATGGGGGTGCCAGAAGAAGAGAGAAAGATACTCAAAACCTATTTGAAGAAATGACAGAAAACTTCCCCTACCTGGTGAAAGAAAAAGACATACAAGTCGAGGAAGCACAGAGAACCCCAAACAAAAGGAATCTGAAGAGGACCACACCAAGACACATCATAATTAAAATGCCAAGAGCAAAAGACAAAGAGAGAATCTTAATAGCAGCAAGAGAAAACAGTTAGTTACCTACAAGGGACTACAAATCAGCTACGACTGTCAGCAGATTTCTCAACAGAAACCATGCAGGCTAGAAGGGAGTGGCAACAAATATTCAAAGTGGTGAATAGCAAGAACCTACAACCAAGATTACTCTACCCAGCAAAGCTATCATTTAGAATTGAAGGTCAGATAAAGAGCTTCACAGACAAGAAAAAGCTAAAGGAGTTCATCACTGTCAAACCATATGAAATGCTGAAGGGTATTCTTTAAGAAGAGAAGGAAGAAGAAAAAGGTAAAGATAAAAATTATGAACAACAAAGTGACAACGAATACATATCTATCAACAAGTGAATCTAAAAATCAAGTGAATAAAAAATCTGATGAAGAGACTAAACTGGTGAATAGAATCAAATCAGGGCATAGAAAGGGAGTAGACTGACAATTCTCTGGGGGAAGAGGGTGTTGAGGGTTCGGGAAGAGGCTGGACAAAAATTGTACACCTATGGATGAGGACAGTGGGGGTGGGGTGGGGATGGGGGTGGGTAAGGGCAGGAGGTAGGGTGGGAACCATGTGGAGGGGAGCTGTGGGGGGGAAAAAGAGGAACAACTGTAATAATCTGAACAAAGATTTATTAAAAAATATATATTGGTAAGAAAACTGAACACAGCCCTAGCTGGTCTGGCTCTGTGGATAGAGAGATCATCAGCCTGCGGACTGAAGGGTCCCAGGTTTGATTCCAGTCAGGGGCACATGCCCAGGTTCCAGGCTCGATTCCCAGTAGGGGGCATACAGGAGGCAGCCGATCATTGATATTCTCTCTCTTTCTCTCTCTCTTTCTCTCTCTCTCTCTCTCTCTCTCTCTCTCTCTCTCTCTCTCTCTACTGTTTTTCTCTTTTTTTGTTCATTGATATTCTCTCTCTTTCTCTCTCTCTTTCTCTCTCTCTCTCTCTCTCTCTCTCTCTCTCTCTCTCTAATGCTTTTGACCTTTGTTGTTAAATTCTATATACTATTAATAAAAACCAAGTAACTTATCATCCTATCTAATAATAGAGAAACATGGTAATTAACCATAACTTCGCTACCCTTCCCATTGGCTAATCAGCGAGATATGCAAATTAAATGCCAGCCAAGATGGCTGTCAGCAGCCAGGTAGCTGAAGCAAACATGAACATGAGGCTTGCTTACTCCAGTGATGTAGGAAGTCAACATTCCCCACCTACCGCAGCTCAGCTCTGAGCTCCGGATGAAACAATATTTGCAATTATAGAACCTAAACATACCCAAAAAAAACCAGGGCGCTATCCTCTTATATAGTAAAAGGTAAGATGCAAACTGACCCTAACAGCAGAAAGACTAGGAATGACTGGTCACTATGGCACACACTGACCACCAGTGGGCAGACGCTCAATGCAGGAGCTGCCCCCTGGTGTTCAGTGCGCTCCCACAGGGGGAGCTCTGCTCAGCCACAAGCCAGGCTGATGGCTGCCAGCACAGCGGTGGTGGTAGGAGCCTCTCCCACCTCCTCAGCAGCACTAAGGATGTCTGACTGCAGCTTAGGCCTGCTCCCTGCTGGCAAGTGGACATCCCTCGAGGGCTCCTGGGCTGCCAGAAGGATGCCTGACTGCCAGCTTAGGCCCAATCCCCCGAGAAGCATGCCTAAGCCAGCAGGTGGTCATTCCCCGAGGGGTCCCAGACTGTGAGAAGGCACAGGCCGGGCTGAGCCCCGCTCCCCCGTGCACAAATTTTTGTGCACCAGGCCTCTAGTGTAGTGCATAAAATGGAATTCTTATTTCTTCCTACCCCTCTTTCTAAACTGTCAGCACCTGACTTTCATCCTAAGGTGAAATAATTGCTTGCTTTTGGAGGTGGAATGGTAGTTGGTGGTGGGAATGATGACAGCACTACATGTTGCTGGTCTGTTTTCACTTCATAGGGCATATCACACCATTCCCTTTCTGTTACTTTATTTCTTATGTGCTATAACATTATAAACAGAATAGGACATAATTAGATAGCTAAAGGTTCAAAAATGTAACACACTCAGCATAAAAATCAGATGAGAGAAAATTAAATAGTATATATAAATGGTAGTAACAAACAAGTCACCAAATTAGTATTAGTTATGACATTCACTAAATACTTCAATGCTTGCACTGTGAAGAAATTTATAGGGCTATTGATTTACTTTATAATTCCATTTTGGGACTATGGCCCAAATAAATAATTTGAAAGAAACCAATTAAAATTAGAACAGAAATGGTTATGGCTGTATTATCCTTATAATAAAAAAAAGCTAAGCACATTTCAAACATTCAATAATTAAGAAATGTAAAAGTAACCTCTAAGATGGATGTGAGATTTATCAGGATGATCACTATATAATAATATGTCAACTGTAATTGAAAAATAAAAATGATTTAAAAATTTAAAAGTAACCTCTAGTACACAGACTGAAAAACTATGGACCACCAGTTATTTTTATAAGTAATGTTTTATTGGAACCCAACTATGCCTGTTTACTTTGTTGAATATCTGGGACAGACTGAAAGTTTTTACTAACTGGCCCTTTAAGAAAATGTTATCAATCCCTGCTCTTATATATTAACATTAAAATAACAAATATGGTTTTTGTGGATACAGAGACATAACCAACTAATGTCAAAGTACACACTCTACACACAGATATGTACAACTAAATTGTGTCAAGCACTGTGCTAAGTGAGCATTTACATATATTATCATTTAATCCTTACAATAACACAGATATTTTAAATTTATACAAGAATATAGTGAAGCACTGAGAGTTTAAGTAACTTGGCTATCACACCTCTACCAAGTGTCAGAGCCAGGATTCAAATTTAGCAGGTATGAACAATCATATGAATAAGGTGGCAGCACAGAATTCTCTAAGTCACTGAATGATGAATAGAGCAATAATGTGCAAGTGCTCAGTTTACTTCCTCTTTTTCGTTGCCAAAATGCCTGTGTTCAATAGAAGGGTCAAACTACATCGATTTCACATATTTACTAATAACCACTAATGACTACTAATGTCCCTGTATTTTTTCAGCACTCACTACATGCAAATAACTTGGTGATTTACATTCTGAAGTCTATCCCTAAGAGGCTTATAAGAAAGTGGAATAGGAACTGGAGAGCATTATGCTAAGTGAAATAAGCCAGTCAATGAAGGAAAAATACCACATGATCTCACTCATTTCTGGTTAATAAAGACCATTATGAACTCATGAACAAAAATAGATACAGAGGCAGAGCTGCCTCGAACAGACTGTCAAACTACAGCGGGGAGTAGGAGATCAACTGAAGGACTTATATGCATGCATATGAGAATAACTAATGGACATAAGACACTGGGGGGTGGGGGAAGCCGGGGGACTGTCAAGGGGGAGAAAAACGGGGGGGGGGAGGAGCCTCTTTGTAATACTTTAAGAAATAATAAAAATAAATAAATAAAAAAGAAAGTGGAATATAATCACAACAGATGAAATGAATAGTTAACCAAGGAAGGATTTAGTAAATGTTTAAGAAAACCAAAGGAATATCATAAAGCAAATTAAACAATTACAAAATGAATTATAATACATACAGACTGAGTATATACATAAAGATGCTCACTCCTTTTTGAAATAAAGAGGGAGAAATCAACTGGGAGGAATTCCCTATGCATTTTAACCGTCTGAATTATAGATACCTCAAAGTTCCACTTAAAATCGTTAATAAGCATCCACTGGATGCTAACAAACCTGATTCTTTTCTTTGTCTCAATATGACTAGGCTTTAAAGCTAAATAACATAGAAGAAAACTTTAAAGGTTGAAACTCATAAAATACTATAAACATTACTGCAGCAAATAACTCTAAAAATTCGGACATTATCTGCCTTGTGTGACATAAGACAGCATGAATCTTAATATAATTTTGAGGTTTACATAAATTCTATGATTAACCATTCTTACTTAAAATTCTGCATTCTGAATATTATCTCAAAAGGGACTGCTCTGTCCCTGGCCTGTGTTGTTGAGTAGTTAAAGCACCAGCCCACGCACAGAAGGGTCACAAGCTCGGTTCCTGGCCCCAGTCAGGGTGCATGCAGGAGGCAATCAATCAATGTGTTTCTCAAAAAAATCAACAGGACACCCTGGCCGATTTGGCTCGGTGGATAGAGTGTTGGCCTGCGGACTAAAGGGTCCCAGGTTCGATTCTGGTCAAGGCATGTACCTTGGTTGCGGGCACATCCCCAGTAGGGGTTGTGTGGGAGGCAGCTGATCAATGTTTCTCTCTCATCAATGTTTCTGGCTCTGTCTCTCTCCCTTCCTCTCTGTAAAAAATCAATAAAATATATATATTTTTAAACAATCAACAGGACCCTAACCTGTTTGGCTCAGTGGATAGAGCGTCGGCCTGCAGACTCCCAGGCTCGATTCCGGACAAGGGCATGTACCTTGGTTTCGGGCACATCCCCAGTAGGGAGTGTGCACGAGGCAGCTGACCGATGTTTCTAACTCTCTATCCCTTTCCCTTCCTCTCTGTAAAAAAAAAAAAACCAAACCAACAAAAAACAAAACAAAAACACACACACAGAGACACACACGACACTGGTAATTGCTCTTGTGGCAGGTCTTTGTAGACACTTGCTCTTTTATCACCAGAGCAGCCTTTTTGTTGTTGTTAAGCCTTACCTGAGGATATTTTTCCTGTTGATTTTATATATGTAATATGGATTAACAACAACAAAAAGCCTGCTCTGGTGATAAAAGAGCAAGTGTCTACAAAGACCTGCTACAAGAGCAATTACCAGTGTGGTATACTGAACATTATCTTTTTACAATTAATATTTGATTTACACGAAACTCTACCAGGTAATTAGTTTCCTCTCCTTTTAATTCCATTTCAGTAAAAACAAAGAACACTAAAACTAACTGTATAAACAAAGATATACATGAAAGAACCCAATAAAAATGTGCAGTAACTTAGCACTTTTTCTTTTAAAAGACTGAAGTGAAAGACACAAGTAAAAATTAAAAATCTATAATTGGCCTTCTGCTTCCTGCCATTAAGGAATAAGACAATCTGGATTCATTCTCTTACTGTGAATGACTAGGAAACAAACAAAACAATGGGCAACATGGAGTATAAAGGCTATGAACCCTTGGAGTAGAGAAAGAAAGTGAGCACTGTGTTTGCCCCAGTTTACTGCCTGGACAGTGTATGAGTCAAGAAGAATCCAAGCATCAAGTAGCAATCTCAGTGACTTGGGGAGACAGAAACAGGGGCTTAGGAAAAGCCAAAGCAGCTAGAATGTGTAGAAGTAGAGAAAGTTCAAGGGATTTAAATAGGGTTCACTTAAGCATCTTTGGTTGATAGATCTGAGGATATATAGTTGACACTCCACCAAGCCTAGGAAAAGAACCAACAGAAAGCTTTTGAGGGCTCAGAATAGTTAAGGGTCCCACCAGCCGGAATCGAGAAACCTCATTCAATGAGGCATCAGGTAGAGTCCTCCCAAGAGTATCATCTTAGTAGTAGGGCTATTCAGCACTGAAGACTCAATCTGTCCTAACAAAACTTAAAAGCAAACTTTAAAAGGATCAAATTAATCTCAAGTAACTTAATTATGTGCTAGAACAAAATCCAACACTCAACAATGTAAATTCACAATGTCTGAATCCAATCTAAAATCACCAGGAATGTAAAGAAGCAGAAAAATATGACCTATAACCAGAAGAAAACTAAATCAACAGAAACAGAGCCAGAAAACAGAAATAATAAAGGTCTGAGCAGACAAGGGTGAATAGCTGTTGTAAATATGTTCCATATGCTCAAGAAGATAGAATAAATCACGAACATGATGAGAAATGGAAGATAAAGAAGGAACATCTAAAAATGAAAACATACTATCTAAAATGAAAAGATACGCAGCCAGCCCTGGTTTGCAGCTTGGCCTTGCCTGAGCACCTCAAAGCCAGCACAAGTAGCAGCCACCTACAGGTGGCTTGGTAGCTCATGCCCAGTGGCCCCAGGCAGAACATAGGCAGCAGCTGACCTTGGCATACACTTCCTAGGAGGACCCAGAACCAGTGCACCCAGTGGACAGCTTCAGACCATTTTGAAGCACCACCACCCAACCACCTCCACAAGTGACACACTTAAGTGACGGACTCAGCAGGCACCAGAGCCCCACTGAAGTAAGTACTGCTCTGGAGTTAGCCTCTGCACAGCCGATGCTCTGCAGTCATCAGTGCTTGGTGGTCAGTGGTCACAGCCAGTTGATCCTTGCAGCTGATCAAACTAAGGGTAAATCCCTCCCACTGACTAGCTGATTTCAATCAAGGCTCAAATACAAGAGGAGGAAGGTGTGCTCAACACACACCTCAAGTGCCCAGCTTGGGTGAGCAGAAAGCCTGGGCTACTAGACACTATATAACACCTACTACATTAGGACACTCTACCAAGCCTGGGAGACATAGCAGCTCTACCTAATACATAGAAACAAAAACAGGGAGGCTGCCAAAATGAGGAGACAAAGAAACATGTCCCAAATGAAAGAACAGAACAAAACTCCAGAAAAAGAACTAAACCAAAAGGATACAAGCAATCTACTAGGTGCGGAGTTCAAAACATTGGTTATAAGGATGCTCAATTAATTTAGTGAGAAAAATCAACAATATAAAAAAGGACCAGACAGAAATGAAGGATACAGTAACTAAAATAAAGAATAATTTACAGGGAATCAATAGTAGATGAAACCAAGAATCAAACCAGCAATTTGTAATATATAAAGAAGTAAAACACACCCAATCACAACAGCAAAAAAAATAAATAAAAAATTTAAATCTAAAGATAAACACAAAGAGGCCAACACCAAGACACATAATTAAAATGTCAACGGTTAAAGACAGAGAAAATCTTAAAGTAGCAAGAGAAAAGCTGTTTAGTTACATACAAAGGAGCTCCCATTAGACTGTCAATTGATTTCTCAACAGAAACTTTGCAGGTCAGAGGGATTGGCAAGAAATATTTAAAGTGATGAAAAGCAAGAACCTACAACCAAGGCGAGTACTCTACCCAGCAAAGCTATTATTCAGCATCTAAGGGCAGATAAAGAGCTTCCCAGAGAAGGAAAAGTTAAAGGAGTTCGTCACCACCAAATCAGTATTATATGAAATGTTAGTCGTCTTCTTAATGAAAAGGAAAAAAATATATATAAACAAGAAAATGGCAATAAATACATACCTATTAACAATTGAATCTAAAAAACAAAGGAACAAGCAGAACATAAAGAGACTCACAGATATAGAGAACATTTTGATGGTTGCAAGAGGGGAGGGTGGTTGAAGGAATGGGTATAAGGGGTAAAGGGATTAAGTACAAATTGGCTGTTACAGAATAGTCATAGGGAAGTAAAGTACAGCATAGGGAATATAGTCAATCTAATCTAATAAAAGACAAACATGCAAATTGACTATACCTTCGCTATGCCTTAAGCCACGCCCACCAGCCAATCAGAGCAACAGTATGCAAATTAACCCAACCAAGATTGCGGCCGGCAGCCACGGAGCTGAAGCGAGCAGGAGGCTTGCTTGTTCCAGTGATAGAGGAAGCCAGCCTGGCTCTCAGCTCCACTCGAAAGCAACAAAGTTGCAATTATACAAGGTAAATAAACCGCAGATACCTGCTTTCAGCCGGCTGTGGCCACGGAGCTGGACGTTGCCGGGGGAGTTGGCCAGCCTGAAAACGGCCATCAGCCCCTCACACAGACTGGCCAGGCACCCCAGTGGGGACCCCCACCCTGAAGGGTGTGTGACCAGCTGCAAACAGCCATCATCCCCTCACCCAGGCTGGCCAAGCACCCCAGTGGGGACCCCCACTCTGAATGGAGTTTGACCAGCTGCAAACAGCCATTATCCCCTCATCCAGGCTGGCCAGGCACCCCAGTGGGAACCCTCACCCTGATCCAGGACACCCTTCAGGGCAAACTAGCCAGCCCCACCCATGCACCAGGCCTCTATCCTATATAGTAAAAGGGTAATATGCCTCTCAGCACCGGGATCAGCGGAGCCGAGAGGCCTCCTGGCACCGGGATCAGCGTGACAGGGGGCATCGCCCAAACCCCCTGATCGCCCTGCGGCTCTGTGTGTGACAGGGGGCGGGGCCCCACCTCCCCCATCAGCCCTACTCTCCGAGTGACAGGGGGGAGTTCCTCAACCCCCTGATGGGCCCTGCTCTGTGCGTGACAGGGGGGAGCACCCCAACCCCCTGATCGACCCTGCTCTGTGTGTGACAGGGTAAGGAGCCCCAACCCCCCCCGCCCTGGGCTCTGCTCTGTGAGTGATAGGGGGCAGCGCCCCAACCCCTGGATTGGCCCTGCTCTGTGCATGACAGGGGGCGGCGCCCCAACTCCCCAATTGGCCCTGCTCTGAGCCCGACCAGGGGCCGCTCCTAGGGATTGGGCCTGCCCTCTGCCACCCAGGAGCAGGCCTAAGCCAGCAGGTCGTTATCTCCCGAGGGGTCCCAGACTGCGAGAGGGCACAGGCCAGGCTGAGGGACCCCCCTCCCCCCCAAGTGCACAAATTTTTGTGCACTGGGCCTCTAGTCCTATATAATAAATGGGTAAAATGCAAATTGACCCCAAGAGTGGAATGACTGGAACAACTGTCGCTTTGCCACGCACTGACCACCAAGGGGCAGACGCTCAATGCAGGAGCTACCCCCTGCTGGTCAGTGTGCTCTCACAAGGGAAGCTCCGCTCAGCCACAAGCCAGGCTGACGGCTGTGAGCGCAGTGGTAGTGGCCGGAGCCTCTCCTGCCTCCTCGTCAGCACTAAGGATGTCCGACTGCAGCTTAGGCCCGCTCAAACTGTCAGTTGGACATCCCCCGAGGGCTCCTGGGCTGCCAGAGAGATGTCTGCCAACTTAGGCCCAACCCCCCAGGTAGCTGGCCTAAGCCAGGAGGTGGACACCCCCCAAGGGGTCCCGGACTATGAGAGCGCACAGGCAGGGCTGAGGGACCCCATGTGTACAAATTTTCATGCCCCAGGCCTCTAGTATTCTAGTAACTATGTATGGTGTTAGATGGTTATAAGATTTAGTGGGATGATCACTTAGTAAGTTATGTAATTTCTAATTACTGGGCTGTACACTTGAAACTATATTATAATGTATTTGAACTGTAATTGAAAAATAAAATTAAATTTAAAAAGATACAATAGATGGGATTAATAGAAGAGGCAGTGCAGTAGCCAAGATCAATAACTGTGAAGGTCCAGTAATGGAATAATTTTTTAAAAAGAAGCAAAGGGGTGTAAAAAGAAAAATAACTTGACTTGCAGGATAGTATCAAGTGTTCTAACATATGTGTCACTGCAGTACCATGAAAAAAGGTGGGGAATATTTGAAAAAATAAATATGTAAGTACTCAAGCATAATGGTACTATAAGTAGAATAATCAAATCAAGTGGCAATTCAAAAACATCAATAAGACTTGCACTGGTGATGTGACTGCAAAATAATGAAAAATTCTTTGTAAAATTTCAGTAATTCACAGCACAATCTTCCCTTGATTTACACACAGTAAACTTAAGTTTGCACATTAAACTCATGCAAAACAAAACAAAACAAACCTAATTAAAAAAAAAAGTGGAGTTTTAGGCTTAGAAGATAAAATAAGTTTTTTTTCACTACTGTGATCATTTGGGAGAATATTCTGAGTCATGCAGATCAAGGAACAATTTTTTTCTTTCCTCAAGATTGTCCTGCAAACTGCCAAATAGCTAGCATGCTTGGTCCATTACTAGTAAATGGCAAATCATTGGCAAAATTAAGTCAAAATGAATTTAATAGGACAAGAGTTTATTTTATATGTAATAATAAAAAGTAAGGTAAAGATACAAAATTCATAAATATGCTCAAAGATTTTTACTAGGAAGACAGGAGTTGACAAAAATCTATAATAATAAAAGCATAATATGTTAATTAGACTGGACATCCTTCTGGATGAAGCCGGGGCTGCAAGGGCCGAGCCCCTTGCACAAATTTCATGCACCTGGCCTCTAGTCATAATTATAATAGAAGATTGACATATCCTTCTCCATAAAAAATAAAAAAGGCAGGGAAAGGGGTATTTGAGATGGAGATGGGATACTTGAAAAATGTAACTGATAATTTAAAAATCACATTCTGTATCCACAATAAAATTAGCTTAAGAATAATAACTATTGGTTCTAATCAACCACTTGGTAATCTTAAGGGCAAAGAAAAAAATCAGCATTGCAATAAAATTACCTTAAAAAAGACACTGGGGGGTAGGGGAGGCCAGGGGAAGGTCAAGGGGAGAAAAAAAAAGGAGACATATGTAATACTCTTTGTAATACTTTAAGCAATAAAATAAAATTTAAAAAAAACCTTAAAAAGATTTATAGGAAACTATGTAATATTTAAAATAGCATTGTTTTTGTAGAAAAGATACAATGATCACTATAAGCTAACCAACTTATAAAAATTGAAAAAACTTGAAATACCACCGAGATAATATAACCATAAATAAATGAAGAATTTTAGCAAACTCATGTAAACTGCAAAATATACATCAGATGTATTTATATATGTGATTTCAATAAAACCAAACCCAGACTAAAGGAATTAAAATTAATTTTACTCTTTTTTAAATTTTTTAAAATTAATTTTACTCTTAAAAATTCTACAAGTAAACTACTTTGTAAAAAAAGATTATCTTGCAAGTGAACCCCACTTCTGAGAGAACTATGGTTATTTTAGTACTAGTGGCCCAGTGCACGGATTCATGCACATTGAAAGTAAATTGGGAGCCTGCACCCACGTGCCCAGGGAGTTTCCTGGTCCCTGTGAGCTGCTGGGAAGTCGTGTGGGGCATCTGTCCTCCTCCCTGCAGCTTCCTGAAAAAGTATTTCCAAATATCCTTTCTATGGCCAGGGTCGCACCTTGCCAGCCAGGAGGTCCCCAGTGGATGTCTTGGGCCGTGCTGGATGCTTTCCACTGCTCAGCGCCAGATAAGAGACACTCTAAGGTAAACAATACAAAATTAGGGATCTTGGGGGTTGGGGGTTCTGTTGCCCACACCCTCACCCTTAAGATCCATCTCTCTTTACTCTTACCCTGATTGTCAGTCGTCACCTTGTAGCCACTGTTATATTGCTGCTTTCCTCTGTAGCTCTGGGGCAATCGGTAAGGGATGAGATTTGATCTCGATGCCCAAAGCTGAGTTCCAGGAGCCTGGTGATGATATCAGGCTCGTCCTGGTTACTCTGAGGGTCCGCACTTCAACTATTCTCTGAAGATTGTAACTGCAGGCTAATGGGGTACGAGGGATGTAGCAGTGCGCTAAGAGGCAGGCAGCCAAGGAGGAGCCTGAGCCAAGGCCGGGCACCTCTACCACTCACCCGGGCCCTGCTACACCTACCGCTGCCATTCAGTAGCGCTGCTGGGAGGTGGGAGAGGCTCATGCTGCCACCGCAATCCTTGCCAGCCATGAGCCTGGCTTTTGGCTGAGTGGTGCTCCTGCTATTGGACTGCACTGACAACCAGGGGGCAGCTCCTATGTTGAGCTTCGGCCCTCTGGTGGTCAGTGTGTGTCATAGTGACTGGTTGACCAGTCATTCTGTTGTAATGGTTGCTTGGACTTTTATATATATACTAGAGGCCCGGTGCACAAAAATTTGTGCACTCAGGGGTGGGGGGGTGTCCCCTCAGACCGGCCTGTGCCCTCTTGCAGTCTGGGACCC
>NW_006292443.1:376974-385674 GCF_000327345.1 Myotis davidii
CTTTTTCTTCTACGATTTAATTACCTTCTATGGCTGTCACTGGAACTGAGAGCCAGCTTTAGCTCTGAGGCTCAACTCCAGCTGAGACCACTGCTGCTAAAAGCAGGTATTTGGGTTTGTTTGGCTTCTATAACTGAAACACTGTTGCAGCTCCAGCTCTGAGGCCGGCTGGCTGAAAGCAGGTTTCTGGGGTTTGTTTAGCTTCTATAATTCCAACATTGCTGCTTAGACTGGAGCTCAGAGCCCGTCTGTGGCAGGTGGGGAACCTTGGCTTCCTCCATCACTGTAGCAAGCAAGCCTCCTATTCGCTTCAACTGCTTGGCTGCTGGCCGCCATCTTGGTTGGCAGTTAATTTGCATATCACCCTGATTAGCCAATGGGAAGTGTGTCAGAGGTACGGTTAATTACCATGTTTGTCTATTATTAGATAGGATACACATATCCTTCCAAACGTTTTCCATGTGTATTTCACATGGTCAGTACAAAAATAACACATTTGTATTGAGAAAAAATGTTGTCTACCTTATATCAATGAGTTTAAAACAAAAGTTACAAAGTGTGTTTGATTATATTTGTAAACACTGAAGCATCATGAAATTAGAATTTAGACAGGGAGACCAAGTAACATAAGCTTAATATCATTAGTATGATAATAACATAAAAACTGGCAATAAATGAATTTCTACAAGGTAAAGAAAGTAAGAAGATACCACTACACACCATTCAAATGACTAAGTTTTTTAAAAAACGACAGTCCCTAGTACTGATGATATTGAACTACGGGAACTCCTCACATAAGCTGGTATGACTGTAGCAAGGCACACCCACTTTAGGGAGAAAAAAAACGTTTGGCAGTTTCTTATATAGTTAAAACAAACACCATGTGATCCCAAAATCTCATTACTAGATATTTACCCAAGTCAAATGAAAACTTATGTCCACACAAAAATCTGAACACAAATGTTCATAGCAGCTTTATTTATAACTGCCAAAAACTAGACACAACACAAGCAATCCTCAACTGAGGACTAAACAAAAAGTGGTATAACCATATAATGAAACATCACTCAGCGATAAAAAGAACTACTGATACAAGCAATAATATGGATAAAACTCAAAATGCATTATAATAAGTAAAAGGAGCCAAATTCAAAAGGGTACATACTATATGATTCCATTTATCTAACATTCTGGAAAAGGGACACATCAGTGGTTGCTAGGGGCTAAAGGTGGGACAGAGGTGGAATTCAAAGAAAGGAACAGGGAACTTTTTAGAGTGATGGTTTTATCTTGAATGTGGTAGTCACTATATGACTGCTTTTGTTTTGTTTTTTTAAATCAAAGCTTGAAGAACTATGCTAAAAAGGACAAAGTTCAATGTATGTAAATTATACTACAAGAAAACTACAAAATCCAGACACTGGAATCTCATCCCAGACATTTTAAATCCTAATTTGATTTTTACTTACTGGTTATACAATGCCTTCCCCTAAGGCAGCGGTTCTCAACCTGTGGGTCGTGACCCCTTTGGTGGTAGAACGACCCTTTCACAGGGGTTGCCTAAGACCATCCTACATATCAGATTATTTACATTACGATTCATAACAGTAGCAACATTACAGTTATGAAATAGCAACGAAAATAATTTTATGGTTGGATCACAACACGAGGAACTGTATTTAAAAAGCCAGAAGGTTGAGAACCACTGCCCTAAGGAATACCATAAGATTTTGGGCAATCCTGGCATTCAATCTCCCCCAACATTATTTTCTAGTACTATAGCATTCACCAAATTCTCTAGGAAGGTTAAATGTTTTACACCTACCATATAAATGCTTACGCTCACTCTCATGCCTCGTTTAGTTAGGTGTATTGTCTACCTTGCCTATAATAGCGCCTTTCCTCTTCTCCCTTGGTTGGCTCTTTATTAACCATCAGCAAGTACAACAAGGTAACTGGAGATGTAGTCTCAACTCTATTTAAGTATTAATTTGACCAAGAGTACTAGTTAAGTCAATTAATTTTATGAACTTCAAATATCTCATTTGCAAAGAAACATAAATTAAGGCAATCTCTCTCTTCAGAGAATTTCTCTTTCATAGAGCATATACAACATATGTTCAGGTATTTAAATAAACTCCAAACTACAGGGGGAGGAAAAAAACCACAGTAACAACTGGGGGAAAACAACATGCTTTTATTAGAAAACTTCCAACATGGAACACCGAGGACCAGAAATGACAATTTATTGCTAATGTTGTGTAACTCTACCCATGACCATGAATCTCCGCTAGAGATCACACCCTGACAAAAATGAGTCTCAGATTTACTTCTTTTAAACCTGGAATTCATAAAAATAGTGATTTAATGCAAGATACTTTCAGTAAGTTACAAGCCAATCAATTATGAGATCAGAATAGAACTAAGACAATGAAGCATGGTACTTTCTGCTCAGCTTGTCACACCACTGTTACAGCCCTAAACCATGGTACTGGAGATTTTCATGTTTACGAGATGGGATCTTGCCTATCCTTTATATATAAAAGTCAGAAATTACTTAATTGCAAGTGATAATGTATATACATCTAAGAAAAACTCCCCATTTTTCAAACATCACTGAACAAAACATATATAAAAGAGCTGAGAAGAATCTGTTTTCTGTAAATTTATTTTACCATTTTAGACTTTCAGAGTTCCAAAGATATTACAGAAAGTGTCGTATACTTCCCTAGTTTCTTCTATTGTTTACATCTTACATTTCTATGGTACATTTATCATGATCAAGGAACAAACAATAGAATATTATTATTAACTAAACTCCACACTTTATTCAGATTCCACTAGTTTTCCCCCTAGTGTCCTTGTTCAGTTTCAGGGTCCATCCAGGAATCCCACAGTCCATGTAGTCATCATGTCTCTTTAGCTTCCTCTAGTCCAACGGTTCTCAACCTGTGGGTCACGGCCCCTTTGGGGGCCGAACGACCCTTTTACAGGGGTCGCCTAAGACCATCAGAAAACACATGTATAATTACATAATGTTTTTTGTGATTAATCACTATGCTTTAATTATGTTCCATTTGTAACAATGAAAATACATCCTGCATATCAGATATTTACATTACAATTCATAACAGTAGCAAAATTACAGTTATGAAGTAGCAACGAAAATAATTTTATGGGTTGGGAGTCACCACAACATGAGGAACTATATTAAAGGGTTGAGAACCACTGCTCTAGTCTGTGAGAGTTCCTCAGACTTTTCTTGTTTTTGATGATCTTGACAGTTCTGAAGAGTGCTTGGTCAGGTACGTACTTTGTGATATGTCTCTCAATTTGTTATTGTCAGGTGTTTTTCTCATGACCACACTATAATTATGACTTAGTGGTAGGAAGATCAAGGTGAAATGTCATTCTAATCACATCATATCAAGGCTACAATCTATCAATATGACTTATTGACAATCTGGCCAAGGTACAGTTTGCCAGGATGTGGAAAAACTGTAACGTTACCTGCTCCCACAGAAGGTATCCTGGAAGGAAGTCACTAAGTTCAGCCCACATTCAAGGGATGGGGGCAGGGAGAGTATTAAGCCCCCCCTATCTCCCCACCCCCCGCCCCGAGTATCTACATAAATTTGGAGTTCTTCTGTATGGGAAATTTATCTCCCCCTTCCCGATTTATTTGTCCAATCATTTATCAGTATAAACTCATGGATATTTATTTCAAACACAAATGTAACTTAATGTGTTGCTCAAATTGTTCCAGATTTGGCTATTGAGAGCTTTTTCAGATTGATTCTTGGGTTCCTTTGACATGCTCCCATCCTTCAGTTTCTTAAAACTTCTGGAACTTTTTAAAAACATGTAACTTTCATATATGCTCAATGTTACCACATATTAAATTATTTCTTTCATTTTATAGTTATATACTAAGTTTTTAAGAATTGAACTTAGTGAGTTCTGAAGAGAAGCAATCTGACTGCGACTAAGATTTCTGTCCTGGAATAATTTCTCACTTGGTAAACTAGGGTATTTAAAAGTTAAGAAACTTTATGTGTTAGCTTTCGTAGAAGTTTTTCCATATCCCTGCAAGTTGGATTTCCTATGAATCTTCTGGTACTCACTGTGCTTTTCTTTCAGATGTTGGGGAGGTGAGGGTAAGAACATTGCAGGTATACTGATCACCTTTATCTCTGTTAAAGGCAAGGACTACTGTCAAAACATTCTGGCACACTATAGCACAGAAATTCTCATTTTAATCTAGTTTGTTTCAGATTCAGGGCTCCCATTAAGAAGCATGCTATTTTGTTTGGACATGATCAATTTTCATGATCTTTTCTCCTTTATTAGTTCAATATATAGTCTATATGGCAAACTTCAGGATTGGCTCAACATAACTAATTAGAATATGATCAAGCCAAATTTCTTCTCCAAGGTAACTAATTAGTCCCCAATATAAGAAAATACTTCCCTGAAAAAAGCATCTATAAAATGTTAGTTTCTTGTGAAAGGAATAGGGTAGACTTAAGTATAGTTATTTCCCTATAGATCAACTATAATGCTCTTTTATCACTGTTGACCTCTAGAGGGAGCTCAAAGTTCTTGTTACTTTTCCCAAAGATCAGGACTCCTCCTACCTTATTAAGGCACTGTGATGAGTAAGTTAAATGTGTGCCATCACTTTAGGAATTTATTGCTCCTCAGCAGTGAAGAAGGCCCCAACCATTTCTTCTCTCCCTTCCAGACTCCTGTGACTCTTCAAACATTCATTCTCTTTCCCACTTGGCATAGATTAGATATCTTGAAAAGAGGATAGCTGTAGGCATTTGGAGGCAAATGCTCCCTCTTGCTGACTCCTGGTACTTTCAGGGTAGCAGGCCAATGAATCTCTGCCTTCCCCATATCAGGGCGCACATAGGAAAGGTAGATATTTATATGGCTCACTAGTATAATGCTAAGATGAGGCTGGTTCATGTTTGCCTAGAAACTCTAGTCAAGTTAAACTCCCATTCAGGCACCCACCACCAAGGACAGAGGGATCATTACTGTACACACCTGTAGCATATTTTTGGGACCACATCTGTAGGGAAGTTGTACAGGAAATGAAGACAAATCAGACTGCCAAACCTCCACTTCACCTGTCTATATATGACTCTAAGGAAGTAACTCAGTCCCTTAAAGGCTCAGTTTCCTCATCTTTAAATACCTGATGGAGTTGCTAAACAAATAAATACAAAGACATGAACCTTATATGAGGCACATGGTTAGATGCACTGATAAGCAGATGACACTGGCTACGGTTTGGGCCTTGTTGCAAAGTAGAAACAAGCATTTAACTTCACTTGTTTCTAGGCTATTCAAGTCAATTTAGCCTAGATAACAAGTTCTCCACATGCTCCAACTTAGATCACTGCAACCTGAAGCTAAAGCCCAAACTAATAACAGAGTGTTACAGATGCCTTTTTTTGTTTCCTGCATAGACACCAAAAAGGCCTCGGGTTGAAGCCAGATTGGTCAGGAGAGGATTCTGCACCCCTATGTCTATTAGTAAAATATCACCTTGATTATACCATAATTTCCCACAATGAAGTAAGTGCTAATGGCCCCTTATAACCTTTTCTAAACCTCTGACTCAGAACGGGAACATGTTATGTGATAAGCTCAGCAAAGACCACTCACTGGCTATAGATGCTCATACAGAACCTACATTGTAATGTTGCCATGAGAGTCAGGGTCCATAGGGTAATTTCCAGAGATGTGTTCTGGAACCAGTCTCCCTTCTTTTTAACTTGTTCCCGGATAATCTGATACCATGTATGGATAAAATGGAATGGAACCATACCCTCCTGCAACAAAGAACAGAAAGATAAATAGTTGCTAATACATTTAGTCTAAAGGTTGTGATCTTAACAACCAACCCTTGGTGTATTAATCTTCTATAATAATAAAAGCATAATATGCTAATTAGACACGACAGCCAAACAACCTTCTGGCTGTCATTCCGGATGAAGCTGTGGTGGCAGGGGCTAAGGCAGACGCAGTTAGGAGCCATCAGGCAGGCAGGTGAGTGGTTAGGGGCGATCAGGCAGGCAGGCAGTTAGGAGGCAGCAATCCTGGATTGTGAAAGGGATGTCCGACTGCGGTTTAGGCCTGATCCCCCAGGGATTCCTGCGAGATTGGGCTTCCCTGCAGGATTGGACCTAAACTGGCAGTTCAACATCCCCTGAGGGGTCCCAGATTACAAGAGGGTGGAGGCCGGGCTGAGGGACCCCCCCATCCCTTGCACTAATTTTGTGCAGTGGGCCTCTAGTGTTATATATAATGTTAAAAAGAGGAGCTTTAAATGAATCATTCTAAAACTAAAGTTCACCATCTTCGTTATGAGCAATTTTTAATTGGCTCATAATTTCACAAAGCAAATCACCACATTAAATTGCCTTATATTGCAATTTCTCATGGAGATTATACAAAGAAATAGTACTGCACAAGCTCCTGCACATCTATGCATGCGTAATTAAGCAAAGTTTGTAAGAAGAATGGCTATCTGGTTAACAATATCTGCCTAAAATCATTATAAACTAGGATTGTTTGGGCCATGCTCAAGAACCAGAAAGCACTTCACTGTCTGTCTGTCTTGACAGATTCACACCCAATTCAAGTTTGTTTTCTGATAGGATTCCTCCAGCTCACCTATTAACTGGGTAAAAGGGTGCAGAATATTAAGAGAAAGAGGCTAGAGTTCTTTAAAGTATGTTACAGAAATTTCATCAACTTGATCCCAATAGTAAAATGGAATCCATTAGGGAGTTTTAAATATGAGCAATGCAATTAGATATGCTCTTAGATTACTCAGCATCAAGTGAAGAGGATTGGGAACTGGAAGATGGGTAAGCAGGGGTAAGTATGGAGACCAATATGAGCTACTCTAGAAATCCTGGCACACAATGACAGTGATCTAATCCAATAAAGTACAGTAACAATATTATCATCATTAGCCAACATTTAAAATGCATTTACAGTATGGAAGATATGTAATCCTCTCAAGAAACCTATAAAGTTGGTTATATTATATATCCATTTAACAGAGGAAGAAACAAAAACATAAAGGCAAAAGAGAACAAAGTGTACAGATTTGAAAATACACCTATGAAGTATATAAAGTAAGGCGATAATTGATATGGTGTGGAGCTCTAAAGATGAAAGTAATAATAACATCCAGGTCCTCATACTGGTACTTGATACCACTGGTAAATAAATATTTACCTTACATTACATATTATTTAACATCATCTAAATGGCAGGTATAATTTCAGGTTACAAAAAAAAAAAATATCCAGCCCTACCCGGTTTGGCTCAGTGGATAGAGAGTTGGCCTGTAGACTCAAGAGTCCTGGGTTCGATTCCGGTCAAGGGCACATGCCTGGAATTATGGACTCAATCCCCAGTAGGGGGTGTGCAGGAGGCAGCCAATCAATGATTCTCTCACATCACTGATGTTTCTATCTCTCCCTCTCCCTTCCTCTCTGATATCAATAAAAATATATTTTAAAAAGCCAACAACATCCATTGGCTAACTACAAAAGATTGTATCATGACTGCTTTCACCAAAACTCTTAACCATAGAGATGCATGATATAGGTATTACAGAAAAATAAATTTAAAGAGAATTCCTTTTGTTCATCTTTTTCATTTTTTTATCCTTTTCCTCTTGGTTCTTGTAGCCTAGTTTGCTCAAGATGATAATTTTCTTATCTTGTTTTCAATGGTATTTACACTGCAATTCATGTTTCCATTTTAAACTATTGTAATCATGTTTTTTCAAATGATTTGAAATTATTTTCATATGATTCCATTTTCAAAGATGCAATTTCATGAATCTCACTAAAAAAGAGAATTAAACATTTAAGGGTTTTTTTTTCTCCACTTACTTGAACAGTTTATTTCTCTAATTCTAAAAACTGGTCTAATTTTTTATAAATCTTGTACATTTTTGTTGTTTTGTTCATTCAAGAGAGTCATTCCTTCAACAAATCCATTTATTACATTCCTGACACTCTAGATCAGTGATGGCGAACCTATGACACGCGAACTCATTTTTTTGGTTGATTTTTCTGTTAAATGGCATTTAAATATATAAAATAAATATCAAAAATATGTCTTTGTTTTACTATGGTTGAAAATATCAAAAAATTTCTATATGTGATATGGCACCAGAGTTAAGTTAGGGTTTTTCAAAATGCTAACACGCCAAACTCAAAAGGTTCGCCATCACTGCTCTAGATCATGCTAGTATTTCTGGTTTTAGGGATACAAGACTAAATAAAATAGAAAAAAAAGTCCCTGCCCTCATGGATCTTATATTCTAGTGATGGGGCATTTTATAACAATGAATCATAAATATAAAATGTATTAGGTAGTGCTAAGTACTATCCTACATAATAAAAGCGTAATACTAGTAAGCAAATTGACCGAAAGGCAGAAAGACTGGTCGGCAGGGGGCAGGGCCAGTGAGCAGGCAGTGCTAGACCAGCCAAGGCATGTGCCAGCAGGCAGAGGGAGGGACTGATGATGGGGGGTGGGGTGCAGGGCTGGCTGCTCGCCAGCCACCATCCTCTGATGGAACCACCTGGTCGCTTTCTGCAGAGGGACGCCAGGCTGCGGCTTAAGGCGTCAGTTGGACATCCCCTGAGGGCTCCTGGA
>NW_006292443.1:385698-399257 GCF_000327345.1 Myotis davidii
AGACGTCTAGTAAAAAGATAAAGACCAATAAGAAAACAGGAAGTAATGTTGGTGGTAGGGGGCAGTACTTCAGATATGGTGGTCAGAGACAGCCTCTCTGAAGTGACTTGGGCAAGAACCAAAATGAGCAGGGAATAAGTCATCCAAACTTATAAAGGAAAAGTATTCCTAGGAGAAGACCTAAGTTGAAATGAATCTGCTAAACTTGGTAAGACTAATTCAGAACAAGGTGGTAGAAGAGATAGAACATTCAATAGAGGCCAGACCACATACAGCCTTGTAGGCCATGGTGGAAGAACTGTGGATTTGTTATATGAATGTAAGAAGCCACTGGAGCCCTGACCGGTTTGACTCAGTGGATAGCGCGTCAGCCTGTGGGCTGAAGGGTCCCAGGTTCAATTCTGGTCAAGGGCATGTACCTTGGTTGCACGCACATCCCCAGTAGGGGGTGTTCAGGAAGCAGCTAATGAATGTTTCTCTCTCATCGATGTTTCTAACTCTCTATTCCCTCTCTCTTCCTCTCTGAAAAAAAAAAAAAAATCAATAAAATGTATTTTAAAAAAAAGAGAAGCCACTGGAGAGTTTCTAATTTATGTGTTAAAAGTGATTATCTGTTGTGTGAATACAGTGCAAAAATGAGAAAATTGTTTCTAAGTTATTGCAGTAGCCTAAGTAAAAGACAACAATGGTCTGAATTCAGGTGGCAGCCATAGAAGAACGAATGGATACAAAATACATTCCAAAGATAGCACTGCTAGAACTAACTTGCTGATGATCAGAAGATGATTCCAAGGTTTTTTAGAACCAAGCCATATCTATGGAGGAAAGACAGTGCCATTTACTAGGGAGAGATACACCAGAAAAGAGGAGCGTTGGGGTAAAATAGGAGCCAAAAGTTCCATTTCCACATCTTTGGTGTTGATTTCAAGCAGACATACAAATACAAAGGTCAGGCAGCAAGATAGATTTCTTAGCAGTTTAGAGAAGGAAGATGGGATAGAATTAGAGTATCATCAGCTAATAGAAGGCATTTAAAGACTAAACATGATTTCCTAGTGCGTGATTACAGATAAAAAAAGAAGAGGTGCTTGAGGCCGTCCCACACTGAGCACTGAAGAGGAGGAACCAGCTAAGAAAGGAGATCGTGCAAGAACTACTGGTGAGGTAGGAAGAACTTTTCTGGAAACCAGGCAAAGACAAGTGTTTCTAAAAGGAGTGAGGAACTGTGTCAAAAAGTGCATTTAAAAAAAAGTGTATAAAGATCAAGTAAAGTGAGGCTGAGAATTAAACTTGGATTTGGCAACAACAAAGTGGTTTCAGTATTCTTAAAATAAAACGTGTTTTCTGTGGCTTTATTTTATAGTTGTGAGAAGCAGCAGCTTTGGAGTTGGGTTGTCTAGGTTGAAATCAAATGTTCTGACAGTCTGCAGTTAGGCTTATAAAGAGCATCCTCTTTATATGTGCCACCCATAAAGATTTTCCTTTATTTATGCCAGTGGTTCTCAACCTGTGGGTCGCGACCCCTTTGGGGGTCGAACGACTCTTTCACAGGGGTCGCTTAAGACCATCAGAAGACACATATATAATTACATATTGTTTTTGTGATTAATCACTATGCTTTAATGATGTCCAATTTGTAACAATGAAAATACATCCTGCATATGAGATATTTACATTACGATTCATAACAGTAGCAAAATTACATATATGAAGTAGCAATGAAAATAATTTTATGGTTGGGGGTCACCATAACATGAGGAACTGTATTAAAGGGTCGCGGCATTAGGAAGGCTGAGAACCACCTTTGATTATGCTGGAAAACAGATGGTTAAACAAAACAGGACTGTGAAGCTGACTCATCATGCTTCTGAGTTGCTGACTTCTTAGTGGGCTAAGTGTACTGAGTAGTATTTTTTTCAAGAAAAGTACTTGAGGGATATACTTGAGTCATTACAAGCCTGAAAAATGCCAGTTTGTTGCCCTATGTGAAGGATAATTTCAATCAATTTAAGAGTCTTAGGTTAAAACAGTTTTTCTCTCAGTTTTCTAGGTGCTACTCTACTGTCTTTTTATCACAACACCATCCAACAGAACATTGTGATAACAGAAATGTTTTATTCTGCATTGCCCAAATATGGCAGCCTCTAGCCACATGTAGCTTTTTACTAAGTACTTAAATTTTGCACATTTAAACTGAGGAAATGAATTATTTTAATTTAGTAACTACACATGACTAGTGGCTACAGTACAGAGGCAATGCTTACCTGATATACCTTCCTATCTAAGTAACCTGTTTCTTATCTGGATGTCTAAACTATTTATTTCTAGAGCCTAAAATTTAAAATTCCACTAAGCTATTTGGTATAGATCTCATCTATTTTGCTTGGTGTGCAGCACATTAGTTACCTGCAAGAGAATATTAACAGGTCCTACCACATGGAAGTTAAATGAGCTTCAACTTGCTAAATAATTGGCACATAAGTGTTCAATATATGTTAACTATATTCCATGAGCCCTTTTGATCTGTTCTCTAGCTCTAGAAATTTTTTACTGTTTATCTGACTTTATCTTTTATAAATTTCCACTAACCTCTTACTCTAAACTTTTATTACATACTAGATCTACTCTTTGTGTTTCTTGTATTTTTGTCTTTAATTTTCATCTTATTTCCTCTGAATTGTGGGAATATTTCTAGAGCCCCCAGGGAGTCAGTAGTTAAGAATTACAAATTACACTTAAGAATTCCTTCCTGCCCTCTGACTTTTTCTTCAAATACTCGAGTCTCCTTGAGATTAATTAGTTGTTCTTTAAATTTCAATTTTCGTGTTGGTTGCATAAGTCTGTTGCATAGGAAATCACTTGCTCACACTGATCATCTTTCAGATTACTAAGCCTATATATGCCTATCTTTTAAGAAGATTATGTTTAAAGAAGTCTATGTTTATGAAATACTAGAGACCTGATACACCAAAAATTCATGCAAGAGTAGGCCTTCCTTCCCCCAGATGCCGGCACCAGCTTCCCTCCTCCGGCCGCCAGTAGGCACCCGGACTCGGGCTGGCTTCACTCCAGCCCAGCTTCATCAGGAATGCATCGGTCTAATTAGCATGTTACCCTTTTATTATTATAATAGATTAAATTGTATTAGGTTCAATCAGAAAAGAAATTAAGAACCAAATCTTTTTTCAAAAGGGGAGATGATTACATTTTATACTTCCTGTATTAGTTCTCAATTGCTGCCTAACAGAGAGCCCCAAATTTAGCAGTTGAAACAACAAACATATATTATCTTAGTTTCTGTGGATCAAGAATTTGAGTGTGGCTTAGCTGGGTGCATTTAGCTCAGGGTCTCTCACAAGGTTGCGTCAATATATCAGCCAAGGCCTCTGTCATCTCAAAACTTGTTGGTGAAAGAATCTGCTTGCAATTCAAGCTCACACACACAGATGTTGGCAGGCACCACGTCTCCACTGGCTGTTGGCCAAAAACACTAGCTCCTTGCCACATGAGCTCCAGGCAAGCTCATAAAATGGAAGATGGTTTCCCTCAGAGCAAATGAGTGGGTAGCCCAACACAGAAGCCAAAAGCATTTTTTGTAACCTAACCTCAAAAGTGACATCTCATCACTTTACCATACTTGCAAAAGCAAGTCACCAGGTCCAGCTAGACTCAAAGGGGAGGGAATTGCACTCAAGAACATGAATATTAAGAGGCAAAGTACTGGGGAACACCACAGAGGATATCTGCACACTTACTCGGTCAGCTTACAGATTCAGCAATAAGAAATCAGGCAGCAGGACTGCAGGCCAAAGAAGGCAGCTTTGGAGAAGGGAGTTTCAACTTTGTGCTTCATTAGTTTCTCCTGCAACCATGAGTAGCCAGCCTCTCTTCACTGGTCATATTTCCCTTGGCAAGACCATTCTGAATCACTCAGTTTTTAATCCCTGCTTCCAAGTACAAAATATGGACCATGCTTCAATTCTAGCTCTAGTTGCTCAAGGTAGGTCCCTTTACTCACATTCCAAGAGGGCTTTTCAATCGCATAAATCAACAAAATCAGCCAGTAAGGACTTACCTCACTATGTTTCTCATTTGTACTGTTTCCTGCAAATTCTTTTTAGTTTAGTTATGGCACTCTTCCAGGTTTCCAAGGAGACTGAACTCTCCCCATTATGCTTGTTGGTTATTTCAGTGTATCTATTTGTTTTAGCACATGGGTTTATTAGATCATCACCCTCCACCATAAGTCAACATAGCTATTTTTTTTTTAAAGGAAAGCACTTCATACATCTTTTAAAAGCATCTATTTTAATAAATATGACAGAAAATCCTTGTTGGTTTTCCTAGCCATATAATTCAATTTTATTGTTAGATAAAACAAAGGTGTTTTAATCTACATCATCAATTCCCAGAATAAGTAATTTAAGTAACTAAATTTTACAAATTTTTAAGAAAATGCAATGTCTTCAAACTTACTTCAGTTTGAAATGTGACTAATTACAAAACTTAGTAAGCCTAGAAACACTTAACAATGTACATACAATCTTAAAAGGAACCAGACACACAGCTGCTTAGAAGGATGAACTAATCATACATGGTTGTAAAGATGCCCCTACAACTATGTGCCCAGCACAGCAGTGGGCATGTAGCATTGCAAAATGGACATAATACTTAATTGAAGACAAAAACCTTTAGTCACAATACCAACAGTATTCTAACTCACAAACCAAAGTATACATTCTTTGTTTAATAATGAAAAATATGTTCCTATATTATATTACTCTCTACCACATCCTCAATTCCATGAAGTAAATTTTTTTCACCCTATTTCTTTAGGACACTAATAAAGAGCGCAAGGGAGAATCAACAAAAACTAAACCAGACGCTATCATATTTTCTGATCTGATACTCTAGTAGAGAGTAAGTATATAGACTACCGGATAACTGGAATTCAGTCGTTTTGTACTCTGTGGATGAACAGGAAAGAAACAGAAATAAGGAACTTAACACAAATGTGTTAAGCAGACACAAGGCCAACACATACTCTACACGGGATCTAACCTACACAAGCAGCCATCCTGTACAGATACAGTGTGCTGGAAGTAATCCTGTATCTTATCAGATTTCTAGATGATATGTTGTTAGTCAAAGAAAAGGAATTTTCAAACATTCTGGCACTTCACTTAAGGAATAAAATTACTTGGTATCTCAAACAAAGTTGCAGGATACAAAATCAACACACAAAAATCAGTTGCATGTCTACACATTAGCAGTGAACAATCGGAAAACAAAATTAGTAAACCATTTCTTTTACAACAGCATCAAAATAAATAAAATATTTAGGAATAACCTTGAGATGAAAGTCTTATACATTGAAAACTATAAAACACTGCTAAAAGAAATTAAAAATACACATATAAAATCCATCCTAAAATTCATATGGAATCTCAAAGGATCAAAACGATGTCCACATGCTAAAAAATGAAGTTGGAGCTTCACCTTATACTATCTATAAACAATTAACTCTAAATGGATTGAAGACCTAAAACTATAAAAGTTTTAGAAGAAAACACAAGAAAAAAGCTTTGTGACAAAGAAGTTGGATTTGGCAACCACTTCTTGTATATAAATACTGAAAAAAAAGCAACAAAAGAAAAAAATAAATTGAAATTCAACAAAATTCAAAAATTTTGTGCATCAAAGAATACAACCAACAGAGTGAAAAGGCAACCCATTAAATGAGGATAAAATATGTGCAAATCATGTATTTGATACTGGGTTAATATCTAGAATATATAAAGAATTCCTTCAACTACACAACAACAATTTAAAATTAGGCAAAGAACTTGAAAAGACATTTCTCTAATTATATACAAATGGAAAAAGACAAAAAACAAAAACCCATCCCACACATGAAAAGATGCACAACATAACTAATAATCTGGGAAATGTAAATCAAAACCACAATGAGAAACCATTTCACATCTATTAGGCTCTCTAGTATCAAACACAAAAACAAAAGCAGTAATGTTGGTAAGAATGTGGAGAAATTGGAACCCTACTGCATTGCTGGTGGGAAAGGTAATGGTGCAGCCACTGTGGAAAACAATATGGTAGTTCCTCGAAAAGTTAAACATACAATTACCTTATGATCCAATAAATTGTTACTTTTCAGTATATACCCAAATGAATTCAAAGTAGGGACTCAAACAGATATTCAAACACTAATGTTCATAGCAATATTATTCACAATAGCCAAAAGTTGGAAGCAACTCAGATGAATGGATATACAAAATGGTACACACATGCAAACAATGGATTATTCAGCTTTATAAAGGAAATTCCATCACATACTACAACACAGATGAGCTTTGAGGACTGAATAAACTGAATGTTTGTATTCTTCCCTAACCCCTAATTCATATGTTGAAATCCTAACCTTCAGTATGCTATTAGGAAGTGGGTGCCCGTATAGAACAGACGCTAAAACAGACCCCAAAGAGCACTCTCGCCCCTTCTCCCATGTAAGAAAACAGTGAGAAGAGCCCTCAGTGAACAAAGAAGCAGGCCCTTTACCAGACACAGAATCTGCCAGTGCCTTGATCTTTGATTTTCCAGAACTGTGAGAAATAAATTGTTGTTTAAGCCACCCAGTCTACGGTAGTTTGTTATGAAGCCTAAATGGACTAAGACAAGGACATTATGCCAAGTGAAATAAGCCAGTCAGAAAAGGTCAAATACTATATAATTCCACTTCTATGAGGTACGTAGAGTAGTCAGATTCACAGACAGAAAGACTAGGGCAGGGGTCCTCAAACTTTTTATATAGGGGGGCCAGTTCACTATTCCTCAGACTGTTGGAGGGCCAGACTATAGTTTAAAAAAAAACTATGAACAAATTCCTATGCACAATGTGCACATATCTTATTTTGAAGTAAAAAAAAACAAAACAGGAACAAATACAATATTTGTATTTGCATGTGGCCCACGGGCCGTAGTTTGAGGACCCCTGGACTAGGGAGTTGTCAGTGGATGGGAAAGGAGAGAACGGGAAGTTACCATTTAATGGTAATGCTGTTTCAATTTGGGAGATAAAAAAAAAAGTTCTGGAGATGGATGATGGTGTGTGTATTTACAGCTACTAAACTGTACATTAAAAATACTTAAGCCAAAACCGGTTTGGCTCAGTGGATAGAGCGTCGGCCTGCGGACTGAAAGGTCCCAGGGTCGATTCCGGTCAAGGGCATGTACCTTGGTTGCGGGCACATCCTCAGTAGGGGATGTGCAGGAGGCAGCTGATCGATGTTTCTCTCTCATCAATGTTTCTAACTATCTCTCTCCCTTCCTCTCTGTAAAAAATCAATAAAATATATTTAAAAAAATACTTAAAACAGTTAAGTCTTATGTTATATATACAGAGGTGAGTAAAAGTAGGTTCACAGTTACAAGTATGTAAAAGTTTGTTCTTGTATTATTACTCATTAATTATTGCATTATTTACCATACAAACTGTAAACTCGTTTTTGCCCATTCCTGTATTTTAATCACAATAAAATTACCTGTTCTCTCCCATAATAAAAAATTGTGATCTCCTACAGTCCCAAGTTAGGGCAATTTAAATTCAAGGTTAATTAATTCACTGGTTTATTTCATAAAAAATTCAGGTCTTTTCATCTTTATCTGATAAAACATAGTTATAAGATTGGGAACTAGGGTTCTCACCATGAGAGGAGAAAAAAAACAAAACACCCCACAAATATATAATGGAAGAGGTAAGGAAGAACTCTGTGGTATTCAATCTAAATCGGCAGATCAGTATAAACTGATATTTAAAAATTTTTATCCCCGAGTGTTTCAATTATACACAAAAATATGTTGAAGAGCAGAGTATAATGAATTCCTGTTTCTAGGACACTGTTTCAGCAGTTACAACAAACTCATGGACAATTTTGTTTCATCTACAAAGCCATGCCATATTATTTTATGAACATCTCAGATAATAAAATCACCCATAAATATTTCAAAAGATACTTTGAAAAGACCACCAGTTTAATATAACCAAACATCGTATCTGTAAAAAACCAATGGTATTTTCTTAATATCAAATATATAGGGTATATTTAAATTTTTCGATTTATGTCCAAAAATATTTTTTAACTGTTTGATTAACAATCCAGTAAGGTTTTCAAACTACAATTGATTAGTATATCTTTTAAGTCTTTTTAAATCTATATATGCCTTCTATTTTTTTCTTGCAATTTATATCTTTTGAAGAAATCAGGTACTGCATGTAGTTCATCCTATATGAACTCATAATTTAAAAACAACCCCCCCCAAATCCTTTTTAGTTTACTAGTTCTGTCTAGAAAAAAAAAATGACAGGGCCTAGAAATATTCTATTCCAGTAGTAAAGAACACAGCACAGAAAATAGTTGCTAAATACCATTCCCTACTAACAGAACCCAAGGATCCTTAGAAGAATATTAATTCCAGGTCTGGGCAGAGAAAGTACAATTTGAATCATCCTGTATCAGAAAAACAGGGAGTGATCAAGGACTGATTGAGACATATAAACAGGAGGGATTTGACGGGTCTTTCATTAGGCCAAATTTAAGACAAGTTAAACATCAAAAGGAATGGTGGCATTAACTAATAAAAAACAAACAAACAATGAGTTCACAGAGATACTAGAAAGAAGAGGAAAAACTGGGAAATTAGAAAATCACCATTCTACAGATGATATAGATTGTACACCTGAAACCTATAACTTTATTAACCAATGTCACCCCAATAAATTTAAAAAAAGAAGAAAATTACCATTCTATATCTGCCAAAGCAGTATACCTCAGGCAAAGACCATCATTGAATGCTATTAATAACAAAGGGGTAAAAAGTTATTTTTAAGAGATCTGGCAGACACTACATGACCAAGTGATCAAACTAAGAATCATCAATGAGACAAGTTTACATGATTTGATGCACCAGGAAGCACACATTATGTAAGCAAAATATGTCTTGCCAAAAATATTTAACCTGGATTTTATTGTTTCACCTGGATTTAAAACAGTGAAATCTAGAAAGTGTTAGTTTATATGTAAGACTAGTGGCCCTGTGCACAAAATCCGGAGGGAGAGGGGAGTTACGTGAGGCCAGCCTGCACTCTCTCCAATCGGGGACCCCTTGGGAGATGTCCAACTGCAGGTCGCAATCTGGAACCGCTGGCTCCTAACCACTCACCTGCCTACCTGCCTGCTCACCCCTATCTGCCTCTGCCTGCCTGCCTGATCGCCCCCAACTGCCTTCCTCTGCCAGCATGATCTCGTCCCTAACTGCCCTCCCTTGCAGGCCTGATCTTGCACCCCAACTGCCCTCCTCTGCTGGCCAATTCGGTTCTGATTGGTCGGTTTCTTTTCTTTTTCTTTTTTTAAAATATATATATATTATTGATTTTTTACAGAGAGTAAGGGAGAAGGATAGAGAGTCAGAAACATCGATGAGAGAGAAACATCGATCAGCTGCCTCCTGCACACTCCCTACTGCGGAGTCCTGGAGAAAAATGGAGACTTGGCTGCTGGCCAGACTGGGAGAGAAAGAGAGAGGCAAGTGCTGATCAAAAGCTGCCACAGAGGCAAGGGACCAGTCTCTGCTTCTCTCTTCAGGCCTCTCTCTGGCCCTGATTTGCAGCCCCCTCAGCAGTCAGTGCTAGGCAATCCAGGTGCTGACAGCAGAACTGACTTCCGGTTGGTCTAGCAGCCTCAGTCGTTACTGGTCATTTTGACCCAGGGTTTTTCTGTATTAGGATAACAAGCCTTGACTCTTCAAAATTAGCCAAATGCTGACTGGATCCCGGATTGAAAAAATATTTTAAGGACAGTTTTTGAGGCAGTTGAAGAAGTTTAAATACGAACTGTTTTAAAAAGAACATTTCTGGCCCTAGTCAATTTGGCTCAGTGGATAGAGTGTCAGCCTGTGGACTGAAGGGTCCCCAGGTTCGATTCCGGTCAAGGGCACATGCCGAGGTTGTGGGCTGGATCCACAGTAGGGGGCGTGCAGGAGGCAGCCAATCAATGATTCTCTCATCATTGATGTTTCTCTCTCCCCCTTTCCCTCCTTCTCCGAAATCAATAAAAATATATTTAAAATAATAAAGAACATTTCTGAATTAATGCTAAATTTCTTGGGTATTATAATGATATTGTGGTTATACAAAAGAATATTCTTGTTCAAAGTGATAAAGGCTGAGTGGGTTATTTAGGGGTAAAGAACCATATGCTGTTTCCAACTTACTTTCCAAAAGATCTGGGGGCATGAGTGCAGATGTGCATATAAGAGAAGAGATAAAGAAAATGTGGCAAATGTTTATAATTGGTGAATATAAAAAATAGTCGTATTTATTTTTCAACTGTTTACGGGCTTAACAATGTTCAAAATGAGTCAGAAGATAGAGTAACAGAAGGGAATACAGCAGCTCCATATATTCTCATAACTGTTGCAAAACAAGAGACTCTCTTCCTTGGGTTTCTTTTTAAAGGGTTGCAATGCCTTTCACAGAAACCCCCTGGCTCCTGCCTCCAGCAGACATATTTCATTGTATAGATCTAATATTATCTGCCTGACCTCATTTCATATTTAGCTTAGTCTTAAAGCCACAAATCCACCTATAACGAAAAAAAATGCCAGACTTGCCTTTTCTTACCTAGCCAGCACCAAAAACAAGATCTAAGGTGGCATGTTTTTCCCAAATGATCACTCAGCCTAATAATCTCCCCTATTCTAACCAGGATATATAGAGCATTCTTAATTGGGGGAGGAGCATTCATGCCTCTTAAAAGGGAGATGTAAGCCTTTTCCATCCCCCATCAAATAAGACATAATTACACCCAAGTTGAAGATTTTTAATTGTTACTATTCTGTGACAAGTTTTGAACAAGGGGATATGAGTAAAATTTCCACGTCACTTTCTTAAAAATAAACCTACCTGCCCTCCTTCTCTGTCTCTCTCCCATAAGCTGAACACAGATGAGCCAGACCTGACCACGCAGACAATAGCAATATTCTACGGAAAGGTTAACAACAAGAGAGAAGAAACCTGGGACAAAAGTGGCTTATCCACTTCAGATTCCTCTATGCCACTGGTGGGTTACATGAGAGAAATAAGCTTTTAATTTTGGGAACCACTTGTATATTTGGGACTTTTACAGTAGCATAGCCTATATCAATAGCTTGTGTGTTGCTGGGCACTTCTCTGGGCCTTATTTTATTGACTCACAAAACTGGGAAGAATGATTTGTGTTATTAAACTTCTTTAGCTTACTCTATTTCCTTTTTTTAAAAAATATGTACATTTAGTAAAATAAAAAATGGAACTTTCAAATATTTTTAAATGGGATGATATGTGAAAACACCTTGTACGATTTATCTACCCATTCAATAAATAATTATAAAAAGCCGACTAAGTGTCAGATACTATTAAGTGCCTGAAACCATTCATGATGCTAAGAATAAAGTGGTAGAACAGAATGAACAGTTTATTCCTTCATGAGTGAAACTCAAACTTTGAGATGGAGCCTAAAAGAAGCAAGCAAATAATAAACAAGATTATTTTAAGTAATAATAAGGGTATTGAACAAAAGCAAAAAAGCAGATACATTGAGTACACTTTGGGATTGGAAGGGCAATCATTTAATTTACACAGGGTAATCAAGACCATGCAAAACCCATATTCCAGGTTAAAAAGGGTAAGTTTAAAGTCCTCAGTAAGAACAAGACAGCGTATGTTCCTGGACCACCAAGAAAGCCCTTGTAGCTTGAGCTACTACTGAGCAAGGGAGAGAATGAATGAAAATATCAAAGAGGTAGAAGAGGCGGCATCGTATTAAGCATACTAATGCTATGTTATTAACTTCAGGAGATGAGTGCTCCTATTACTACTCCCTTAATTCTATGTCTTGGTTTCAGGAATAAATGACATTCCCAATAGAATATTATAATCTTAGCTGCCCTGCAATCAGTAACTGACTGTAAGCTTACATTTTATTTATAAATATCTTTACTATGAGACAAGCATTTGAATTAATTAAAAGTGATTTTAAGAGTAAACTGAAACTCCTTCATTTCTAATAAAGTTAAAGCTTTCTCTGACATTTTAAACATGAACAAATTTTTTATGAGCATCTACTATATATATCAGACACTGCTGTAGTTGAATACATAGCAGTAAAGACTCAGTTCATGTAGAGTTTAATAAATCAGAATACATTTCAAAATTTAAGAATAATAAAATTTTTTTAAAGTCTCACTGCTTTTGGCTGACTCCTTAATGCCTAAAATTTAGATTTGAAAAAGCAAGTTAGTGGCTTTATTTAAAATGTTCTCATTTTTTGCTGTAATTGAGGAAAAGAATTACACAATTTAACAAGGTTTGGTGTATTAAACATTATAGCACAGAAAGACAAATACTACATAATCTCACTTTATATGCGGAATCTAATGAACAAAATAAATTGACAAACAAGGTCCAGAGGCAGGGAATAAACTGACAGATTTCAGAAGGGAGAGGGGACAGGAAAAGATTAACCAAAAAACATATAGGCATATATGCCCAGCCCATGGATACAGACAATAGTGTGGGGAAGGCATGGAGCAGGGGCTGGGTGGAGGGGGAAAGAAAGGAGGGGTGGGTGGATGGGGGACATCAATTAAAATAATAAAATTTAAAACTATAGCATACATTATAATTTAGATCTAAGAAAACAATCCTGTGAATTTTCCTTTTCCATGGCAGAGAAAGTAATTACCAAGTGTTTTGAGACATAAAGGAAACAAAACTATAATCATTTTGTTGATATCACTTGTTAAACATGGAGCTTTAAAACATTCATTTATCTCTCCCCTCCAGAACCCACTAAAAATGACAGTAAGTGAATAAAAACTGTTTAAGACAATAAGAATAAAGGGAACATGCAAGGCAGTTGCAGATGGAACTCAAGGACAAATGTGCTGGAAAATGTAAGGAGGTAACTTAGCAGAATAAAGGAACTTGAAACCTAAGACCATATGGAAGAAATTGCCAAATAGAGGCAAGCAGATTCACCCTGCAGATCCTGCAAAGGGTCAGGAAAAGGACCACCATGAGGCATGGGATTCAAAAAAGGGATACTGGTTGAAACGTCTACCAAAGATGTAAAGAAGCCCCACTCTGAGGAAGAAAACTAACTACTTTTACTTTCTGAAGAAATTGAACCAGAGAAGGTATCAGTGAAGTATGTACCTAACTGAAAGCAATAGTAAGTGAAAAGATACATACTGAACAGTGAGTTGTTCACCTATCTTCCGACTCCCAGAACGTGGGCAGAGAACGCAGGCTTGAGGATGACATCTCCCACACACACCTCCTTCTGAGACAGGACACTGGAAGTTCCTTCTCACATTGAGACAGTGCGAGTCCCTGGCTCATAACTGCTCAGTAAAGCCCAACAGATTACTAGCTTAGCCCAGCCGTGGGCAAACTATGGCCCGCGGCCCGTTTGAAATGAACTAAAAAAAAAAAAAGACCTACC